>NC_073259.2:123707500-124007500 GCF_029289425.2 Pan paniscus
GAAACTTTCTGGGGAGGTGGGAATGACCTATATCTGAATCTGGATGATAGTTACAGGAGTGAATACATTTGCAAAAATTCAACAACTGGTACATTTGATATTTGCATATCTTGCTATATATATAAATCATACCCCAGTAGAGTAAAACAAATCAATGAAACAAGTAAAAACAAATAAATAAATAAATGCAGAGTCTAGAGCCTTTGCACATGCTATTCCCTTGGCTTGGAATATCATGTCCCCACCCCCTGATATTTAAGAGGCTAGCCCCATCCTATCATTCAGGTCTTAGCTTAACTCTCTCCTCCACAGAGAACTCGGCCATTAATTGCTGCATCATTTGGGTTTTCGGCTTGTTTTTATACTCCTAATCATGCTCAGATATTTTCTTGTGTGTACTCTGCCTCTCCATCCACCCCTATCACCAATAGACTGTGAGTGCCTAAGCACAGGGGTCTTATTGATTGTGTTCACTGCCTGTGCTGTGTCTCCATTCACCCCATTGCGCCTGTTGTTCACCACTCTCCACCTGCTCTCAGCTTCAGAGCTGCCTTGTTACAGTGCAGCAGTGCACTCCCTGAACTTCTGACTTCTGGGTGAGTCTTGGCCAACGGGAAATCTCAACAGGAAATTGAAAGGAAAGAGGAGTGGGAGAATGGGGTGACACATCCTTCTCTGTGGCATCCCCACAAGCTGACTGCATCTCCAGGTCAGTGGTTCTCAATCAAGTGTAATGTTGCCCCGCAAGGGACATTTGGCAATGTCTGGAGAAATATTTGGTTGCCACAACTGGGGGTGATGGTGCTGCTGGTATCTGGTGGTTACAGGACAGGGACTACGATGTACAGGACAGCCCCCACAACAATTACCCAAGCCCAAATGTCAACAGTGCCAAGGTTAAGAAACTGCTCTCGGTGAAGGTCATGGTTCTTCTAAGGAGGCATCTCCATAACTGTCCTTCCAGGGTCAGGTGAACATTCCCCCCGACTCCATCAGGTCCAGAGACGGTAAAAGCCCCACTGTTGCTATCCTTGCTGCTTCCCCTATATCCTGCCCACACCTTTGTATTAGTCCCTCTGTGAAAACTCCTCAAATTACCCTAATTGGAGTGCACTATTCTATTTCTTGATGGAACGCTCACAAGCAGGCCATTTCATCTCCAGCAGCTACATGCTTAGTAAATATAAATAAATATTTGTTTAAGTAATTAATGGATAAGAGTCTCCTAGAAGATCAGGATTTAAAAGTCAAAGATAAATCTTAGAACTTATATATTTTTACAGCTTTATTGAAGTATAATTGATACAGAAAAAAACTGCACATACTTAATGTATACAATTTGATGGGTTTGGACATGTGTATACAGCCATGATGTCATCACCACAATCAAGGTAATAAGTATATTTATCACCTCCAATGGTGTCCTTGTATCCCTTTGTAGTATGTGTTTGTGCATGTGTGTGTGTGTTAAGAACACTTAACATGAAATTCATCCTCTTAAAACAAATTTTTAAGTGCACACCATATCATTAACTGTACATTAACTATTGTACGGCATATCCCTAGAACTTATTCATCTTGCGTAACTGCAACTTTATACTCATTGAACAAACTCTCCACTTCCCCCTCCTCCCATCCTGTGACAACCACCCTTCTATTTCTGCTTCTGTAAGTTGGATTATTTTAAATACCTCTTGTAAGTGGAATCATGCCATATCTGTCCTTCTGTGACCGGAACTTAATATTTTTTAAAAGATTCTTCAGGTGATTCTAGAACAAATCCCACATGTGTGCAGGGGGAAACTGAGACCCAGAGAGGGGAAAGTACTTTTTCAGGATCACACCATTGTGAGAAGCAGCCTGGGTCCAGAAAGCACCCATTCTTGACATTGATCATTAATTCCATTACCTTTTGCTGCTTTCCCTCAAATTATTTTCCCCATAACATCGCTGAGGCCTTTAGACATAATGCATATTCCAAAGTTCACACCTCCTGCATTTTAAAGGACATTCAATCTGTGCGATTCTAATCCATCCACTCACACACAGCTCTGAATGTCCAGGGCTGGAGGGACAGTCCCACAGAGGGGCCAAGGGCCTGAGGACAACAGATATTTCTGATTCAGTCCGAGGTTCTGCCACATCCAAGCTCCCAAGCTTCATGACCTACTAAGACTCAGCTCCCTTGTCTGGAAATTGAAGATGATAGTGCTTACATCTTAGATTTGTTAAAGGCCTCCATGAGATGACGGTTATAAAGTGTGTGTCACAGAGCTGGGCATGTCGTGAGGTCGCAGAGAGTGTTGGTTATGGCTAAGACGCCCTTCAAGTCCAATTTTTTCTGTATTTTGTCTGCCAGAATCCTCAAAATGTCCAATGTGACTGAGCCAAGACATCTTGAGTCCCCAAAAATAAGAGATTTTGCTTGCATTTCTCTCTATATCCTTGGCTAAATTATGGACCAGATAGAAGCCAGTTCCAAGCCACTAAGACCCAGACTGTAGATTTAAATTGCTAACAATAGGTTTAGACTTGCCAATGAAAAAATCCACATTCTCGTGTAAGCTTAAGAGAACAAAGCTTCTTCTAGGTTTTTTTTAAAAGAGTGGAATTAGGATCTCATGTCTTTGTCTTTTCTCTTTACACCCAGATTAAAGTCTTTAATACTAAGGGAACTTTCTGATTTTCCACATAGAAAGAACGAATTCTGTAAGTCAGAATATTTTAAATACCTCTTATAAGTAGAATCATGCCATATTTGTCCTTCTGTCACCAGAACTTACATTTTTAAAAATATTCCCCAGGTGATCTTTTAAAAGTTTCCCCAGGTGGGCCAGGCATGGTGGCTTGCACCTGTAACCCCAACACTTTGGGAGGCCAAGGTGAGTGAATCACTTGAGCCCAGGATTTGAGACCAGCCTGGGCAACAGAGTGAGACCTCATCTCTACAAAAAAATACAAAATATTAGCCAGGCATGCTAGCACACACCTGTGGTCCCAGCTACTCACTCGGGAGGCTGAGGTGAGATCACTTGAGCCTGGGAGGTCAAGGCTGCAGTGAGCTATGATTGTGCCACTGCACTCCAGCCTTGATGACACAGTGAGACCCTGTCTCCAAAAATAAAAATTAAAAATAGAATAAATTGGTTGAGAATGGAAGAGGTAAGAAGATTCATGCCTCTCTTCCTCCATAACTTGCAGAGCTGAACGTTGATTAGTCTGAGAGAGAACAAAGATGTTTGCTTCTAGCAATATGGCTTATAAGTCAGACTCAAGAAAGGTCTAAAGAGATGGAGAGAATAAGGGCATTTTCTCTTTAATAGAGACTTTAAATGCAATGGCTCCAGCGTGTCCTCAGTATATTCTGAGATGTGGGCTCTTCACCTGTAAAATGGGGCCATATCAATACCTACCTCATGATGTTGCTGTAAAAATTGACTGCAACCAACAGTGTAAAAGTGTTCCTATTTCTCCACATCCTCTCCAGCATCTGTTGTTTCCTGACTTTTTAATGATCGCCATTCTAACTGGCGTGAGATGGTATCTCATCATGGCTTTGATTTGTATTTCTCTAATGACCAGTGATGGTGAGCTTTTTTTCATGTTTGTTGGCCGCATAAATGTCTTCTTTTGAGAAGTGTCTGTTCATATCCTTCACCCACTTTTTGATGGGGTTGTTTGTTTTTTCTTGTAAATGTGTTGAAGTTCCTTGTAGATTTTGGATATTACCACCATGGCACATGTGTACCTATGTAACAAACCTGCACGTTCTGCACATGTATCCCAGAACCTAAAGTATAATTTAAAAAATTAGAAAAATAAATGGACTGCTATACACAATTGTAGTATTACTTACTGTCTACAAGTTTGTGTGCTGCCTTTTTCAGTTAACACTCTCATTGTGATTGCCTCTCAGAAAAAATGACTTAATTTTTTTCTTCAAATTATATAGTCAATGTTACTTTAGAAAATGTGAGCAGTATTTCTAAGAATACTGAAGAAAGTAAGTTACCCAAAACCTCCGCATCCTAAGATAGTTACCATTAGCATTTGGGGAATGGTTTTTCATGCATCTCTTTATGCGTTTTATGCTGCTTTTAAAAATCCAACCTCATGTTTGGATCAGCTGTAAATTGGTGGAATTTGGTCCCAGCTATGGCACTTGGATATGTGATTTAACCTTTCTGGGCCTTGGTACCTTCATCTATAAAAGAGTACATTCACTTTCTGGGGCTGCTATAAGAAATTGCCACAAACTGGGTGGCTTAAAACAACAGAAATCTGTTCTCTTTCAGTTCTGGAAGCCAAAAAAGTCCTAAATCAAGTTGAAAATCGGGGCTTTGCCAGAGGAGGAGGCTCCAGAGGCTCTGAAGGAGGATCTGTTTTGCACCTCTCTCCTAGCTTCTGGTGACTGCTGGCAACCCCTAGAGTTCCTTAGCTTCTAGACACATCACTCCAGTCTCTGCCTCTGTCTTTGCATGGCCTTCACCTCCATGTCTGTGTATTCTCTTCTTATAAAGACACTCATCATTGGATTTAGGGCTTGTTCAGATAATCCAGAATGATCTCATCTCAAGATCCCTAATTTAATTACATCTGCAAAGACTCTTTTAAAATAAGCAAACATTCACAGGTTCCGGGTGGATATATCTTTTTTGCAGGGGGTTGGGGGCACCATTTGACCTCCTGCAAATGGAGATAAGAATAGTTGCCTCCAATAGTTACTTTGACAAACAAGTTGGATGGCATAATGCATATGCAATTCCTGGCATATGATTAATGATCAATGAATGCTGTGTATTAATAATCTTATCGGAAGGAGGACATTGCTCCTTCAGCTCCTTTCTGGAGGAATAAAGTAAGATATAAATAAACAAACACAAATGAATAATTCTGAAGTTCAGATGGGTGCCAAAAATGTAATTTTCTTGGTTCTCTGTGAGCTTTCTCTAGTGTTTTAAAGTAGAGAGTTTTCATATATGTAGGCTCTAATTTTTTTCTATAAATTTCCTTTAGCTTTTCTCTTCATTCTGGCTTTTCTTCCTTCTGTCACAGCTCAGTGGGTTGGCCATTTTACCCAGAAAAAAAATAAAGCTTCAGAAAGTATAATAGATTCAATCAAATCCGTTAGATGAATTACATTTTACTTAGAATGAAAAACCTACCATTCATTTCAACATGTAGCTTTTCATGCTTTCATGACATTGAGGTTAAATAGAAATTCTTTACAGCTTCGTTATTTCAAAGCATAGGGTTGTTCTGATTTTTTTAAACCTGATAAATGAAAATCAAGACTTATGAAAGAGCAGAGAAAAAGAAAGCAACTGTTCACAAAAAGATTTGTCCTTGACCAAAACATGCTCCTAGTGCATTTTTGATGACTTGGCCTACAAGAAGTGAGTAACAATAGAGTGAGAAAAGTAATTGAGAGGCCAGAGAAGCAGGTTTTATTCTGGGATATATTACTCTCTACCAGTGTAGCATGTTGGTAAAGTGACCTCTCTGTCCCTTTGTTTCCCTCTTATAGAATAAGGGAGGGTTGGAAGGGGTTACCACTGAGGTCTCTTTCAGCTCTGATCTTCTAGAGCTCATAAGTCAATGTTAACGTTGCTCAAATCAAAAAGTTAACTTGAATCCCTTCATCAGTGGCTAAGGGAGCATTAGAATTGAGTTCAGTAAGTTTTCTGCACTCAAAATATATAATGGCATTTGTTGACTTGGAAACTTCCAGGTCTTTTGATCTAAGAACAGGGCGTTCTGGAGTGAATGAGCAAGACAGGAAATCAACCACCTCACACATGAAGCCGAATAACAGTCTTGAGACAACACATTCAGACTTGTCCCGAGGCTGTGTGCCCACTTGTCCAGTGGCAGAACCCAAGGTGAAAGTCCAAGAAGAAAATAGGAAGATGGACATTCATGGATAGAAGATTTGGCTTTCCACATGAAGGAGGAATAGCTCAGGCAAGGATTGGATTTTAAAATTCCTGGTCCCTCCCACCAAGTCTTATAACAGAATGGTGTTTGGTGAGCACTCAGCTGACTCACTGACTGCCAGTTGTTCAGGAGGGGTAAGGGAGCAGAGGGGAGGGTATCTCCTGGAGAGCACTGGCCACCAAAGGAAGCTCCATGAATTCAGGGGGCAGGAGAAAATGTGGAGAGGAGATGGTTCCATTGTGGATCTGCCTGCCTGGCCCCCACACCCTGTTACCCCACAATCAGCCACCGACTTCATTCATTCTGGGCCTTTGTTTCATCACAGTCATCATCTTCATTACCCTCTTCCTCCTCTTCTCCTCCTCTCCTCCTCTTCCCCTCCTCCTCGTCCTTCTTCTTCCTCCTCCCCTCCTCCTCCTTCTTCCTCATCCTTCGTCTTCCTCCTCCTCCTCTTCCTTTTCTCCTCCTCCTTCTTCTTCCTCCTCCTCCTCTTCCTTTTCTCCTCCTCCTCTTCCTCCTCCTCCTCTTCCTTTTCTCCTCCTCCTCTTCCTCCTCCTCCTCCTCTTCTTCTCCTTCTTCTTCCTTCTCTTCTTCTTCTTCCTCCTCCATCTTCCCCCCTCCTCCTCAATACTATCATCATCACCACCATTTCTTCCAGTGTTTATTCTATATATATTTCTGCCAATATGCTAAGTACTTAACAACTGTACATGTACTTTCTCTTAACCATCACAGCAATTTAAGGAGGTGATCACTACTCACTACTTGTCCTGGTGTGGTTTCCTCCCCCAAAACAGGTCTTGAGATGAGGATTTGTGTGTAAGTGGTTTATTTGGGGATAACACCAGGAAGTCTTGGAGGGAATAAAAGGCAGGAGTGCAGATATAAAGGGTGCCTTGCTGAGCAGTTACCGTGGTGGGTAACTGGGGCCCGGTCTTGCCATGGGCCCCTGAAGGGCTGTGAGAACACACCTCAGAGTTGGCCCAGGGAGGAAATGGGGTGGATAAATAAGGGGTATTTATTTACCACACCCCATTCCTCATTGGTTGACATTGCTTCTGGGGGCATCAACTCTCTGATACTTCTGACCATCCTGGGCTGAGCACATATCTGCAGTTAGACAGCCCTTGGGCAGAGGACTAAATGTCAGCATTTTGGGAACTGTCAATCTAAGCTGTAGTTGGCTTCAGAGGTTAGAGGGGGCACAGGGTTATAGGCAGGGCACCAAATAGCATCTATATGATTATTATTCCAATCTTAGAGGAGAAGAAATAAAAGCTTAGAGAGGTGAAGTAACTGATTTAGATCACAGAGCCCATAATGGTGGAGCTGGGATTTGAACCTGGGTCTATGGATTCAAGAACCTGAGCTATTAATTCCAATGCTCCCCAGCCCCATCCATTAAAGGTGGGAATTAGTTCTAAACTGCCTTCCACCTACAGCTCACCATCTCTGGTTCCAGCTAACAAGGTTTAGAGTTGAGGGAGAGGAGTTTTTACATTCATGTCTGTCACCCCTCTCTGCTGTCTCTATGACAAGTTCAGTAGAGAGGTGGGAGGGGGTTCCAACATGAGGCTGGTGTCCCTGGCAATCATGAAACTTCCACCTTCCACATCAGCTGGCTGTTCATCCCTCTCCCACACCAATCAATGAGGCTTGAGGCTCTGAAAGTTTGGAGAAATCATTTAAACATTCTGACCCTCAGCTTCCTCAACTAGACTGTGGAAGAAATGATGAGTACCCACTTCATAAGGTTGTTGACAGAATTAAATGAGATAATGAATAATAAGAGCTTAGCATAGCATCTGGCATATAATAAGTGCTTGTTAGTTTATTATTTCTATCATGCGTTATTAATTATTATAATTACCTGGGAATCTGATCTTCTACCTACAAATACTTTGTTTCTAAAATGAAAATCAGGACATTACCTATGACAGAGTCTAACAACAAAAGGCAATAAGGAAAATAAGACAAATTCACACTTAATTTCCCTTGATGGTCTACCATACCGGGGAAGCTACAAGCTGACCTGTATATGCGTCTTTATGGAAGGGGAGAAGGATGTGTGTGGAAGCCTACAGCCATCTGGCCAGGCCCCTTTGTTGCCTGACGTCAACGTTTGACTTGTTATGGCCCTGTGATGGCCCTGCTTTTCTCCTTGCCCCCATAAAGTCTGTTCTCAAGGCAGCAGCCACCAGAGTAGTCCTGTTAAAACATTAAGGCAGATCCTATCACGCTTCTGTTCAAAATAAGACAATGGTTTCCTTTCCTCCCAGAGAAGAGCTAAGCCTTGACGATGGCCACAAAAGCCTCCATGCTGCAGAGTCTGAACACTTCCTTTATCTCCTGCCTCCCCTCTGGGCCCTGTCTCCAGCTCCCCCCACTCCATACTGATTCCCTTGGTGGTTCTGACAGCCCAGTGCATACCCAGGGTATTTCCACTGGCTGTTGTCTCCTTCTGGGATCTTCTTCCTCCATAACCAAATGGCTTACTTCCTTGCCTCCTTCAAGTCTTTGTCAGATGTCACCTTCTCAATAAGGACTTCCCCAACCACACCATTTAAATTACAACAATCTCCCATCCCCATCGCACCAGTGAGACTCAACTCCCCTTCACCTACTCTATATATGTGTTGACCATCAACAGACTATCATTTACCTATTTAGTATTAAATAGTTCACAGTTTACAGTCTTGTCTCTGTCCCTATAGAACTGTTCTCCCTTTAGAACAGTTATTCTTGCTCCCTATAGAGTGGCATCTGCAGACATATCTTGGGGGCAAAAAGAGAAATTTTTTGCTCTACTGGAATCTAGTAGGTAGAGGCCAGTGACACTGCTACACATCCCACAATGCACAGGACAGCCCCCACGACAAAAAATTCTCCAGCCCAAAATGTCAGTAGTGCTGAGGTTGAGGAATTGTGCTATAGAATGAAACTTCCCAAGGACAGGGCTTTTTGGTTGATTTTCTACATTTTGCTATATTTCAGCATCTAGAACAGGACCTGGCACATAGTAATCACTCAATAAATATTTGGGGGATGAATCATCCTTAGAAACGGTCCCCAGAGGGAAGACTTTCAGAGTCTGGAGATCTCAAAAACATGCCAAATTCCTTTTAAAATCAGCAGCAGAACAAATACACGGACACGGATCGGACAGTGGGAAAGACCCAGTTCCTTGTTTGTAAAGGAATCGTTTCCACCGGAAAGAAAGAAAGATGTCCTCCAACGGCCCCACCCGGAACTCGCACATTGTGTTCTAAGTTTAACACATCTTGTGCTCTCTCTGCTGAAACCCTTGGCTCCAACCCATAATATCTCTGAATCCAGGAAACCATTATGACTGGTCAGGGTCAAAGGTTGGTCCTATTGTAACCCACTTCCTCCATCAGAGTTTTAAATTTGGAAAACGTTCTTATTGCTATTGTATGGAATGTCAGCTCTCAGATAACCTCAGAATTATTTTTATTTGTCTACCATGACCACCCCACCACACACCAAAAAAAAAAAAAAAAAAAAAAAAAGGTTTAAAAAAACCCCGCAGAGTGGGAGGGGGCTTTCCTCAACATACTGTTAACAGAGAAAGAATCAGATAAGAGCCAGCTGATATTTTCAGCTTTTAACTGAATAAAGGGAAGGAGAAGTAGTTAAATTCCCAAAGGGCCCCCAAAATTAAATTCCAATATACTTTTTAAGATGGCTAGGATAGGAAAATGATCAGAACCCTAAGAGTGTAGCAATTTTAGATATTAGCAAGCACTTAAAACTTTAAGGAGGTTGTTCTAATAGTCTAGGACATTTCTGGAACTTATTGCCCACTTTTTATTTTTACATGAGGAAGAATTATAGTACCTATAAATATGCCCTGGAATTGTAATGAGGACAGCAGAGATATCTCTATATTTGACCAGGAAAAGAAGAAGATCCAAAGGGAATTTGGGTGATGAGGAATGCCAGATCTTGGAACTATATACAGTAATTAAATGGCAAAAGGAAGATTGTCTTGGCCAACAGTCCGGAAAGATTGGGCACCTTGCCATTTTTAAGGAGAAGGCATGTTAGAGGAAAGAGTAGCTGGAAGGTCTTTGAGGCACTTACAAAGTCAGAAAAAAAAGTTATTTCAGTCAGTTCTGCAAATATTCAGAGCCTTTCCTCTGTTTAAGGCCCAATGCTAAGTGCTGGCAGTACAGACAGGAGACGCTAGAGTGTGATGCCAGATGCATGGGCTTTGGGTTTTGATGGCTGCTCTACCACTTACTTGCTGTGAGCCTGAGAAGCATACTTAACCTCACTAAGACTTGGTTTCCCCAACTGAAGAATAGGATGGAAAATAATCATTACCTCATGGGGTTGTTGTGAGGATGCTGTTTGACAGAGTCTCCAGCATGTTGAAAGTATTGAGTAGTAAATATTAGCATTATTAGAAGAGAAGGTTTTTCTTAAAACGTTCAGATTCTAATGGGGCAAACATCATCATAATTAAGAGAGCAGCTATAATTTATTGTGCATCTGCTATATGCCAGGTTCTGTACTATCTCATTGAATCCCTGCAATGCTATCTCATTGAATCCCTGAAACAATCTTTGATAGACATAAGCACTGCCCAACCATATGTCTGGTTCTCCTTCGGCCCTTAGGGCAACTGCACAATCCAATACTCTTCGCATTTAGGTTGAGCCATGTGATTAATTCTGGCCAATATAGTGTGGGTTAAAATTATGCCTGTCACTGCCTTGCCGGAACATTTAATTGCCCATGTATGACCCTGACGCTCATAATCTCCTTGCCACCATGGCAAGTGCCATGCCAGTTAGTGGGGTCTTGGTCATCATTGAGCCCTTGCTGCCTAGAGAGTCATATTTGCCCACTAACATACCCTGTACTGGCACCTTTCCCTTCTCTTCTCATTTTCTCACTTCTGTATCAGTACTTCCTGGTGGAATCACTTCCCCCAAAGCTTCTTGTACTCAAATTCCAGTTGCTTGTCCCTAAGGTAGTCATCTTCACCACTGAAGACAGACCTTTAAAATCCCATCTGGAATTATCTAGAGATGAACTAAACTCTCCATCAGGTTAAAAAAAAAAAAAAAAAAAAAGTGGGTGTTGCTCCAACTCCTTAATCTCATTTATTTTGAACCATCTTTTGTCTATGTGAATATTGCTCTTAGTCCTACAGTGAGAATAACAGAGAAGAGGCCCCTGCTAATGTGCAAAGAACACGTAGCATGAGGAGGAAATAACCGTGTATTGCTCTAAGCCATTGAGATTTAGGGATAGGTCATTACTATAGCATGACTTAGCTTCTACAGGCTCTCATACAACCCTATACAATAAGCACCATACTCATCACCACTCCACAGGCAAGGGACATAAGCTCAGAAAGGTTAAATGATCTGCCCACTTTCTAAGTCTCACACCTAGCAAGCCCTGGGGGCAGAATTTACACCCATTTCTGTCTGAGTTCAAAGTTCACGCCCAAAACTGCTATACCATACAGATAAAAGGATCATTCATTTGCACTTAAATAAAGATTTGTAAATTATAAAACATTAAATAACATGAAGAATTTGTTGCCAGTATAGAATGTTGGAAGACTACTCAAGCAAAACCGTGCCTTCTCCTGAGAATTGAAAACAGGGCTTTAAAAACAGGCTAAAATAGGCTGACACCTCTGATACAGATAAAATGACCAAGTATAGCAACCAGAACCGAAACGACACTCAATACACATTACTATGTGGACAACAGGATGAGAGAGAGGGAGGAAGCAGGGAGAAACTTCATTTTCTGTTGCCATGTTCCACATTGTCATGAGACAAGGGCAGATGAAGAGAATCTCTGGTTACTGGGGTTGGGAAGCCTTTATTCTTCATCTCCTTCATCTGTTCAGAATGATTTCATGAGCTAATTAGCCCAAGGGTAGCCCTCAACCAATGATGAATATAAGGCAGATGATAAGTGCTCAGGTCTCCTGCCTCTCAACTCAGAGATGAGACAACACTGAAGGATGTTCTATACAATCTCCCAGAAGTCCCTAGCATATGATTACCAGATTAAGCAAATAAAAATACAGTAAGCCAGTTAAAATTAAATTTCAGATAAACAATGATCAAGTTTTAGGATAGGTATGCCCTATGCAATATGTGGGACACACACTAAAAAATTACTTGTTTAGGCAGGGCACAGTGGTTCACGCCTGTAATCCCAGCACTTTGGGAGACCAAGGCAGGCAGGTCACGAGGTCAGGAGTTCGAGACCAGCCTAGCCAACATGGTGAAATCCCGTCTCTACTAAAAATGCAAAAATTAGGTAGGCATGGTGGTGGGCGCCTGTAATTCCAGCTACCTGGGAGGCTGAGGCAGGAGAATTGCTTGAACCCAGAAGGCGGAGGTGGCAGTGGGCTGAGATCATGCCACTGTACTCCACCCTAGGTGAAAGAGTGAAACTCCATCTCAAAAAAAAAAAAAAAAATGCTTGTTTATATACATTTAAATTTAACTCGAGCCTTGTGTTTTATCTGCCAACCCAGAATCAGTGGGATAGAGCCCCAGTTGCTCCGGGTTGTAACTTGCTTGTTAATACATTATTTTCACTTCCTTACTGCCCTACCAGTGATTCCTAGAATCACTTCCCAACTAAACTATTGGTCCTCAAATTCTAGATGCTTCTAGAAAAACTCAACTTGAGACAGAGACCTTAAGCCACTAATGGTAGAGGTACGGAAGTTTCCCTATCAAAGACTCTGGAATGTATCCAGTCAAGAGCTAAGTTAACTGGCAATGATTTCTTAATTACGGCATCAAAAGCACAGGCAACAAATCCAAAAATAGACAAGGGGGACTACATCAAACTAAAAGCTTCTCTATAGCAAAGGAGACAATCAACAGAGTGAAAACTTAACCTATGGAATGGGAGAAAATATTTGCAAGCCATATATCTGATAAGGGGTTAATATTCAAAATATATAAGGAACTCCTACAACTTGACAGCAAAAAAACAAACAAGCATTGAATAACCCAATTTAAAAAATGAGCAAGGAACCAGGTGCGGTGGCTCATGCCTGTAATCCCAGCATTTTGGGAGGCTGAGGTGGGTGGATAGCTTGAGGCCAGGAGTTTGAGACCAGCCTGGGCAACATGGTGAAATCCTGTCTCTACCAAAATTACAAAAATTAGCCAAGAGTAGTGGTGCGTGCCTGTAATCCCAGCTACTGGGGAAGCTAAGGCAGAAGAATCGCTTGAACCCAGGAAGTGGAGGTTGCATTGAACTGAGATCACACCACTGCACTCCAGCCTGGGTGACAGAGAGAGACTCTGCCTCACAAAAAAAAAAAAAAAAAAAAAAAAAGGCAAGGGACCTGAATACAAATTTTGCCAAAGAAGAGACATAAATGACCAACAGGTATATGTAAATATGTTCGGCATCTCTAATCATCTAAGAAGTGCAAATTAAAACCACAATGTGACATCACTTCATACCTGTTAAGATGGTCATTATCAAAAATAATAATTTTAAAAACAAAAACATGGAGAAGTTGGAACACTTGTGCACTGTTGGTGGGAATGTAAAATGGTGTAGTCATTATGGAAAATAATATCAAGTTTCCTCAAAAAATTAAAAATGGAACTACCATACAACCCAGCAATCCCACTTCTAAATATTTATCCAAAAGGACTGAAAACAGGATCTCAAAGAAATATTTTCACACCCATGTTCACTGCATTATTACTCACAGTAGCACAGAGGTGGAAACATTAATGAATAATTTGATAAAGTGTGGTATATACATACAATGAAATATCATTCAACCTTTAAAAAGAAAGAAATCCTGCCATATGCTACAACATGGATGAAGCTTGAGGACATTATGCTGAGTGAAATAAGCCAGGCACAGAAGGACAAATGTTTCATTATTCCACTTATATGCAGTATATAAAATAGTCCACCTCATAGAAGCAGAAAGTCAAATGGGGAATGCTAGGGGCTGAGATAAGGGAGAAATGAGGAGTTATTGTTCAAAAGGTATAGAGTTCTGGTTATGCAAAATTAAAAAGTTCTAGAGATCTGCTTCACAACAAGGTACATCCTTTAACCATACTATACTGTACACTTCAAAATTTGTTAAGAATGTAGATAACGTAGGGTTTTTTTAAACCACAATTTAAAAAAGAAAAAAAAAATTGCTAAGCCCATTACCAGGTCACCAAACTGAGTATTGTTCCATCTCATAATTTCAACCCATGTTGAAATTTTTCTGGTCCTTGAGAACACCCATGTTGGTCTCATGACTGGGTATCAGGATGTTGACAATGGTGTTAAGATTCACTGGGCTCCCTCTTCATCAAGGGTGCACAAACTCATCTTTCAGGGAATAATTCATTCCACAGGAGGGGACACCAATGGGTAGAAGCTTATGTGAAAGTATGAAAATGGACTCCCAGCTTCTGCTCTAAGTTGGAACCAAGCTGCCTAATAAAAGGAAGCGCTAGACTTTCACCTCAGCCTTTTCATGCTGTTTCATGTTGGCCAGGAACACAGGCTCTGGGCTGTGGAATCGAGGGTGAGGCATGGCTTGCTGCTTCCAAACTATGTGACCTGAGCAAGTGACTTCACCTTGCTAAACCTCAGTTTCCTCATCTGTCAAACAATGACAATAATAACTACCATACAGGACAGTTGGGGACATTCAGTGACGTGATGTAAACAAGGCATTTAACACATCTGGTAGGCAATCACTAATCACTAATCAGGTTGCTAATCATTATTGGCTGCAACTATTGTGATTATCATGCTATCCTGTGGTTGAATATGTTTTACACAACCCCAGGCTGTCATAGCTTATGCATTCTGTGTCCAAGGCAGACACTGAAAGTGATGCCCATAATGTGTCAAAGGGTTTAAACTGACTTCTGCTAGTATGAGTCTGTGGCTCTGAGCAATTTGCATAGCGTTGTCCTTCAGGAACAAGTTCCAGAGCCAAGAGTAGAGGTGACCACTTTTTAATAGTTCATCCAACAATATTTACTGAGCCTGTGGTGCAGCAGTGAGTGCCTCTTAAGATGGAACATGACTTCCTCACTTTAGTGCAATCCCCAATCCAGCCCAGCATACTTATTCTCCACTTGCCTGTCTCCTATAAGCATTTTCAATGACTTCTGACCTAATACTGTTGTATTTTCTTCAATGTTTTTAAAGAGGTATGCTTTTCCCCAAATCCTTGAATAATACACATAAATGATGCTTCATGGTTTTATGTATTCCTGGTATTCTATATACACCCACTGGGAGTTCACATATCTCAGTTTGAAGGCGCAGCTAAAGGCAATTTTCTGTCTGCACAATTGACTCTGATAAGAGATACATGGTACTCTTCCTTCTAGGGAATAAAAAGGAATCCCAATTTTCAACAACAGAGAAGAATTCAAGGGACTGTCGTTTCCCAGGTCACTGTAAGAAACAGTTTTAAAACTATAAAGCTAATCCTCACCCCAAAAAAATCTCAAATCAGGTGATTTTTAAAATTTCAAATCCATCCTAAACATATATCAACTCTTTACTATCAGTCCACTCCTAAATGATGACAAAGTAAAGCTTTCAACTTTTAATGGCTTTTTGTTTTTGATATTCCTTTTTTTTCTCCTTAACCCAAATCACATCTTGCTTGGCAAAGGCTTTTTATTATTTTTTATTTTCTTGATTCATAGGTCCTTAATGAAAGCAAAATTCAACCTTATATTGGTCTTGTATGAATTAGGGACCATGTAAACAGTACTTAACAGTTCTAATTGAAGGTCAGTAAATCCCCAAGAGATTAAATGAATCCTGCAGGGAGCCGTGTAAATCTCCCTCTCTTTTATGGCAGAACAGCCAAGCCCCCAGACTGCCTTGTGCAAGGCTTAATAAATATGGTATGCATCTAATCAAAACCATTTTGCACCCAAAGAGGTTAGGGGTGTAAATCACAATTACTCTTGGCACTAAACCCTTGGCCCAGAGAGGCCCAAGGTTGCCAAATACCATCAGGAGCTGACTTCTAGGACTTAGCTAGCTGTCTGGCATGGGTTTCCTGAGTGTCCAGCCTGCTTCTCAGCAGGGGAATCCAGATGGGAGTATAAAACCTGAAAAGGATAGTAATTTCAAATGACCCTCTTGCTCTCTCTGGTTTCTTTACTCCTTGCCAGCTCTGGCTTGATCAAAAAGAAATTATAAATTCATAGATGTCAATGCCTAGATCTGCCCTTGAAGTGCCATGAATTCATTCATCATGTCCAGACATGCACCATTTTAAAAGAAAATGGTGTAAAGTCCGAAGTACTTAGCTGTAAAAGTCCCAAGTGAAGAGTACACTTAAACTCATGAATGTCAAGACGGGGACCTGAGCTTTTGTACTTGCATCTGAATATCCAAATGAGGATCATGTTAGTCTCCAGCACAGCTGGACATTACAGTTATCCATGAATAAGAGGACATAATGAAGGAAATTGTAAGAACAAAACGTGGTCTGTGATCTTGGGAACTGGAGGAACCAGAGCCAGAGCAACTGTTCAAGAATTTTTCAAAAATTCAGAGTGAGCACCATCCTAGACCTGTTACATCCATTAAGTCTGATCCTTGGATCATCCCTTTCAGTAGGCATTCTTCTCTTCTTTTCACACATAGATAAACTGAGGCTCAGAGAAGAGAAATCACATCTTCAATTCACTCAACTGTTCAAAGTCTGGGGTTTAAAGCCAGGTCGGTCCACTCCAACTCCAGAGACTCTTCCCTGTCCTTCTGACATGCTGCTTCTTATAAGAACAGGACAAGAAACATACTCAGACCATCTCCAGAAAGGCTCATGCGAAAGGGAAGCGATATCCAACTTCTTTTTTTTTTTTTAATTATTATACTTTCAGTTTTAGGGTACATGTGCACAACGTGCAGGTTTGTTACATATGCATACATGTGCCATGTTGGTGTGCTGCACCCATTAACTCATCATTTAGCATTAGGTATATCTCCTAATGCTATCCCTTCCCCTTCCCCGCACCCCACAACAGTCTCCGGTGTGTGATGTTCCCCTTCCTGTGTCCATGTCAAAAAAAAGGCAGGGGTTGCAATCCTAGTCTCTCATAAAACAGACTTTAAACCAACAAAGATCAAAAGAGACAAAGAAGGCCATTACATAATGGTAAAGGGATCAATTCAACAAGAAGAGCTAACTATCCTAAATATATATGCACCCAATATAGGAGCATCCGGATTCATAAAGCAAGTCCTGAGTGACCTACAAAGAGACTTAGACTCCCACACAATAATAATGGGAGACTTTAACACCCCACTGTCAACATTAGACAGATCAACGAGACAGAAAGTTAACAAGGATACCCAGGAATTGAACTCAGCTCTGCACCAAGCAGACCTAATAGACATCTACAGAACTCTCCACCCCAAATCAACAGAATGTACATTCTTTTCAGCACCACACCACACCTACTCCAAAACTGACCACATAGTTGGAAGTAAAGCTCTCCTCAGCAAATGTAAAAGAACAGAAATTATAACAAACTGTCTCTCAGGCCACAGTGCAATCAAACTAGAACTCAGGATTAAGAAACTCACTCAAAACCGCTCAACTACATGGAAACTGAACAACCGGCTCCTGAATGACTACTGGGTAAATAATGAAATGAAGGCAGAAATAAAGATGTTCTTTGAAACCAACGAGAACAAAGACACAACATACCAGAATCTCTGGGACACATTCAAAGCAGTGTGTAGAGGGAAATTTATAGCACTAAATGCCCACAAGAGAAAGCAGGAAAGATCTAAAACTGACACCCTAACATCACAATTAAAAGAACTAGAAAAGCAAGAGCAAACACATTCAAAAGCTAGCAGAAGGCAAGAAATAACTAAGATCAGAGCAGAACTGAAGGAAATAGAGACACAAAAAACCCTTCAAAAAATTAATGAATCCAGGAGCTAGTTTTTTGAAAAGATCAACAAAATTGATAGACCACTAGCAAGACTAATAAAGAAGAAAAGAGAGAAGAATCAAATAGATGCGATATCCAACTTCTAAGGAATAGCTCTTCAAAGGCAGAGGACAAAGCCAAGAAAGAGAGCTTTAGAATAAGACCAAGTAGCTCAGCAATGTCCACTAGTCAGGACCCTAAGTCCTTCTCAAGATATGCTTCAAGGGCTACTACCAATCAGGGTGGCCCTTGGAATAATGCCTATTTACCATCCCAGATGTAGCCACCAAATGGAGATCAGCAGGATGTTCATTTCCATTTTGGCAAGTTGTTGCCCTGGCCATGAGCCCCCTGGCCATGCTGAATAGGAGCTCTCTACTCCCCTTCTTGATGTCTAACCTGAAAGTTGCTTAACATGTTCCTGGATGACCCTGGATTTCCTCTGAAGTGGCCTCCCATGACTTGGAGCTGTATCTTCTCTCCTTCACATAAATTGTCCCTAACGACCTTGGAGCTCACTGGCAATGGCTTCTTCCTTCAGTACCTTGGAACTCACTCACATGTATGGCCACATCTTTCATTTTATACTATTTTCCCTTCCTCCTTCAGCACTTTTGGAGTAGCTAGCCTTTGAGTGCTTTATTGGTACATGAATGCGTCACTCTGGTTCACCAGGATGAAGAACACTCAGGCTGCCATAGAGAAAAGAGGGTTTATTTTCAGGTGAATGGAAACTTCAGGTTTACCAATAGAAACCTAACAGAGCCCTGGTTTTATCCAGGTATCCACTCCATCCTCATCTCCAAAGGTGGAAGTGGCTTGGTCTAAATCAATAAGCATCTTTTATTAGTTCAGGGGTAGCACATTATCTAAGCTGGATCAATCTAACTGGTGTGAAGAACTTTTTTTGCATGTGAGTATAGAACAGTTACTTCTCTCTCAATCTCTACTACCAGGTGTGACCAAGGAAGCCCATTGTGCTGTGGCTGTTGGTTGTCATGTTGTGACCATGTGGAGAAGCAGCCAGCCTGAGGATGGAGCTACAGATAAAGATGATGGAGTAAATAAATCACTGAGTTCAACAGACGTCATTGAGTCACTCACCAATCCATGCCTGGAGTCCCCTCTACCTCTGGACTCCTATGACATGATTATACAACTTTAGTTATTGCCTGAGTTTGAGTGGGAGTTCTTTGTTACTCCCAGCCAAAAGCATCCTAACTGATATTTAAGCATCCTTATGGTCAGAAGTGAGAACTGAAAGAGATTTCACGGCTCAAGAATTGGTCACTCTCTCTGCCTCTTCCTCCCTCAGAACCTGCCTACTCCATTCTCCTCTCTTCCCCATCCCTTTTGACTCCCAAATGCTCTCCACAGTCCCCATCTAAATTTAGCCTTCAATAGGCCATTTTTGCTGTAGGTCACTCCATCAGCCCTCAGCCAGCCTATGTTTAGATCACCATTGATCAGAGACTGCAAGCTACCTCTCAGAAACCATCCCTCCCTCTTCCTTTAGTAATATAACCCATACATTTTAGCTGGGCACATGGCCACCCACAAAAAAAACATAAAAATAAAAAATAAAAGTAAACATAAAAAATAAAATAAAAATAAAAACGTTTATTTTTTCACCTTCCTTTCCTTTGAATCTAAGTCATGGACATTGTAACTAGGTTCTGACCAATGGGAAGTTAAGTGATTGGTCATACCCTAAAGGGAAGACCCTGCCTTCTACACCTTCTTTCTCCCATTCCATTGCATAGAATGCAGAGTCAATGGCTGGAACTAGAGGAGACATCTTAGATCACAAGATGGACGCCAGGTGCTAATATAGACAAATGAGACAGAAGGAGCTAGGGACTGGAACCTGTCACTGTGTGACAGACGTGCCAAATGGGCTGCTTATGCTTGATGTGTTACAAAAAATAGAAATCCACTTCTCAGTTTCCTTAGGTCACTATTATTTTGCCCTTTGTTGTACTTGCTAGGCCTTATCCTAATTAATATTCCACCTTTAATCAATTAGTGACAACCCCTGTGCAAAGACCAGCCTGTGTCTGCTCACCTCACAGGGAGCTAAAGACAGGGTAGTTTTAGTGATAGAA
This sequence comes from Pan paniscus, assembly GCF_029289425.2. NCBI lineage: Eukaryota > Metazoa > Chordata > Mammalia > Primates > Hominidae > Pan > Pan paniscus. The sequence continues at coordinate 123,727,506 of NC_073259.2, forward strand.
GGGTATTGAGTGTGTCAGAAATTTGTCCAACATGTCTAATACTGTGAGGAGTAGCCTTTTCTCACTCTGATTTCATTATCTTTCTCTTTGCTTCTATATGACTCTTCTCCAACCATAGGGGTGTCATCCATCTCTCTCTCTCCCTCTCTCTCTCTCTTTTATTCTTCCTGCTAATTTGTGTTTATCCTTTCTTCTTTCACTGTCATTACCCTTTTCACTTAGCCATATTTGTAACCCAAATAAACCCATAATCCCATGTGGCCCAGTTTCTAAAGTCAGAAAACAAAGTAAAAGTATCCAAATCTCTACTTGCTCTCTCAAGAAAACCTCAAGCAAGGAGGAGATGGTATGTTGAGAATGTACAATAAACATCTTTAGAATTCTGTCCCCATTTTTTTTCTCTCTCAATACCCTCCATTCAGATGTCAACCTCACTGAGGGAAACCATCTCTCTCCCCTTTTTAAATATCAGTCCCTGAAACTCTGCCTTCACAGACTTTCTGTTGTTTTTCGTCTGAGCTAATCTTGAGGATTTCTGTTATGTAGATTAAAAATCCTTTATGACGTCTTTGTTTCTTCATTTCACCCATTATCCAGATTCTCCACAGCACTGGAGAGTCCAGGGTTTAATTTAGCAATTGACTCGGAAAGGGAAAAGTGAACATTATGACTAGTCACACACTAATACTTTTGTTCATGTGAGGTGTTTGCCTTAGGTCTGGTTCTCTTGGAGAGAGATTTGCATACAGGGGCTTCACTGGGAAGCGTTCACAGGAGTCACACAAGGAAGTCAGTGAGGGAAACAGGATTGGGCCCAGGGAGAACTTGGGCTGTGATGCAATTGTACTAAAGGTCTCAGTCAATCCTATATGGAGCTTAAGAGCTGGGATGGCCCATCAGAGCTGCTTTGAATAGTCACTGCATGTAGATTTCCCCCAGAGACTGAGCAAGCCACTTCCTTCACTCAAGGGCAGTTCCTGCAGAGGGACTCAGCTGTGAGCCATAAACATCGAATACTCTCTGGAGTTGAGGGAATGAGTCCTGTGGTTCTGAAGGTGGGTGGGGGGGGGTGGCATTGGGTGGCACACTACAGCATCCACTACAATCTTCACTTATTCATTCAACAAATACTTACTGTGCACCTACCCTGTGATAGAAGATGTACACCTTTCTCTAACTTGCCCTGCTTTCAACCCTTTCCCTGCTGCCATCCCTTCCTTGTTCCTTCCTCCTCCATCTCCCTCTCCACCCACTACGGTTTGCCTGGAGCTAGAGCTTCAAGAATGGGCTGGCGCCTTAATTGCTTCTCTCTCCTCTGTGACATCAATTGGAGGTGACATTTCCCGGGCACGGAGCTGCATCCCTGTGGCTGCATATTCCCCCTGTCACAGGAGATCACCGAAGCTGTCACAAGTGGAAAGCTAGAAGCCATCGGAGGAGCAGCGGGGCACAGAGATCCCAGGCAGCATTCAAAGGGTTGGTGAGACACACTTCCCAGAGCGGGTTCCAGAGGCACTTTCTGCCCCGCTGATCTCTGCCTGGGGAGAGTCGATGGGATCTGACATTTCAGGGGTTACCCGACTGAGCTACGCCAACCAGGTCTCTCACCCAAAGCAAGGGGAAAAGGGCTGGATCCTGGGTGGCAAGCCAGTCCCCAAGGAAAGAATGGAGCGATGCAAATGAGAAAAAGGAACTCAAGCAGAAAGGCTCTTTTGTGGCTTCTAGTGGCAAGCCAACCTGCATTTGCTTGTTCTGTCCCTTAGAGATGCCTCAGTTTCCTCAGCCATAAAATGGGCGGTTGTGAGGATTAAATATGAAGTATAAAAATCTGTTGGATCAAGTAAGCCAAAAACATAGGGGCATTTAAAAAATTTCCTTCTTTCGATTCCTCCAGTTTCCCTGGTTACCTGTAGCCAGTCCATCAGCAAACTGTGTCAGCTTCATCTCCAAAATATGTCCCAAAAATGACCACCTGCCCCACCTTCACTGCTCCCAAGCCACTATCATCCACACCCGGGACAATTTCACTTGGCGTCTACATAGTCTTTCTGCTTCCATTCTTGCCTTTCCAGTCTATTCTCCACACAGCAGTCAGGACTAGTTTGCAAAACAGAAATCAGGTCACATCATTCCCCTGTTTAACATCCTTCAGGAGGCTTTCTCTGTACGTGAAACAAAAAGGCCCTTCATTTTCTGGCCCTGACCCCTCTCCAACCTAACTTCTTTCCTTCGTTCACTAAGCTTCAACCCCCATCCCCAACCCCACTGCCTTTGTCAAACATGCCAAGTTTGTTCCCGTGTCAGAGCCTTTGTATGTGCTGTTCCCTGTGCCTGGACTGCTCTTCCCCTGAGCTCACTGGATTGAATGCTTTGGCAACTTCAGATCTCTGCTCAGATGTCAACTCTTCAACGAGGTCATCCATGAGTGCACAACAGTGCCATCCTTTTCTTTTTTTCTTTTTTTTCTTTTTTTTTTTTTTGGCAGAGTCTTGCTTTGCTCTGTCAGCCAGGCTGTAGTGCTGTGGTGCAATCACAGCTCACTGCAGCCTCAACCTCCTGGGCTCAAGCAATCCTCCCACCTCAGCCTCCCGAGTAGCTGGAACTATAGGCACGTACCACTGTGCTCTGCTAACTGTTTTATGTTTTGTAGAGATGGGTTCTCACTATGTTACCCAAGCTGGTCTTGAACTACTGGGCTCAAGGGATCCTCCTGCCTTGGTTTCCCAAAGTGCTGGGATTACAAGCATGAGCCACCATACCTGGCCTCCAGTACCATCCTTGATTGAGTTCTCCTCCCCTCTCCTCCCCCTCCTCTGCCTCCTCTTCTTCCTCTTCTCTTTCTCCTCTCCTCTCTTCTCTCTTCTTTTGTCTCTCCTGTCCTCTCTTCTTTTCTCTTCTTTCTCTCTCCTTTCTTCTCTCCTCTCCTCTCTTTCTCTCTTGTCTCTCCTCTCCTCTCTTTTCTTCTCCTCTCTCCTTTCTCTCTCCTTTCTCCTCTCCTCTTCTCTTCTCTCTTCCCCCTTACCCCACAGCTACTATTTAGTTTCGGCATCTCATCCCTGCCAATATTTTCTGGCCCATGGTCACTTCTCTGAGCTCTGTCCACCTGCAATCTGCATGTCTCATGCACTGCTGTATTCCTCAAACCTAGCACAGTGCTCGGGACTGAGTAGATGCTTGAAAAATATTTGTTGGGCATGTGAAGAATGCATGTGGCTGGCACATGGTAAATAGACTGTAACCATCTCACAACTGTCACTACTAGAAAAAGAAAGTCTTCTAGTGTGGTGCCAAATCTTAAGGCATCTATAGGTGTGCCTGTGTCAGTGCCACCCTTAATGGAGATGAAACTGGCAGCTGGAAATGTCTTGTTCCACCCTCAACAGTTTCCCAGAGCTGCTTTTAAAATTATTATTCAGACTGACAAAGGCCAAACAGGTGCTGGGAATATCCCAATCCATCTCAATTTCAGTTTGTCACCCAAGATTCATGAGCTCGCAGAGCTCGAAGTGACCCAGAGACTGTCCAGTCCAGGCCTCTCATTTTTCAGATGGGAATATTGACACTCAGAGAAGTTAATCACATCACTGATTTTTTAATACAGGAGCCACTGTTCTGGACCTGTCACCCTCGACTGGGCTCTGGCTCTTGCTCTCCTGTTCTTTGCTTGGCTATCTGCATGACTAGCTTTTCATACGCCATTCTTGTGAGAGCTTAAATGTCAGTCCCATCGGGAATGACTTTTTGCACCCTCCCATGGATTTCTCATAAACTCCATTCTATGAGTGTCTTTTTCATGTTTGAGGAATTGCTTACCTAATTATCCACCCTCCCTTCCCAATAGATTCAACTCCATGACGACAAGAAGACATCTGCCTTAGGCACCATTGTATTCTCAGCACCCACACATAGTAGGTGTTCCACAAACACATGCTGGGTGAAAACAAGTGTAAGCCTGCATTGCAATGGGAAAATTTCTAATTTCTCAAATCATTTGTTCATGGGTGCAAGACAAGTCTACTTTCAAGTCTGGCTTCTCCCACGCTGCATTTCCTTAGCTCTCCTGGCATCAGCTGGATTTTATTATTAATAATAAAAACAGCCTATGATTTATGAGGCACCATGGAGCCCAGGCTGACTAGTGAGCTTACACTTTGCACATAAAAATCAAGCCTGCTACCTGAACCCCAGTGTCTCACAAGTAAGGGAAAAACGAACTAAATTAGGCATTTGTGGACCGAGATGCTTTGGTTTCCTTCTGCCAGCAGGACCCGCTCAGCTTCAGTGGGTGAGCAAGTTCCTCCTGCCATGCCCCTGCTCTCCTCTCCAGGCTACCATCCCAGGTTTGCCAAGGACAAGTCTCTGGAACCCGTGGGTATTCCCATAAGCCAGAAAATCCCAGCACTGGGAGCTAGAGAGAGACCTCAGAGATGAACTAGATTAGAGGTCACTTTTGGCCTGCAGGATTGCTTTGCTTGGCCCATGTCATGCTGTAATAAATTTGAATCCATGGCGGATATTCAAAAATTTGATTTTACATAAAAAATCTCAATTTCTCTCTTCTCTTGAAAATTAAACTCTGGCAACATTGGGCTGGAATTCCTGTCTGGCAATAATTTTCAGGAGCTGAGTGATGGCTGTGTGCTTTAGGGGGACCAGGGACCCCATTTTCCCCAGGTACCATTTCTCCTTGGTATGCTACCACCCTAGGCTCACTTCACTCATTTGCACGAATTGCCTGGCTTGGAAGAGCTTACCACCCATGAAGAGCCAGTTTTTCATCTCATAGATAGGGACACTAAGGTTTTCAGGGGGAAATTGAGTTATCTGAGATCATCCACAAGTTAATGACACAGCCAGGCCGAGAACCCAGGTCTCCTGGCCTTTAATCTAGGACTCTTGACCCCAGATTGCACTTGCAATGATGCTCCTGGTCAGGCCACTCTATTAATTTCCTAGGGCTATTGTAATGTTACCATGAACTAGGTGGCTTACGACAACAGAAACTTATTCTCTCAGTTCTGGAGGCAAGAAGTCCAAAATCAAGGTTTCAGCAGGGTCACACCCCCTCTGAAAGCTATAGGGGAGGATCCTTCCTTCCTTGCCTTTTCCAGTTTCCACCTGCCACCTGGTGGCTCCAGGTGTTCCTTGGCTTGTGGCTGCATCACTCCAATCTCTGTTTCCATCTTAATGCCCTTCTCTCTGTTTCTCTGTGTGTTTGTGTGTCTGTCTGTCTAATCAACCTCTGCCTCACTCTTCTAAGGGCACTTGTCATTGAACTTAGGGCACAAGGTACTCCAAGATAATATCATCTGGAGATCTTTAATTTATGTCTGCAAAGACACTTTTTCCAAATAAGGTCACATTCACAGGTTCTGGGGGTTAGGACATGGACGTATCTTTTTGCAGGCCACTATTCAACCCACTACAGCCACTAAGCCAAAAGAGTTCTGTAAAGGAGCCCCCATGGAAAAGAACTCAGCCTAGAATAAATTTTAATTGGCCAGCAGTTCCAGTGCATGCCATTCTGAGACCTTGGGTTGCATAAGAAGCTACAGGACAAACATGGAAGTTCCAAATGACCCTCACAGTGACCTCCCAGAAGGAAAGACCTCTGAGAAAGAAGACATAGTAATAATAACTACCATTATTTATATTACAATAATAATCATGATAATAATAACAGCAACAGTAATAATAGATATAGGCATTATTTCATTTAAACTTCTCAAAAACACAATGAGAAAATGAGTATCATTGCCCTTATTACCTGAATGAGGAAACTGGAGGCTCAGAGAGGTTAGAGCACTTGACCAACGTATCACTGCAAGTCAGTGGTAGAACCAGGATCTAACCCAGGTCATTCTGACTCCAAATAATGCTTTTTATCAGCACCTGACCTAAACATGGACCTAAGTCATAGGGAGTAGAGAGGTGTCCAAATGTGCACACACAGACTGAATCCCATCATCCTGGACCTGCCTTTAAAATGTTTTCTACGTCAGCCTCCAGTCATTAAAAATCAGTTCCTTCCAAGAAAACGGTATTTTTATGCGGGTGCACTTAACATCCTTTGGGAGGCAAGGTCACTTGGGATGGGAGGCCTTAAACTCCAATGGTGGCGAAGAAATCATGCAAAGGTGTATTAGCCCTTCAAGAACCCAGACTGCATGTGTGACATCAAATGAATTTCTCACCTGCCTGGCATCTGCCATTTTCAAGAAAAGGCCAGAGGTCATCCTTCAAGTTGCTGGGAGTCTTTATACCCTGGGTTCTTAACTACTCAAAGTGTTCTGGACTTCCCCCAAAATATCTGTGTTCTTCATAGCTTTTGGTTCTGCGATCCAGGAGCCATGACCTATAAACTCCTCATCCTCTTTTATTATTTAATCAGATCTTTTAAAACATGACAAAAGGATTCCTACCCAAGAAAATGATAAATGAAAGGATGCACATAGCCAAGGGGTTTGAAGATAAAGGCAGGGCACATGAGGGCACACCTTCAAATTTAACAAATGAAATTTCAAGAAAGGACAGAGATAATGAAGAAGACAAAATTGTCAAAGAAATAATAAAATATTTAAAGCCTCTCATTCACAAATCTTCAGATTAAAAGGATCTACTAAATGCCCAGTCCACAAATTTAAAAATACCTATTCCTAAACGCATTACCATAAAATTTCAGAACACTAAGCATAAAGAGAATACCTCTAAAGAGATACTAAAAAGGAGTGTGAAGTTACCATAATATAAACTTTTAGTATCTCTTTATCTAAAAATGTAAACTGTGGCACTAATATAAAGAAAATAGACACATCAATAAACAAATTTAAAAGCCAGATGGTTTGATAAAAGTTATTAGGACACTTCATTACTATTAGGTTACACTATTAGGAAAAATTAATAATAGGCTTAACTAAGAAGCTAACACTTGATTAGACTAAGCTTGTGTCAGGCACTAAACTTTATATGACTTAACTAAATTAATCATCTCACTCACTGTGTGAAGTAGTATTATTATTACCAGGTTAGAGATAGGAAACTGAACCATAGAGAGGTTAAGTGGCTTCGGTAAGGTCAGACAGCTAAATTACAGGTGGACTAAACAGTTCATATGAATAATCTAAATATGAACAAAGTTCCTATTAATGGGAAAGATCAAGCATAAAGTCAGTGGCAAAGACCATAATGTGGAATATTAATGAATACGACTATATGAAGAAATCAAAACCCATCCGATCATCATAAAGCAAAGCCAAGCGGCAGCAACAACAACAAAAAACCATCAGTTAAGGTGGAAAAAAACTTAGAAAATTGAGGGACTATATTTGTAAGTTATGATAGTGATAAGCTTTGGCTGTATCCCCGCCCAAATCTCAACTTGAATTGTATCTCCCAGAATTCCCAAGTCCCAAGCCTAAGGACTTGCTTCCCTTTGTCCCAGCTGCTCCACTCGTGGCTGAAAGGGGACAATGTAGAGCTTAGGCTGTGGTTTCAGAGGGTGGAAGCCCCAAGGCTTGGCGGCTTCAACATGGTGTTGAGCCTGTGGGTGCACAGAAGTCAAGAATTGAGGTTTTGGAACCTCTGCCTAGATTTCAGAAGATGTATGGAAAGGCCTGGATGCCCAGGCAAAAGTTTGCTGAAGGGGCGGGGCCCTCATTGAGAACCTCTGCTAGGGCAGTGCAGAAGGGAAATGTGGGGTTGGAGCATCCACACAGAGTCCCTACTAGGGAACGGCCTAGCAGAGCTATGAGAAGAGGGCCATCGTCCTCCAGACCCCAGAATGGTAGATCCACCAACAGTTTGCACCACGCGCTTGGAAAAGCTGCAGACACTCTGTGCCAGCACGTGAAAGCAGATAGGAGGGAGCCTGTACCCTGCAAAGCTACAGGGGCAAAGCTGCCCAAGACCATGGGAACCCCACCTTTTACATCAGCGTAACCTGAATGTGAAACCTGGAGTCAAAGGGACATCATTTTGGAGCTTTAAAATTTGACTGCCCTGCTGGATTTTGGACTTGCATGGGCCCAGTAACCCCTTTGTTTTGGCCAATTTCTCCCATTTGGAGTGGCTGTATTTACCTAATACTTGTACCCCCATTGTATCTAGAAAGTAACTAGGTTCCTTTTGACTTTACAGGCTCATAGGTGAAAGGGATTTGCCTTGTCTCAGATGAGACTTTGAGCTGTGGACTTTTGGCTTAACACTGAAATAAGACTTTGGGGTGCTGTTGGGAAGGCATGATTGGTTTTGAAATGTGAGGACATGAGGTTTGGAGGGACCAGGGGCAGAATGATATGGTTTGGCTGTGTCCCCACCAAAATCTCAACTTGAAATTTATCTCCCCGAATTCCCAAGTGTTGTGGGAGGGACCCAGGGGGAGGTAATTGAATCACAAGGGCTGGTCTTTCCTGTGCTATTCTCATGATAGTGAATAAGTCTCATGAGATCTGATGGGTTTAGTAGGGGTTTCTGCTGTTGCTTCTTCCTCATTTTTCTCTTGCTGCCGCCATGTAAGAAGTGCCTTTTGCCTCCTGCCATGTTTCTGAGGCCTCCCCAGCCATATAGAGCTGTAAGTCCGATTAAACCTCTTTTTGCTCCCAGTTTCAGGTATGTCTCTATCAGCAGCATGAAAATAAACTAATACAGATAGCAAAGGTTTAATTTAAAAGGCCTAAGCTATAACGATCTCTATAAATCAGTAAAAAGGGTAGACACACTAACAAGTCAGAAAGTACATCAACCAATCAATTCATGAAAGCAAAACTATAAAAGCTAAAAAGCATATGAAAAAAGTTAAACTATTGTAAATAAGGAAATGCAACAAAAATATACTTATTTTTTCTTCTCAAAATTGTCAAAGATTTAGGTCTGATAATGGCTAGCAATAGGGAAGGGCAGAGCATGTGGTCTTCTCCCATACTACTAGTAGGAGTAGGAACTAGTATAACAAATGTGAATTGGCTAACCTCACAGTGGCAATTTAGCAAATACTTTTACCAATCAAGTCATCAGTTCCTCTCCTAAAACTTTAACCTAAGGAAAGAATCAAAGACACACAGATTTATGTCTAAGATCATCATTGCAGAATTACAGGTAAAATAGAAAGAACTTAAACATCCAACAACAAAGATCCAATTAAATAAAGTTATATGTAATTTTACAATGGATTATTCTTCAACTGTGAATATCATGTCTTTGAAAAATTTGTAAAATATTTCAAGATCAGAGAAGTTAGAAAATAATATGTTGCTAAATGAAAAAAAAATATGGATGGTATTAATTATAATTCCATGTTGGTGTGTATGTATGTGTGCATGTGTGTGTGTAAATGTGTGTGTCCAAAGAAAGAAAAACTAAAATGATATAAAGTCAGACATTACCAATATAACAGTAATTATCTCTAAGAGTTGGGATTAGCTGTTTATTCGTCTTCGTGCTTTTCTACATTTGCCAAATTTTCTTCAATGAACATGTATGTAGTTGTCATTCCTACTGACCATATATTTTTAGCTCCCCAGCTTCTAGGCACATAGGAAGAGTCCACTTTCTGGCCTCCTTCTGTTTGGGTAAGGCCATGTGACTAGTTTTGGCCAATGAGTTGTGAGTATAAATGACATGTGTCACTTCTGAGCTGTAGCATTTAAATGACATGCTCTCTTACATGGCAAGCAGAGAAGAATTTATTGCCCCAAGGTGGACATATAGTATAAAAGAAAAATAAACATATTTGTCTTTGTTTGCTTTCAAGATCACTGAGATTTGGGAGTTGTTTGTTACCACAGCACAACCTAGCTTACCCTGACTGAAAAAAAAAAGTGTTTTGTTTTTGTTTTTTTTGAGACAGAGTCTTTCTCTGTCACCCAGGCTGGAGTGCAGTGGTGCAATCTTGCCTCATTGCAACCTCCGCCTCTAGGGCTCAAGTGATTCTTGTGCCTCAGCCTACTAAGTAGCTGGGATTATAGGCACATGACACCACGCCTGGCTAATTTTTGTATTTTTAATAAAGACGGGGTTTCACCATGTTGGCCAGGTTGGTCTCGAACTCCTGACCTCAAGAGATCCACCCACCTCAGCCTCCCAAAGTGCTGGGACTACAGGTATGAGCCACTGTGCCTGGCCATGTGTTGTTTTTATATACAAAAAAAGAGGAATATTCCAATAAGAACAATTTATGCACTGCTGATCTTAAAGACACCTTAGGCGCCAGGTGCAGAGGTTCATGCCTGTAATCCTAGCACTTTAGGAGGCCAAGGCAAGCAGATCACTTAAGCTCACGAGTTCCAGAACAGCCTGGGCAACATGGTAAAGCCCTGTCTCTACAACAAAATTACAAAAAATTAGCTGGGTGTGGTGGCATGCACCTGTAGTCCCAGCTTCTCAGGAGGCTGAGGTGGGAGAATCACCTGAGCCCAGGGAGCTGAGGCTGTAGTGCATTCTAGCCTGGGTGATGGAGTGAGGCCTTGTCTCAAAAAAAAAAAAAAAAAAAAAAAAAAAAAAAAAAAAAAAAAAAAAAAGACACTTTAGGATCTGGAAACATTTAAATGTTTTCACTATAAAAGAAAAATTTTCCTTATCCCAGACTAACTGTTCATAAAGGTTCACCTGCTTAATATGCCTAGAATTCCTCCACTGAGGCTGGTATGGGTGGCAGTGCAGTACAGGGACAGCAGCCCCAACTCTAAAGGGAAATGAGACCTGGGTTTGAAACCTTGTTGTGCCATTTACAAGTTGTGCAAACCTGAGCCAACACCTTCATCCCTCTGGGCCTCAGATCTTCACAGGCATATCTGGGGATCTGGTCCTTTCTGTAAGAATTGGTAAGAAGATGGAATGATATGTACAAGGGATAACTACATAATTTATTGTCCAAAGGGTGGCACTTTGAGAAGTGAATGTTGTTACTCTTCTGGGACAATGGATGTACACAGTAAAATGTCTTGGGAAAACCTGGACATAAAGTCATCCTAGATTAGAAGTTCTCTATCTTGGTTGTACAATAGAATCACCTGGAAAACTCTGGCTCCCACCCTCAGAGATCCTCATGTAATTGATCTAGGGTATGCCTGGGCATTATGAACTTCAAAACTCTTTGAGTGACTCTGACATTCAGCCATAGTGGAGAACCACCATCCTTAACATACATGAAGCCAAGCTCATGGTGAGTTCTATCAGTGTTAATTGTCATTACTATTATTATCACATGTTATTATTACTGGAGAGAATGACATGTATAATGCTGAGCCTATTTTAAAGATTTTGTTAGCTATTACTATAATTAACAATCATAATTTTAAAAGAGAATATTCCAGTGGGTGGTATCTTGCCAATTACTATGGGCTTGGCTTAGAATAGTGGGATTTGATTGAGGTGATTTTGCCCCAGGAGATATCTAGCAATGACTGAAGACTTTTTTTTTTTTAAGAACAAAGGTCTTACTCTGCTGCCAAGGTTGGAGTGCAGTGGCACAATCATGGCTCTCTGCAGCCTCAAATACAGGGGCTCAAGCAATCCTCCTTCCTCAGCCCCCTGAGTAACTGGGACCACAGACACGTGCTGCTATATGCAGCTATTTTTTAAATGTATTTATTTATGTATTTTTTATTATTATTAATTTTTTTGCAGAAACAAGATCTTTCTATGCTCCCAGGCTGGTCTCAAACTCCTGGCCTCAAGCAATCCTCCCACCTTGGCCTCTCCAAGTGCTGGGATTACAGGTGTGAGCCACATGCCCAGCTTGGAGACATTTTTTAATTGTCAAAATTGGCAGGTATAGGGAGAGTGACGCTCCTGGCATCTAGAGAATAAAAATCAGTGATGCTGCTAAAAATCCTACAATTCCCAGGGCAGCGCCCCACAACAAAGTATTATTACCTGGCCCAAAATGACAATAGCACCAAGAGAGAACCCTTGCTTTAGAAGTTGAAATAGAGAGAGACTCTTGAACTAAAAAGTCATGTCAGAAACTCAGGAACAGCCTTTGTAGTCTTGCCCTTGTGTTACCATTGCCCTTTGCCAGCTCTCAAAGGAGAAACAAGCCCCTGCGGCCTGTCCTGGGTTGCACGGTCAGCATCCCACTTAAAACTCCTCATGGATCCAGATCATCACACACCAGGTATGTACTCAAGATTGCCTTTCAACTTGGAGAAGCTCTTCAAAAGTCTTGGCATCCTCCAGTGCTGGAAGTGTTTATAAGAGACTTCCCCAGGAAAGAAAGGCCACGCAGGGAAAAGCAGAAACAGGTTTCATTCTGTGGCTAACTTCCACCAGGCACCTCAAAGAGGTTCACTAGCACCTTAGTCATGGAAAAGGAACATTTGAGAGAAGGGAAGGGGGAAAAGCTGAATTTGTGCCGTTGCAAAGAGGCCTGCACTGAGGGTCAGGCCAGGCTGTGGTCTGCTGAAAGAGAAGGAAGGGAGGGAGAAAAGAAGCAAGGGAGCAAGGAGAGAGCAAGCAGGGGGAGGGAGGATAGATAGATGAATGAAAAGATAGATGACTGGGAGGGTAGATGGACTAATGTATGAATGGGTCAGTGGGGAGGTAGACGAATAAATGAATTGATGGCTGCAAGGATGGATGGATGGATGGGTGGATGGATGCATGGAAAATTGAATGAGAGAAAGGAAGGAAAGATGAATGAATGAATGAATCAATCAATCAATCAATAATATATGGGAGGGTGGATGGATATGTGGGTAGGTAGTTGATGAGTGGATGAATGGGTGGATTCATCTCAATCAAAGCCATTATATCTCCAGATAAGACTGCAAATTGGTGACTCCTTGCTACATATGGCAGCTAGCATGCTTTTTTGCCTTTACCGGGCTCAATCAGTACTTTTACACAAGGCTGTTTGTCTTGGCTACACACTAGAATCACCTGGGAAACTTACAAAACTCCTGCTGCTCAGGTGCCATCCCCCATACCAGTCATATTCACCATCTCCGGGGATGGCACCCTGCATTAGTGTTTTCCAAAAATCCACACTTGATTCACATGGCAGCCAAGCTTGAGGATCAGTTTAAATTCAAAAGAAAATGAAACTAGGTTACTGTGCTTCATCAAAACACCTGTAGCTGCTTAACCCTTGTCTCATGGTCCTTTTCATCCATTGAAGTTACTTGCCTAGCCTTGGTATCTAAATTTGTCTCCACAAACTTTGATGTCAAACTTGGACTGATATCTGCCCCTGTCAAAAGACTATGTGACCTTGGCCAAGTGGTTTAGCTGCCCTATGCCTCAGTTTCTCCATCTACAAAATGGGACCCATGACAGTAAGGGTAAACAGCTTATAGAGTTTCACAAGAAGTAAATAAAATAATGTCTTACACTTTGTAAGCACTTGACCAGTGAGAACTACTATGACTGCTATTATGAATACAATACCTCTCAATTCATAGATATCATTCCTAATCATAAATAGCATATATTGATCTGCCTTTTGTGCAAGGAATTATTTTAACAGATTTTATATGTATTAACTAATTTAATCCTTGTAAAACCTCCATGAGTTAGGTATTGTGATTATTCCCATTTTTCAGATGAGGAAACTGAGGCATAGAGAGGATGAGTCATTGCATATCAGACACTAGCTATGAATGAATAAACGGCTGCAAGGATTGATGAATGGGTGGATAGATGAATGGATAGGGATGGATGGATAGATGGACGGATGGGTGGATGAGTGCCTGGATGAGTGGTTGGATGGATGGGTGGATGGTGGGTGGTTAGGTAATAAATTAAGTAAGAGAAAAGAAAGAATGATGAATCAATGAATGAATGAATGAACCAACGAATGATATATGGGAGGATGGATGGGTATGTGGGTGTCACCAGCTAGTCCTAGTGAAGTGGTGACTTGAGCCCATGTCTGGCTATTGTTCCTAACCAAACTATTCTCTCCTCTTCACTTCACCACCTCTGCCTCACCGCATAGAACTCACACAGTCCACCCGTCATTGTTCCAATGGGAAAGAGTCTCACCACTAGATAGCTAAACGATGGCTATTTGTCCGACTTCAAATCCTGAGATCTCCCCTGCTGTGCTCTGTGTTGGTATCCTTTGAAGTGAACACAGACCACTTATGTCTTTAAGGATTTCTCTAATTTTCAGAGCTTTCATTAACTTTTAAATGCTTCTAAGAGGTAGTCTCTAGTGAGAAGTCATTCATTCATTCACTCATGCAAGGAATAGTTACGAAGCACACACTCTGTGCTAGATACTGTGCTAGGTTCTGAGGGCACATTGTGAGTGAAAAGCACGTATCCCTTCTCTTAGAGGAGGCTGGTGGTCGACCAGGAGTCAGTGGAACACATTGCAAGGCTGGGATATGGGCTGTAGGGGAGTGAGTTGTAGAAATCCAAGAGCAGAGAGATAGTCCTCCAAAGCACCAGCCTTCTACTCTTGATCAACCACCCCTACATCACAACTACACCAGTATTCACCGCAACTCTGACACGTGGCACCTTCTGCTCAAGGCTGGCAGTCCCCACATAGGCCTCATACCCAATCCACTGCAGAGGGAAAGAAAGAGGGGTTCTCTGGCATCTTTATTTTTCCTTTAGGAAATGTATGAAATTGCCTTTACGAAATTGCCAAAACAACATAAAAGAAAAAAAGAAAAGAAAACCACCTTTAGTTGCACTACCAAACCTAACTGCCTTAGGGCCATTCCCTCCCAACCTTTGCTCACCGTATATTTGGTCTCATGGTGCTGGGGAAAAATCAAACACGCCAGATTTCTTTTGTCTTGAGATGTATCTGTTGTATCGATTTAGCAGTGTTACTTCCCTCTCCAAGCCTCTGGTTTCTCCTTTGCAGAACAGAGCCAATATTCTCTTCCTATCTTGCAGGAGTGTTTCATAGAAAGTTTGAAAGAAAATACGTATTTGTTCAATTTCTGGTGCATAGCAGGCATGCTATACATGCCTTCAGTTATTCCCAATTTTAGAGGTTTAGAGGAAAGCATAGCCAAGCCTGGGTCCACGTCCTAGTTTCTCTACTTGCCAGCTGTGGGACTTTGGGTGAAACAACCTCCCTGAGTCCCAAATTCCACATCTGTGTCCTGGGGATGACAGTGCCTATCTCCACATTATTGTGAGAACTAAATGAAATAAGCCTGGTATGCAATAGGCTCTTTAAAACTAGCAGGCGTTATTATGGTTGTTATTATTACTGTTAATATTATTTCATGCAAATATTTACATCTCAACATTTAATGCCAGCAAAAGAGCCATATATCATTCAAATCACCATGAACCGATCCAGGCCCTGGGGTCCTATGGCTCATTCAAGAGGGAGGACCTCTAAGAGAAAGAGTATAAATAGATCTCATTTTTGCAAATTTTTTAAGAATAATGACCACGGGAACATTTTGCAAGGTCCCAACTCAGGGCCCGAGAATAGGCTCTTGCAAATGTGAGGTCCTCAAACTTAGGCTTCATTAGCTTTAAGGGAAGTCTGCTTCTGACCTGAGGTTTTTGTTTGTTTTTTTTTTTTTTTTGGTGGGGAGCAGAGGGGTGTTGCAGGCTTGAGGAACAAAAGAGCCCCGACTGTGGGTCTTTTCCTTTACAACTTTGCCAGTCTGTTATTAAACAGCCTACCAAGAGTCCCTCACTCTCACCCCTTAGGTTTTCACTGGTATTAGGCAAGAGGTACCCACTCTGCCTCCCTCTTTTCCTTCCTCCCCCACCCCAAGCACCCCCCCCACACCCCCAGCCCTCCTGCCATTCCCTGAGACTTGACTGGCTCCGAAGTTTCCAGACAGAGGAGCTAAACATGTTATCCGACAGACTAGCAAGACACAAAAGGCGGCAGGAATCAAATAAAAGGAAAACGCAGCAGCCACAGGTCAGTCCTGTATAAATATTTATGCTGGAGGAAAAGTTGGTGCCTGAGTAATGACCTTGTGGCTGGTATTAATAGAGATAATGTGTGTCTCTAGAACATGCCGCCAGAAAGAGAAAGGGGGTGGGTGAGGGGGAGGGGGAGGTAGAGCCAGAGCAAGAGCTGGGGAGGCTATAAATCTTCGTGCCAAGCCCAAGCCCCAGCTGACCTTTATACCTCTCTCCCCCTTTCCCTCCAGCGACACGCTCCCCTTGACCCCTCCCAGTCTGCATCTTCAAATCCATTTTCCCTCCTTGGCCATCACGTCTCCAGGCAGGCGCTTACTCTCTGGGTATCAGCCATCTGGTGGGGATGATTGGTGTCGATTTGGGTGGCTTGGTACCATACTGGGTACACCCTTGGGTATTTAATAAAGGTTCAGGGCCATGAATTGACTGAGCCATGCATGGAAGGAACCCAGCCTCTGTTGCCTCCAAGACAGGCCCGATTTTGTCTTTTAATGGCTTCCTTGTCTTCCTCGCCCTTCTCCAATCCAACCAGACTCCACTCTGTTGCAGCTAAGAGGAACTTCCCAAATGCAAATCTGACTCCTGCCAAAATGCCCTCAGTAGCTCCTGTGGTCTTGAGATCAAATCCAAACTCCTTAACACAGCCTGTAAAAGGCTTCGTGGCCTGGGTCCTGCTCACCTTTTCAACTTATTTCTCACACTCTCTATCCCTCGATGACTGCCCTCCCCAGCAATACTAAATTGATCCCTTTCATATCCAGATCATTGCACAGTTTCTTCCCCCTACCATGCCTTCTATGTGCTTCCTTAATTATTTGTTTGTTTGTTTTGTTTTTTGAGACAGGATTTCCCTCTGTCGTCCAGGCTGCACTGCATCTGTGGGATTATGGCTCACTGCAGCCTCCACCTCTCAGGCTCAAGAAATCTTCCCACCTCAGCCTCCTGAGTAGCTGGGACTACAGGCATGAGCCACCACACCTGGATAATTTTTAATTTTTTGTAGAGATGAGGTCTCACTATGTTGCTCAGGCTGACCTCAAACTCCTGGGCTTAAGCAATCCTCCAGCCTCTGACTCCCGAAGTGCTGGGATTATAGGTGTGAGCCACCACACCTGGCCTCTCTATGCTTCTTAATGTGGCTATTTTGTCTGCATCTCATAGGTTTCTCTGGGGTCACACTCCTTCCTCCAGGAAGCCTTCCTTGCATTAGCTGCTCCTTTTCTCTGCTCCCATGGCACCCTGTGCCTCTCACCATTACTCCCCCTATCCTGCTGAAGAGGCACTGTCATTTCACTTGCTGCTGCCATTCCTTCAAGACTCTGGGTACCATAAGAGCAACAAGCTGACATCAATTGCTACATCCACACACATAACACAAAGCCAGGCAGAGAGTAGGTGCTCAGGAAATGTTTGTCAAATGAGCCACAGGGACAGGACCATACTCTCTTTCTGCTGGGCTCAGACTTCCCCTTCTTGGACACAAGAAAGCAGAAGCCCTAACATCTGGAAAAGGCCCCACCTTCATCCAGGACATGGGAACCCAGGATTTATCTCCTTTCTTCGACTGCTGGGTGGAACTCCCATTCAGAGGCAGGTTTCCCAAGGTTGGGCAGGAGACAGCCCCCTTCTGCACACTAAATAAAGGAAAGAAATGGCAAAGAAGAGAAAAGCCAGCTGTGTTCAAAGGGCTTCAAAGGCATCATTCCAACATGAAGATACCAACACAAGGATCTGGATCTTAAGACGTAAAAGAAGATGGAGTTCAAGCCACAACTTCTTGGAAGCCGAAGAGGTCTCCCAGGGCAGGGAGCCACAGAGTGAGACTTTCCTGGAGGAAACTTGAGGCCTGGAGCCACTGCACCCTCCGCCCCTTCCTGAAACAAATTCTGATTTCAGATTTTTAGTACTTCTCTGCCTGAAACCATAGTGGAAGAATCTGTCCTTTGAACGCCCTGGTCTCTGCGCTCCTGGGCTGATTAAGGTCTGTCTGTACTATGTAAGGCCGGAAGAAGCCGAGCAGCATCGAGCACCTCTGCATGCCTGCCCTGAGCACACGTTGTTTCCTTTCATCTTCAAGATGCCCCCGGAGCATAGGAAACATTGTGCCCATTTTCCACATGAGGCAGCTGAGGCTGGTAAGGATCACAGCCTAAATTCAACCCCGGATGGTGTAACACCAAGTCCAAGAAGCTCTTTCTTCTCAAGTATCCTGCCCTGCCATTTAGAATATGCATGCCCCATTGGACACCACCTCTGTCACCCCACCTCTTTATTCCGTCTCCCCAGGCCCAACCACCCTAAAACCACATACCAAGCTGATGGTCCATACTTCCTGTATCCTTAGACCTGGCCGGTCTGACTAGGCCCATTGACTGTGACATGGGATAAAAAGCAAAGCTAGAGGCTGCAGGGTGAGCCCCTGAAGAAGGACACTTCCCCACTGTGTGACCTTAAATACTTCTCTGAAGAAGGCTGCAAAGGCAAGGAGATGCTTGTACGCCTATGCTCATTACAGCAGGATTCACAATAGCCAAAAGGTGGAAACAGCCCAAATGTCCATCAACTGATGAATAGATAAACAAAATGTGGTCTATCCATACAATGGACTATTATTCAGCCTTGAAAGAAAGGAAAGTCTGCTATATGCAACAACACAGATAAAACTTGAAAGTATTGTGCTAACAGAAAGAAACAGACATTGAAAGGTCAAATCATATGATTCCACTTATATGAGACACCTAGAGTAGTAAAATTCATAGACATAGAAAGTAAAACAGTGGTTGCCAAGGGCTAGAGGGAGGGGAAAAAGGAGAGTTATTATTTAGCAGGTACAAAATTTCAGTTTGGGAAGATGAAAAAGCTCTGGAGATGAATCGTGGTGATTGGTTGCACAACAATATGAACTGAATTGTATGCTTAAAAATAGTTAAAATGATAGACTTTATATCTGTTACCACAATTTTTTAAAAAAGCAATGGGAGGAGAGGCAAGAAGTAAATCAGGATACAAGAAAATGGCCAGGCAGTGTGGCTCACACCTGTAATCCCAGCACTTTGAGAGGCCAAAGCAGCAGGCCAGCTGGAGGCCAGGAGTTCAAGACCAGCCTGGGCAACATAGTGAGACCCCATCTTTGTAGAAAATTTAAAAAATTAGCCAAGCATGGCAGCGCACTCCTGTAGTGCCAGCTACTCTGGAGGCTGAGGTGGGAGATTGCTTGAGACCAGGAGTTCAAAGCTGCAGTGAGCTATGATCACACCACTGCACTCCAGCCTGGATGATGGAGCAAGATACTGTCTCAGAAGAAAAAAAAGAATAGAAGAACAAGAAGGCACCTGGCAGTGGAAGTAGGAAGAAGGAAGGCTAGTTGGGGGATTTAGGGAGGCAGGACAACCTCAGGTTACTAAATCTTCCACTGTCATTTGCACGAGACAGGGTGCTTAGCAAATTCCTGCATGGAAAACTCTCCTCTAGAAGCATATAGAATATAGGTAATAATTGCCCTTCTCTTGTACACCTGAGTTCAGAATGATTGGCCTCACCACAAGTAGGTCAAGAATATCCAATCAATTACTGCTCCAAATGCCTTCACTAATTTAGGGCTCAAAAAAGGAAAAGATTATAAAAGTAATTTGGTGGTTTCAAATGTATTTTCCCCTCGAAAACAGCCTTAAAAAGAGCAAAACCACAGCAATTTTTTGCAAAATGAAATTTAGCCACTACTTGTTTTTAATGTAGATATATTTTCAATTTTAATAAAACTCAAAGCATCCAGAATGCATTATTAATATGTCATGGCTTCAGCTCCTGGGACGAAATGTTTTCAGCCCCTCCAGAGTTTGCAGTGCAAATCTTGAATACCGGCACAATCATCAGGTGTAGAGAGCAAAGTGAAACTGACCCTCCTGATTATAGGTTCACACCAAGTCCACCCAAAAATGGCCTTGTGACACCTGATATGACTCACTTTTCTACCACTCTAATTAATGCTTTACTTCCTCACAATGCTTTCTGGAATCAGGCTTGGGGACAGTATGTGATCCCAGGGATGCAGTGAGTAACACGAGCAGCAATGACATTGACCTCCTATGACTCATCATCTACACAGGTGTAACAGGGAGGGTCCTTTGTAGACTCTCATCTTACAAGGACTCTGACATCATGTGACATGGAGACCTTATGCCCTGGCACCCCTGGAGTGGGGTGGGGAATCCCACATCTGTAAAATCGGCCACTCCCCATGGTGTCAGCCATCCAGCTCCCCTGTCATAGTCCCTTCACACTCTGTGATGGTGTCAAAAGGCATGTGTTCATGTTTAATTCCATCAAGACCCAGAATTCTGCCTAAGGCTCCTCTGTCTCCTCCACATAGCCACCGAATAGGCTTTGGAAGACAGGAGGTCAAGAATTATTTTTCACTGAAGTAGTACGTACGCTCTGTCTCCATGTCATGCCAAGAATATACAGATGCAGAGCTCAGGAAGCCCAGAATTTGGGCTTTGACGATCACTGTGTCAAGCCCCCTCCTGCTATCTCAAAGCAAAAAGGGGGTGAGGACATGCAGGGGCTACAGATGGAACCAGAATAGATTAGGATACAAAGCAACTTCTCAACTCCTCAGTCTCCTCTCCTATCCCTTCTCTTTTGTCCCTTCTTTCTTTGTCCTTCTTCCTCCCATCCTTCTCCCCTCCACCCCTTTCTCTCCTCCCCTTCTTCTCTCCTCACCCTTCCTCTCCCCCTCTGTGTCTGCTCCTAATCTGCTCCATCACCCTCAACTCTATAACATTCCTGTTCTCAGAATATTGCCCCAACTTGGCTCCTGTCTGCCCCAGTCCCACCTCAACCTCTTGCCCTTCCTCACATTTGGGTTCGCTTAGTTTATGTTCCTAAGAGATCATCTGATTGCCCAGTCTCACCCCTACTCATGGGCAAACCTACTGATTGGCTGCCCTTGATCAGGTGCCCACCTCTCATCCAATAAATTATGGCTAGGGTGAATGAAGGGAGCAGGATCATGTGATACACAACATGGCCGCCTACATAACGAAAACTCAGGCCAGGAAAGTTTCGTTTAGGAGGCAGTGTGGGCAGAGCAAGCTTGCTCCATACATCCTGCATTGTACAATTGAGGACCATTTCTCAATAACGGAAGCAACTTGGAGAGAGAGGTTGAATGGCATCATGAAAATAAAACAAGACTTAGAATTAAAGACTAAAGTTCAACTCTTGGCTCTACCCCTTAACAAGTCATTTACCCTCTATGACCCTTAATTTCTCCATCTGTTAAATGGAGAAAATCAAGCATGTCCTGACTACCTCTCTGGCATGTTCTGTGAAGCAAATTAGCTTATTGATAAGAAAGTGTTCTGTAAGCTGTAAAGTACTACATACATAGACACACACACACACACATACACACATCCCAATGTATAGCTGTATATATATATATACATCATACATGTTATTTATATGTAAAATTATTTGTAATTATATAGACAGTTATTTCCCAAGGTCACCTAGCTACTTATTAGAAGCATGTTATCCAACCTGACTTTGCTAATTTGTGCATCAAACTGCTACCTATTCGGTACTATGCTCACTACCTGGGTACTATACCCATGTAACAAACCTGCACATGTACCCCCTGTATCTAAAATAAAAGTTGATTCTCAAAAAATACTAACTTGATTCTACCTAGAATTAAGCATTGTTTATCTTTACGGGGGGGGGGGGCGGGGAGTGAGGGATGTATAAGACAAATTTTCCAAAAGGAGAGGGAAGAGAATCTGTTTCAGGGCCCTTGTCCATGGCAGGCCCTTATGATATGCTATCTCACTTACTCCTCACAGCTCTGTGAGAGCTCTATGTTACCATTCTTTATTTGATGAGATCACACAGCAAATAAGTGAGTACATTCAGATTCAAACCCCAGGCAGGTTGACTCCATCCCACCAATCCCCCCTCCTACCAGTAGGTTTGCAAGGAGGTGTCTTCAACGCTTTCCTCTCCTGGTTCACTTTGCTTCTCTCCCTCCATTCTCTCAGCCCTTCCTGGGACCATCAATACTTAATGCTTTATGCTATCACATTTGTAGCTGTGAAGGATCCAATTGTGTGGTTGATCTATAATGTAAGGTTAATGTCTAATTAGCTCGTTTAACATTTCTTTTGTGGATAATTCATGATAGGTCATTAACAAAAGCCAGGGCAAGTGGAGGGGCATGTTTGTTGCCATAAATCAGTGACCTAAAAACATCATAGAAAGAAGAAAATGCATGTATTATTCAGGTCAAACGAAGAGCCAGGTCTGCATATGGCTTCTCAATACTCTTCTGACCCTGAGGTCAAGGGACCAAGTGCAAGGCATGAGAGGTATTTGCTATTAGTAGAAATGGACTGCCCAGGGCCTAATGGGGACACATATCTCCTGGTCAATACAATGGCTATACAGCTCATGGTTAAACTTATGATCCCCACATGGAAAAGGCTTCTTCAACCACCAAATAATGCACACCTCCCACACCAGTAAGTAGCTACCAGTTATTAAGCACCTACTATGTGTCAAGCTAAAGCATGTGTCTGGGATGTGTGTGTGTCTGTGTGTGTGTGTGCATGTGTGTGTTCCATGTATAAGATAGTTATTGCTGCATGACAAACTGCCCCAAACTCAGTGACTTTTCTTAAGTCTGTGTCTTGGCTGGTTGCTGCTGTTGATCTGGGTTAGTTCATCTGATCTCAGCTGGATTCTCTCATGCATCTGTGTTCAGCTGCTAGGTTGGCTAGGGCCTGCTTGTGTAGTATGGCTTCATTCACATGTCCCACTATTGAATGGTGACAGGGGTGACTGGATCACATGTCTCTCATAATGAAGTCAGGTTTCCATGAGGTAGATTAGAAGCATGTAAAACCTCATGAAGCTGAGGCTTGGAACTGGCATGCTGTCACATTGGCAGCATTTTACGGCGCCTTTTAATGGCCACCATTTTATTGGCTTGTGTAAGTCACAAGCCCAGCTTAGATTCAGCTTAGGCAGAGCAATTGACCCTATCTTTTGATGGAATTAGCTGCAAAATCACTGCAAGGGTGCATAATGGATGAAGAATTGCAGCTTTTTTTTTTGCAATTATTCTACCACAATCCATGTATTCCTTATAACAAACCATTTATCCATTATTCCAATATTTATTGAACACCTACCATGTGTCAAAAGCTGTTCCAGATGCTGAGGAAATAATCAGTAAATAAGAGAAAGTCCCTACTCACACAGAACTTAACATCTAGTGGTGAATAAGAGACAAAGACTGAACAGGTGAATAAATACATATATAAGATACTCTTAAATAATATTAAATGCTATAATGAAAATATAACAGAGTGACTGCCTATTAGGTACGTGGCTAGAGGTGATTTTTGACGTTGTGGTCAAGGACAGCCTCTCTGGGGAGGGAACATTTGGCCTGAAACCTGAGTGATGAGAAGAAATCAGCCTGCAGAACTGGGAACAGCACATTTTAGCAAAAGGAGGAGCAGGTACAAAGGTCCTGAGGCAGGATTGCCTCAAGAAATAGGAAAATGGCCAGTGTGGCTGGAACACAGTAGGTGAGAGGAAGAGGAGCATCAGGCGAAGCCCAGGAGGTATGCAGATCCTTGGAGGGAGGTAGGATTACTTTTAAAGAAAACAAAACTCAGAGGCGAAGTAATTTCCCAAAGGAGGTCGTAAAAATAGCTAATGAGTGACAGAACTCGGATTCAAAACTGGGACCCTCTGAATTCCAAGTCCATGTTCCTTCCACTTTCCCATTCTGCCTCCTGGGATAAACATCAAGCTGGGGCTTTTTCATGTAGGCAAACAAGATCGCAAGCAGGAATGTCTAACGTCAGAGTCCCTCATGGAATTTAGCAACAGCCAAAGCTGGACGCTGAAGCTCAGTCCAAGCTAATCTCGCCTTTGGCTGGTTCTGCCCCATGCTGCTCCTTGGGCAGCCGACAGACAAACCCACACACCACAGGGCCCCAGGACAAGTTGGTCACAGCGGCATCTCAGCTGTCTTCCCAGAGTGTATCCTTTCTCACTGGTTCCATATTTACCAGGAGGCCCTATTCTTCTCCCTATCTTGGGTCTTTCTTGGGGAGGGCATTTTTTTTTAAACTTGTTAGTTCAGGGGTATAAGTGCAGGTTTGTTACATAGGTAAACTTGTGTCATGGGGATTTGTTGTACAAATTATTTCATCACTCAGGTATTAAGCCTAGTACCCATTAGTTATTTTTCCTGAACCCCTCCCTCCTCCCACTTTCCACCCTCCAATAGGCCCCAGTGTATGTTGTTCCTGGGCAGGACATTTTTACCTCCTAACTATCTATATTCCACCAGGAATCTCTAAGACTTTTGTTGTAGAATCTCTGCCTGTACCTGGAAAAGAAAAGCAAGATGGACAGATATCTGCTGATAAATCCCATACAAGATCAGGAAGCCCCAGTTCAAGAATTCAGTTGTCTTACTTGTTGGCTAAACCCATGCAAAGCTTTGCATTGATTAAAATATGACATCCATTTATGCCAAATATTTTCATAAAGCACTTCCTATGTGGTGTCAGGGACTGGTGTAGGCAGTGGGGATAGAGCAGAAAAAAAACCACTAAATATTATGGAGCTTGCATGCTTTGCAAGAGAAGATCAACAATGAGCAGACTAAATGCATGGTGTGTAAAGTGGTCATGAATGCAGTGGTTGATAATGAAGCCAGGCAAAGGGGGAGAATTCTTAGGGAGGGGTAAGAGTGATCAGGGAAGGCCTTTTGGATGACATGCTAGTTGTGTAGGAATTGAAAATGAGGGACTGAGCCACAAGGCCAGTTAAGGCAATAGCAGGAGTGTACCTGGACTACTCTGGAGCCCTAGGGAAACCAGGGTGGCTGGAACAGAATGTGCAAGTGAGGAGTGGCCAAAAATGATATTAGAGAGATCACAGGTCAAATCTTGTAGAGCTTGGTAAGCTACTGTAAAGAAACTTTCACTCGGAACGAGAGGGGGGCTCCTGGGAAGTTCTGAGCAGAGGAGGGACGTGATGTGACATGTTTTCAAAGTGTCTTTCTGACTGCTATGGTAAGCAGAGGCTGCAGGGGTGGAGGCTGGGGGAAACAGAGATCCATGAGGATCCAGATACCATTGCTCTGCTGAGTGGCAATGGTGGCTCAAATTTGGGGTGTAGCAAATAAGAAGTGAGCAAGACAGGGCCAGGCACAGTGGCTCACGCCTGTAATCCCAGCACTTTGGGAGGCCGAGGCGGGCAGGTCACTTGAGGCCAGGAGTTCAAGACCAGCCTGGTCAACATGGTAAAACCCTGTCTCTACTAAAAATACAAAAATTAGCCAGTCGTGGTGGTGGACACCTGTAATCCCAGCTACTTGGGAGACTCAGATATGAGAACTGCATGAGCCTGGAGGGCAGAGGTTGCAGTGAGCCGAGATTGCACCACTGCACTCCAGCATGAGCAACAGGGCAAAAGTGAGCAAGACGGGTCATCAGCAAATAATTGCACAGTGGATAATTTAATTGAAAATTGTGAACAGAACCACAACAGAGAGGTACAGGATGCTGTAAGAAAGCATAACAAGGAAACTGGTAGTCCGTTCTTTTGGAGGGGGGATGGTTTCAGGCAGGGAAGGCTTCCCAGAAGCAGCAGCATAGAAGCTGAAACTTGAAGCTGGAATTGGTTATGTGAAAACGAAGAGAAGAATATCTCAAGTAGAAGGAAGAGCATATTCAAAGGCCCTGGGGCAGGAAGCAGAGGGTCCCGTATGGCCAATCGAATGCTCATAGAAGATGCTCTCCTTCTGTGATGTGCTGCCCTGTTTGCTTGCTGCTGAAATAATTAATGAGTCAGACACTTCACAGCAAGATGACCACACTGGCTCCACATTGCTGTTACTGCTGTTTTCCTCACTCCTTGGTAGATAGTTTGGAAGGATCCAGACCTCCCCACCTAGTAAATGAATGATAAGGACAGATCAGACCGGCTAGGTTGCAGCGAGATTAACGATGTGAGTTTGACCTGTCCAGAGTTGAGTGCCCCTCATTGAGAAGAACCTGAGAAACGCTCCTTTGTCCCAAATCCCTCATAGACAACTCAGCTGCTTTACTGAACTAAGCAGGTGTGGGGGAGATGCCAGGATGGCCCCTCCAAAGGGGAATCAAGATTAAGCACATAAGCTGGCCTTTTAAAAGCTTAGCAGGCCTTTCCAATTGGATCCCAAATGGACCACACTTGAGAAATTAAATAAACAGCATTTGTCAAGGGCTTTTGTGGGCTCCCAGCTGTATTTATTTATAGGTTGGTCTGTTATTTATGGGCACTCGTGCTCCGTATAAAAGCTTTGTCGGAGAGAAGTGGTGGGGAGGAGGCAGAGTGCTTTAATGCTTACTTGGACACTTAAGTATTCGCTCCAAGGAGCTCAAACAATGAGCATTTGCTGCTTTTGTCCCACAGAAGCTGGGTGCTAGTGTACAATAAGATGGCATTCCTAGAAATGCTGGACCACCAAGCACACCCCCAAAAGAAAGAGTCAGGAGTCCCTTTGGAGACCTCTGAGGGCCAGTTCCCAAAGAACAGTTGAAAATTTCAGATCAGCCACATCTTTGACTCACTGTGACTTCCAACACACAGCTGATAAGGCCCAATAGTTATGTTTTCAGAAACATACCCACAACTCCTGGCACAAAGTGGAGGCTCCGTAGATGTTGGTGAATGAAGGAATGAAGAAATGCAAGAATAAATGACTATTTGCTGTCCTCATAGCTATGAAACCGGAAAATAAGAGACCTTAAGATGTCACATGGAATATATTGATCAAAAAGCAACCTAGTAATACATACCTAGGACCTTAACATTTCCACGGCTTGGATTTAGTGGTTCTCTCCTAAGAATTCATCCAAAAGAAAAATCCAAGCATTAAGAAGAGAAAAGGGAAGGGAAGGGAAGGGAAGGGAAGGGGAGTGGAGAGGAGGGAAGGGCAGGGAAAAGGAGGGGAAAAGGAGGGGAAAGGGAGAGGAAAGGGAGGGGAGGGAAGAGGAAGGGGAGGAGAGGGAAGAGGAAGGGGAGGAGAGGGAAGAGGAAGGGGAGGAGAGGGAAAAGGGAGGGGAGGAGAGGGAAAAGGGAGAGGATGGGAGGGAAAAGGGAGGGGAGGGGAGGGAAAAGGGAGGGGAGGGGAGGGAAAAGGGAGGGGAGGGGAGGGAAAAGGAAGGGGAGGGGAGGGAAAAGGGAGGGGAGAGGGGAGGGGAAGGGGAGGGAAGGGGAGAGGGGAGGGGGAGGGGGAGGGGAGGGGAGGGGGAAGGGGAGGGGAGGGGAGGGGGAAGGGGAGGGGAGGGGAGGGGGAAGGGGAGGGGGAAGGGGAGGGGGAAGGGGAGGGGGAAGGGGAGGGGAGGGGGAAGGGGGGGGAAGGGGAGGGGAGGGGGAAGGGGAGGGGGAAGGGGAGGGGGAAGGGGAGGGGAGGGGAGGGGGAAGGGGAGGGGAGGGGGAAGGGGAGGGGAGGGGGAAGGGGAGGGGAGGGGAGGGGGAAGGGGAGGGGAGGGGGAAGGGGAGGGGAGGGGGAAGGGGAGGGGGGACGGGAGGGGGGAAGGGGAGGGGGGACGGGAGGGGGGAAGGGGAGGGGGGACGGGAGGGGGGATGGGAGGGGGGAGGAGGGGGGGAGGGGAGGGGAGGGGAGGGGGAGGGGAGGGGGAGGGGAGGGGGAGGGGAGGGGAGGGGAGGGGAGGGGAGGGGAGGGGAGGGGAAAGGGAGGGGAGGGGAGGGGGAGGGGAGGGGAAAGGGAGGTGAAAGGTAGGGGAGGGGAGGGGAGGGGAAAGGGAGGGGAGGGGAAAGGGAGGGAAAGAAGGGAGTGGAGGGAAAGAAGGGAGTGGAGGGAAAGAGGGGAGTGGAGGGGAGGTGGGTAGTGGAGGGGAGGTAGGGAGGGGAGGGAAGGAAAGAGAGGGGAGTGGAGGGGAGGTAGGGAGGGGAGTGGAGGGGAGATGGGGAGGGGAGTGGAGGGGAGGTAGGAGGGGAGTGGAGGGGAGGTAGGGAGGGGAGTGGAGGGGAGGTAGGGAGGGGAGAGGAGGGGAGGGAAAAAACATGCCAAAATAAAAGGTGTTCATTGCTTTGTTCTTTGTAATAGTGAAGAATTAGAAAACATGGAATATCAACATTACAGGAATTATTAATTACCTGCTTTGATAAACTATTAAAAATTTGTTCATAAACACTGGGTGCGGTGGCTCACACTTGTAACTCCAGCACTTTGGGAGAACGAGGCAGGCAGATCACGAGGTCAGGGGTTTGAGACCAGCCTGGCCAACATGGTGAAACCCTATCTCTACTAAAGATACAAAAAATTAGTCGGATGTGCCTGTAATCTCAGCTACTCGGGAGGCTGAGGCAGGAGAATCACTTGAACCCAGGAGGTGGATGTTGCGGTGAGCCAAGATGGCACCACTGCACTCCAGCCTGGGCAACAGGGCAAGACTCCGTCTTAAAAAAAAAAAAACAATGAGACAGAAATGCTCATGTTAAAATATTACATGAGATATGCAGTATAAAATATTACCTTAATGGTATTATTAAACTTAGGTGTGTGTTTTCAACCATTAGAGAAAAAACACTGAAACAAAAACACTCCAAAACATTAAGTGTGGTTATGTTTGGACAAAAGAGCTATGAGTAATGTTTTCTTATGTCTTATTTTTCTGAATGTTCAAGTTTTTATTAAAAATCACAAAGGAGGTTGATGATTAAAAAATAATCAATTCACCATTTAATCAATAAATTGCATTCTCCCACCTCAAGGAAAAACCCTCTTTACAGCATACAAAGAAAGATAATCCACTGGGGTATTTTTATTAACACTATTATAAAATATTTTTTAATGTCCTATACATGTACAACTGTTTTGCCATCATGGAAGCAAAAGAAATGTCCACACAAAAAATTAAAATATCAGATCACCAATTAATCATTTTGGCTTCTTTTAAGTGCAATGAACCAAAATATGTGCTCTCTTTCTATGTGTGTCTTTTTTCTCCCTGCCTTTGTATACATCAGCCTCCAAGCCATATGAAAGCTTCGTACCCATCCCCACTATCTTCCCTCTTGCAGGAATTGTGGTCTTTCTTTGTTCATTTGCTCCTTTTCTTGTAACTGAGAGCTATAAACCTTTGTACCCATCGCTTGCCCACAACCTTAGTACTTTCTGCATGAACTCAGATAAGATGGCAGGGCAAATGGAAACCACAGATTCAGAATCATGTGGACTTGAGTTCAAATCCCAGCTCTGTCACTTCCAAGCTGCATGACCTGGGGCGAGTCATTTAATTGCTCCATCTGTCAGTTTCCAAGCTTGATAATGGCCAAAAGGAGATCATCATAAAAACAAAGTAAGAGTTGCAAAAGTAATGATTAACACACCTTAGCCACCTAGAGCATCCCAGACATTATGCTAAGAGCTTTACGTGCATGAAGTCATTTATGTCTCACCATAAGCCAATGAGGTAGATGCTTTTTTCCCATTTTACAGATAAAAAGGCAGATCCATAAGTAACAGTGATCATTCACAGGGTGCACATCTTATAGTTAGATCCTGTTCTGATTCCATCCTAACAACAACTTGCCTACTGGTTCATTATTATACTCATTTTCTAGATAAGGTCACTGAGGCTCAGAAGGACAAAGGGTTTGAGCATATTCTCCTGGCTTATAGGTAACGAAGGCAGGACTCTCATTTTGCCATCTCTCTCCCAACTTCTAAGTTATATGTGCACTTGGTAGACACTTGACAACTGGTGTGATCCAGGACAAGGAGAGGAAGCATGTGCTGCCCAGACCGCTGTGGCTCAGCCCTTCACAGAGCTGGGTAACCTTGGCTCCTGACAATTACCCTACCATCAAACCAGGGGTCTGGTTACAGGGAAAAGCTTTGAAGCAGGACAAGCTCAAGGGACATGGACATTGCTCAAGCCACTGCCACATCTCTGTAGTAATGGCTACTGTCTGACCAGATGCAATCAATACCCTTCTGCCCTTCCCACACAGATGGGAGGTCATAAAAAGAAATCTCCAAGGAGACAAATAAAAGTTGGTGCCCAAAGTCTAGCCTGGGATGAAAAGTTGTTTTAGTCCAGAGCAAATTAAACATCAGCCCTGTCCTTTGAGGCATCAGCAAGGCAACAAAGTGTGGGATGCGGGGATGTTACACGGAATCCTTTAGAATGGGTTCACCTGAGGAGTTTGCCTATTTCACCTGGATTATTGCAACTCGTATTGAATTGTAGATGTTCTATGAGTGAGGACCAGACCGTAGCAACCCGGGCTATTTGGGGTGAAAAGGAAAGTGGGGAGCCAGAGTTTCACATGTGCGAATTATTTGGGTTTGAAATGATCATATTCTGCTGGGCATGGAGGAGAGGCCGGGGCAGTTGGTTCCCATTAAGCTTAGTAGCCTGAGGATTCCCTGCATGCAGATGCATTCTGGCCCCAGCACCATCCCAGAGGCCAGAGCGCCAGGGCCCCAGTGCAGCCTGAGAATGTCCCTCCAGCTGCTGATGCAGGGGACCCCAATGTTTCCACTGGGCCTCTAGAGAAAGAAGTAGCCAGAAAGCCTCGGGGCACCAAAGCTTCCATCCCTCCCATTTTCCAAGGCCCCTAATTAGGCATTTACATGACAGACCAATTAAGTCCCTGAAAGAGTGGTTACAGGCTATTGGGTAATTAGTGACGTTTTTAAAATACATTTTTAACCACACAAAACCATGTTTACACAATGTTAAGGAACTGGCTTCAAACCACAGGAGTGAAAAAAAAAAACCTTAGCAAAGGCAGAAAAAGTCTGGCTCTGGAGGGCAAAGGGCAGTTGTGTTCCCTTTGATGTTCAGAGCATGGGTTTGGTTGATCTGCCCAAGAGTTGATGGTCAGTTTTTCTGACTTCCGGAATCTGAGGGCCTACTATGTACCAGGCATTGCCCGGCGAGTATGTACCAGGCATTGCCTGGTAAGTTGAAGATACAAGACGGATCATAAATCAGTCTTTTAACTTGAGAAACTCACAATTCTCAGTTGCACTGTGGCAGTTTTTATATTGCTATCTTCATTCATGCATACACTTAGTAATCCACTCAACAAACATCAACTGAGCACCTACTGTGTGCCCAGCAAGGAAATATAAAGATAAGAAAAGGCGTGCTCTCCTCTTGAGGAGTTCCCAGTTCAGAATCCTCTTGGGACTCTGTTTGTTATTAGCATCTTTGTGCAGTCATGTCTATATTCAATGAATGTGCCAAGCTCCTCTCTAGACTCAGGATTCAAAGTAGAGGGAGATCTAGATTTTTCCTAAACTCACAGCCCTTATGGATTTTGTTTTTGCATTTCTTTCTTCAATTCATTCATTTACTCATTTATTCACAAATATGCTGAGCTCTTACTCTGTAATAGACACAGGGCTAAGTCCTGACATTCAGAAATAAATAAGATCTGGTCCCACCCTGGGCTCAGAGAAAGATGCATGTGTTCTGTGGGACTCTTCACAATAGCGAAGACTTGGAACCAACCTAAATGTCCATCAGTGACAGACTGGATTAAGAAAATGTGGCACATATACACCATGGAATACTATGCAGCCATAAAAAAGGATGAGTTCATTTCCTTTGTAGGGACATGGATAAAGCTGGAAACCATCATTCTGAGCAAAATGTCACAAGGACAGAAAACCAAACACCACATCTTCTCACTCATAGATGGGAAATAAACAATGAGGACACTTGGAACCAGGGTGGGGAACATCACACACCGGGGCCTGTCGTGGGGTGGGGGTAGGGGGAAGGGATAGCATTAGGAGAAATACCTAATGTAAATGATGAGTTAATGGGTGTAGCACACCAACATGGCACATGTATACATATGTAACAAACCTGCACATTGTGCACATGCACCCTAGAACTTAAAGAATAAACAAACAGATAGATAGATAGATAGATAGATAGATAGACAGATAGATAGATAGATAGATAGATAGATAAATGTTGCATGCATCCATGGTGTCAGCAGAGTGAGCAGCTGACAGGTGAGTTGCCAGGTGACCTCCATGGTGAGGCAGCCCCAGAGGAGAGAAATAAGCCCTGAGTGGTCAACTATTGACTGGAAATTGCTAAGTCACGAGTTTAAACAAAGATCCATGAGGGTGGCCAGGCATGGTGGCTCACGCCTTTAATCTCAGCACTTTGGGAGGCTGAGGCAGGCGGATCACCTGAGGTCAGGAGTTCGAGACCAGCCTGGCCAACATGATGAAACCCTGTCTCTGCTAAAAATACAAAAATTAGCTGGACGTGGTGGCGGGCACCTGTAATCCCAGCTACTCAGGAGGCTGAGGCAGGAGAATCACTCAAACCTGGGAGGTGGAGGTTGCAGTCAGCTGAGATCACACCATTGCACTCCAGCCTGGGCGACAAGAGCGAAACACTCTCTTAAAAAAAAAAAAAAAAAAAAAAAAAAAAATATATATATATATATATATATATATATATATATATATATATATATATATATCTCCACAGGGAGAAAGATATGGAGTTGTGGACAAAAAAGGGTCTGAGATGGAGGCAGGCAAAAGAGGAACAATGGAGAGGGCTGATTCTAGTCCCTGCTTTGACATTAAATAAACCTGGAACCTTAAGCAAGCCACTTACTGCCTTTAGCCCTCAGTTTCCCATCTGTAAAATGGAGAGCTCACCATCTACTGCATAGATTAATAATGATGACAGTAATAGCAACAATGTCCTATTAATATATGTAATATTGTTAATATTAACTATAATCACTGACAATTTTAAGCACTGTTCATCCAGGTACCCTTCCAAATTCTTTACATGCACTAGTCATTTAACCCTTATATAACCCAAATGAGCCGGTGCTACTACTTAGCCCCATTTTGAAGATAAGGAAAGCAAGACCCAGAGAGGGTAAGTAACTTGCCCAAGAACACAAAGCTAGTAAGCACCTTCAGGATGCATGTTCTCAGTCCCTGTGAAATGAGATCATGTCTAGAACATGGAAACACCATGCTGGCACATGCAACTGCTCAGCAAAGGTTACTGGAACTCAAAGCTGGAAGGACTAAAAATCACTAATATGTATATTTCGCAGAGGGTGGCCAGATCTCCAACTGAATTCGTTTTCCGTTGCTGTGTAACAAATTACTACAAATTTGGCAGCTTAAAACAACACACGTTTATTATCTTACAGTTTCCGTGGGTCAGGAGTCCAGGCGGAGTTTAGCTGGGTCCTCTGGCTCAGAGTCTCACAAGGATGCAATCAGCACACTGGCCAGGCTGCATTCCTTTCTGGAGGTTCCAGGTCTTCTTTTAAAGTTCACATAGCTGTCCGCAGAATTTGGTTTCTTGCAGATGTAAGAATGAGGTCCTCACGTCCTCGAGGGTACCTGCAGTTCCCTGCCATGTGGCAGTTCACATCATACCAGCTTGCATCTTCAAGGCCTGCAGAGTCCTTGGCTCCAGTCTGCTGGGACAGAGTCTCACGCAACATAACATAGTCACGGGAGTGATACTCCATCCCCTTTGTCATAGTCTACTGGTTAGAAGAAAGCCACAGGTGCTGCCCACATACAAGGGCAGAGGATTGTACAAGGACATAACTTGGGGGGGGATGGTCACTTTCGAGCCAACCCACTACACAACTAGGGTAGTAAGTGTTAGAGTGTAATTGGATTGTTTGCAACTCAATGGATAAATGCTTGAGGGGATGGATACCCCATTCTTCATGAGGTTCTTGCTTCACATTGAACACCTGTATCAAAACATCTCATGTATCCCATAAATATACGTACCTGCTATGCGCCCACAAGAATTAAAAATAAAATAAAAAATGGAGATCCAGGCAAGCAGTGCCTGCTAAACCACATAGAAAGAGAGAGAGAGAAAAAAAAAACCCTACCTAGGGGATTGGTGGAGATTGGTGGGCCCACCTCTATCTGGGGTTTCTCTGGCCTCCCCAATTTGATCAGGAATATTTCATGTCCTTTTTGGTGTTTCCATAGCTCTCTGTACTTCTGGGAGCCTCAGGGCTATAGTTTTTTCATCCACAAAATGAGGGTCATGTCCTCATTTGCAGGATTGTAGAAATAATTTAATGACATAGATACGTATTTGCCTTACTGAGCACTTACTATGTGCTGAGCTCAGGTCAAGGGCTCTGTATGGATTGTCTCATTTCATCCCACAA
The DNA here is from genome assembly GCF_029289425.2 of Pan paniscus. Lineage (NCBI taxonomy): Eukaryota > Metazoa > Chordata > Mammalia > Primates > Hominidae > Pan > Pan paniscus. Next base: position 123,761,607 of record NC_073259.2, read on the forward strand.
CAACCCTGTAAGTCCATCACTATTATTGACTCCATTTTGCACAGGCAAAAACTGAGGCTCAGAGAGGTCAAGTCGCCTGCCAAGGTCACACAACTAGTAATGGTGGAAACAAAATTCAAGCACAGGGAGAGTCTGTGCTCTTCACTGTAGTACTAGACAAATTCCCTTGTTTAACAGAGGCAGTGGTACATTGGAATCCCTTAGTAAATAGTAGGTGTGATTTTAACCATTTATCATGTATCATTATTTACATTGTCATTACATACTTATCTTACATCAGGGCTCATCACACTGTATGACAGAGCATCCCGTTTAATTCTCTTCCCCTACTGGACACAGAGGAGGTCTTTTTTTCTTACTCGTTATTCTCCTAATGCCCAACACAATGCCTGCACACAGTGGCACTCAGTAAATGTTTATTGAATGGGATTGACCTGTGCTATGGATTTGCAAAGGACTTTCACAACAGTGGGGTAGACAGGAAGCAGCTACTATGACCCCATTTTACAGACAGGAAGCAGATATCCTGAATGAACCCAACTTGCTTACTCTGGCTTAGTCTTGCACAGCTAATAATCAGAGCTGAACTCAGTTCTTCTGTCTCTGCCTAAGACTGCATGTGCATCCCACAGTGACAGTGATGGTAAAAGATGTTACAACCATGATAACCATTTATTGAGCAGGGCTAGACTCTATGCTAAGAAAGGTACCTGCCATATTTTGAAGCCCATTTTATAGATTAAAAAGCAAGACTAAAGATTAAATCACTTGCTCAAAGTCTCCCTGGTAGATTTCAAAATGGTCAAAATCTTTCAGTCCTCCCTGGATTCACATACTTTGCAGTGGGACTTTGCAGCTATCTCCCATCAAGAAGTGGAGTTTGTTTCCCAACCTCTCAAATCAGAGCTGATCTTGGATTTGATTTGGCCAACAGAATAAAGCAGAAGTGATGATATGCTAGTGCTAAGTCCAGGTCTCAAGAAATCTTGCAAACTCACTCTTCTCTCTCTTGCATTCTCTCTCTCTCTCACTTGCTCTCATTCTCGCTCTAACACTCTCTCTCTTTCTCTCTCTCTCTTCTGCCACTTGAGCTGCTATGTGCATGGAAATAAGGCCTAACTAACCTGCTGGAGGAGAAGAGGCCTCATGGAGCAAAGGTGACAGGCAGGGCTGAGCTATCTTAGACCAGCCAGCCCCAAGCTGACCCAGAAGCTGTCTGAAAACACATGAAAAACCCCAGTGAAGACTTGCCTAACCCAGCAGAGCCAGCCAGTCAATCCACAGATGCATCAGTGAAATAAATGTTTGCTGTTGTAACCATCAAGTTTTGGAGTGGTTTGTTACACAGCAATAGCTAACTGATACAGTCATGCGGCTACTTAATGGCAGATTTAAATCCCAGTTCCATCTAACTCCAGAGCTCTCTTATTTTTCAATTCGTACCTTTCAGTCCTCATGCGAGACTCAAGTCCCAAAGCCTTGCCCAACATGCACATGCAGTGCTGTGTGGTGTCCTGTGTCAGTGACTCTGCCTCCTTGGCCAAACAGTCATGGGCCAGCTCCAGAGCAGACTTCAGCCTTTTACCAACAGCTCATCTGACACATGGCCTGAAATGCCTCACTCACTCCTCCCCACCCATTCAAACCCTTTGCATTCTTGAAGGTCCAGTTCCAATGCCATCGCCTGTAGGAAAACTCAGAGCCCTCCAGCTCCATCCTCAGACTATCATAGCATCTCCATTTACCATGCCTGCAACATTCAACACCACCCGCATCTACTTTCCTGTGATTAGTTTGTGTGCCCATATTTTATTTCTCTGCTTTGATTATATTTCTCCAGATATTACATAGAGTAGACCCTCAACTATTTCATTCCATTAACAAGTAGTTGTTGTAAACCCAGCACCGTTCTAGCTACTGGAAATAAGCCTGTGGACCAGATATGCAAGGTCCTTATCCCCAGTAGGGAGACCATGTCATGAACTAGTAGACACATAAGAAAATTCTACAGAGTAAATGGTGAAGTCTCATCTCCTAAACAGGAGATGAATTGACGCAATACTAGAGGGAAGGACTTCTTTAAATAGGGTGGTCAAGGAGGCATCTCTGAAGCAGGGGCATATGAGCAGAGACCTAAAGCAATCAAAGGCATCAGCCATAAGAAGAACTCTTGAAACAAAGTTCCAGGCAGAGGGAACAGCAAATGCCAAGTCCCCAAGGCCCTGAGGACAGCTCTTCAAGGAAAAGAAAGCAGGTAATCACAGCGACAGCAGAGTGAGCCCAAGGAGGTGAGGTGGAAGATGAAGTCAGAGAGATAGACACAGACCAGGCCATGAAGCCACTGGGGAAGGGTTTAAGCTCATTCCGAGTTGAGTTGGGTCAACGGAGCACTTCCCTCTTGGGAGCTCATGAACTGAACCACATGCAGCCGCAGGAGCGCATCAACCCTATCTTTTGTGAGTATCATAGTCTCTTCCCAGCCTGGATCAATTATGCCACTGATCTCATCACTCCTGACTTCAAAAGGGGGAAAAAAAGACAGAGAATTTACAAAGAACGATAAACCCAGTTTGTAGCAGGCCACAAGCCCATAAACTTTTACCAGCCTTTCCACTGCCCAGCATACATCACTCCCTGCCTTGCCATCAAAATACTGCCTTTATGCACAGCCAGCACAATAAAAAATAATTTTATGGAATAACATACCATCTAGGAGAAAAATCCTGGAAATAATATTTGCCTCAATGACTCAATCTAATTTGGGATGATCAAGGCTATTATTGGGGACGCCAGGTGACAGTTACAAGTTGCTGTTTATCAATGTTTGAAGAGCCCCAACTTTGCCATTGACTTACTGTGTGGCCTGAGGCCAATCCTTGTTCCTTCTAGCCTCAGTTTTCCCTACTTTAAAGGATAGATTTAGACAATCTATAAAGGGCTGTCTGTTCTACATATCTAGAAGTACACAAGTACTTCTTAAGGATTCCCTAAGACTGTACTGGGTAACACTGTCATTGGCAAGCATGAGGAGGAACAGTATTTGCACGCACCGCAGGTGGTCTTATGAATTGGTACGACTTTTGTGGATGACATTTGGTCACTATGCATCAAAAACCTTTTAAAAATAGCACAAACATTTGGATTCGGGAAACGTCCCGTGCCAGAATACAAAGGTATAGTTCAATGGTTCCTGAGAGAAAGCAAGTTTGCTTGGTCCCCGCAAAAAGGACATTTGGCAATATCTGGAGACACTGAAGGGGGTGCTATTGGCATCCAGTAAGTAGAGGCCAGGGATGCTGCTGAGTATCCTACAAAACGCAGGACAGCGCCCACAACCAAGAACCATCTGGCTCAAAATGTCAAGAGGGCCACAGTTGAGAAATCCTGGTAGAGATAAAGAACATTCCTCACCCCAATATTGTTTCCAGAGATGTAAAATAAAATTACAAAAATGGAACCAAAATACCTTAGTGCAAAATAAGAAGGAATGCATTAAATAATGTGCATCACACACGAAAAAGATTCAATGCAGTTATGAAAAAATGAGCAGTTCTGTGGCCAAGAGCCCAAGCTCTGGAGACAGACTGCTGCCTGGGTTCAAGTCTCACGTCAACCACTAAGTACATGAATGACTTTGGACAAGTCTCTTTACCTTTCTGAGTCTCAGTTTACTCATCTGAGAAATGAATATGGAAGCCCTGGCTCTCTCACAGGGTTGTTGGGAGACTCTAAACATCACATGGGTGAATCTGGCACATAGTAGGTTCAGTTCATTCCTGGCCTCTACATGCATTTGGGTTTGCAACCCCAGAAAATAACAGAAAACAGCCATTCCTGCTGAAAGGAGCCAGAAGCCAACTGAGCATGATGACTTCAGACTCTGCCATTGACACTGAACTATAATTATGTGGTGAGAGCATGAGACGAAGGCTTGATTTCACATTTTCTTAGAGGTGCCCCGTGCTGAGTATCTGACATACATTATCTCATTTCCACCTCACGACAACCCTATGAGACAGATGTAAGCATCATTCCTACTTTACATGTGGAGAAACTGAGGATCAGAGAGGTAGGTAAGCTGTCCAAGGTCACTCACTGATAAGGAAGTGGTGCTGGTGAGATTCCACACCAGGTCTGTCTGATGCTGAAGCGCAGGTCCTCAGCCCTACATTGGATGACATTCCTAAAAGGCTTATTGAACACAGGTTTAAATAGGCTCTCTGTAGAAGAGTTTACCAAGTCACATGTGGATAGAGTGACTGATTCATTCCAAGACTTTTAGTCTTGAAAGTCTTTCATCCTGGGAAACCCGTCAGTCCTAGGTACACCAGGATGATGGTTAACTTTCCTTGGGGTCAAGATGATGGTTCCAGCTCTGATTCCCTCAATGCACCTAGGCCTGGTGAGGGAGAGTTTATGAGTATGAATGTGCAGCTTTTCTAGAACTTAGAAACTTCTCTGACGTGGAGAAAATGAGGCAACAGAGAGAGAGGCAGAAGCGCTGGCCAAAGTGTCAAAAACTCTGGCTCTGCTACAAATTCACTGCTTAAACCTGGAATCCAGCCATGTGCTTCTCTTATCCACTAAAAATAAATGGGATGGGGTTAACTTTCTCTGAAAGTCTTTCATCTATCATGCCAATATCTAGCCTTCCACGTATCCATCCATAATATAGTATTGTGGTTGGCTGCCCAGATTTGAATACCTGCTCTGACTTTCTAGCTGTGTAACCTTAGGTAAGTTACTCACCTCTTTGAGCTTCAGTCCCCTCATCTGTAAAGTAGAGATAAAAATGGGAATCCACTTCACAGTACACGGAAGCTATTTATAATGGGGCTTTGGCATTTGGAAAATGTTCTGTAAATATCGGTTGATATTATATCAATGCTCTTTGTAAATAAATTTATTTCACTTAGTAAATATTAACTGAATACAGTCGACGTGACACCAGAGACAGAATGAACAAAATCCTCACAGCCCTTGCCTCTTTCACATGAAAAAGCCCAATTTCAAAATCCAGATGAATTAACGACCAACTCCTTCCCTTCTGAAGTTGAGATTAAAGAGAGTGAGAGAGGCAAAGAAAGAGGGAGAGGCCGAGCTCTCCCTAGTGCACAAGCCAAAACATACATCCTGCTCTGCATGGCCAGCCATAAATCCATTGCTCGGTGAGGGTTCTTCCCAGCTAGCATGGTGACCGTTCGGAATATGCAGTATTCCTCCACAACTGGCTGTAATTACCAGCCAGATAATTACCTGGCCAACCCACTTCCCTTGCATATCTCTCAGCAAGCAGGGAACAGCACAAGAAAAGAAAGAAAGAAAAAAAAAAACCTTCCTCTGTTCTTGTGAGTCTTGTGAGCCTCCGAGCCTCCTAGCTAGGCCAACTTCAGGAGGTCGCTGCCAAAAGCACTCCCTCGGGAATACACTGGGTTGCCGAGCTGAGCGTGCCAATGCCTTAAATTGTTTTATGTTTTTTGTCTCTATGAATTAGAAACCATTAAGAGAAGGCCACCCAAGGAAACCAAGCACAAAATATATTTGGTTACAGATGGATGGGAGAGGTTTGTTCTTGCTTTTTTTTTTTTTTTTTTTTTTTTTTTTTTTTGCCTTTTTCTTCCCCCTGAAGAGAGCAAGTACAATTTTTTTTTCTTTTTTGCATGGCTGATACTTTTGGAGCCAGGTTCTTGGAGCCCAAAGAGTGTAAAGAGCACATCCTCCTGGGTGTGGAGGAGATGTTCCTTCTATAAACATCCTTGCCAAAGCAGCTGGGCTTGGCCCTGGATACTCCTCTCATATACATAGTCAAGGCAACCTTGGGAAGCATGAAAATCCTGGTGAATCAGCTGCAAATACTGGCAAGGGAAAGATGCACTGCTGAGGCAGTAGCTGCATCTGTATGAGCTTCTGCTCAGATCCCCAACCAGCACCACCCCCATGTGACCAATGACTCACCACCATTCCAATTCCCAGTTAAGCAAGTGGATTCTGGAGTAAGTAACCTGAGTGCAAAATCCTGCATCTTCCTCTTACCATGTGAGCAAGTTATGCAACCTCTCTGTGCCTCAGTTTTCTCATCTGTAAAATGGGGAGAATAAGGGTACTACCTCATGCGGTTGATGTCAGGATTAAATGAGGTGATGTTTAGCGAAGTACATAGCACCTATATGTGACCAATAAGTGTTACCTACTATTAAAAGTTACTTAACTCCCCTGTTAAATGAGCTATAGCTCAGTTTGCATAGCATTAAAATGGGGATTCTTTGGGGATTTGTTGTAAGGATTAATTTAATGACATTTTATAGATCTGATCCCATTTCCAAAATAAATATTTTGGGCCCAGAACTGTACTGAATAGTCTATGTACATTATCTTATTAGATCCTTATATTAATTTGGAAAACTCAGCATTATTTGTCTATTGAGAAAATTAAGCCTCAGATAAGTCACGAGTTTGAAATTTCTCTCACGCCAAATTTGTCAGATTAGAAAGATTAGGTGTCAGATTGCACCTACAAAGACAGATGACGTAAAGTAAGGTTGGATGTAAGTAAGTCTCCCCCTAGGATGGGAGTGTACAAGTGCTTATTAGGGATCATTCTTGCTTTTCTTTCCTTCCATATTCTCTGAACAAACCTTGTGTCTAATTTGGCTTCCTTGTCTCAGGATTGGGAAAGCCAAAATAGCAGACTTAAGTTTGTGATAAGAAAGAATAATTATGCACCATCAATTACCCAATTAGAGTCTGGTTGCTACCTCAGTCTTATGGAAATGTGGTGAAGATGTTATCACTTGCCCAGATTCTCATCAACTTGTTTACACTGATCAAATCAAGTTTCTGGGGTATATTAACCCCACAAATGAACTTCTGCCACTATCATTATCGCCACCATCACCATGAGATCTCTACCATTATCACCAACACCATTACCACCACCACTACTATGATCTCCACCACCATTACTCCACACCACTTTCCACCATCACCATAACCATCGCCACAATCACTATCACCCCACCATCACTACTTTACTAATTCTACCATGATCAGAACCACCATCTCCTCCCCAACCTCCACCTCCCTCACCAGCATCATCATCACCATCTCTACCCACCACCACCATAGTATCTCCACCATCACCACCATCCCCACTACACTATGACCATCACCATCACCACCACAACCATCATCTCCACCACCATATCACCCCAGGAGTCCTTAGCTGAACAAAATCTAAATTTTGGAGACAAGAAAGAGTTTAATTTAGAAGTTGGGCAATTGGGTGCATTAGCAAGAGTACATCACACTCAGTGTGTGACCCCATACATCTTCCCCTGAAGTAGCGAGCTTTTCTTCCAATCCGCAGCTCCCTTTGCATTATCTGAGCTTGAGTTTCAGCCAAACCAGATGTCAGTTAAAGACAATAGATAACAGATGCTACCCAGAAAGATGTCTACAGGAAGAACATGTGTCTTAGAGTGAAACATGGATTTGAACCTAGCTCTACCACTTACCATCTCAACACCCACAGGCAAGAGCCTAAACTCCTCTAACACTCAGTTTCCTCATCTGTAAAATATGGATAATAATTCCTGCCTTAGCAGATTTGAGTTGCAATTACATGAGTACCATGGCCAAACACCATGTTTAGCATATATTAGACTCTCAATAAATACTTAATCATATTATTAAACCAAGATGTCTAAAGAGCCTTATTCTCTACACACTCCCACTGAATACAGTTTTATTAGAAGCAAAATAGCAGCTCACTATCCTGGAGCCAACAAGAAAGAAGTTAATTCTGGAGAAATTAAAACATTTGAAACATTTAAAATGAAGATCTCTTGTTTTTATTGTAAAAGAAACATGCTGTAAATTACAACACAGTCAGATGTACAAAGGAGATGCACCTTATTAGAAATGCAATCTCCCAAGAAGGGGTCATTTGGTGTGATGGAGAACACACAAACTCACAGTGTAATTCATTTGAGTTGACAAGCCCAAACTGGTACAGGTTGAGTATTCCGTATCTGAAATGCTTGGAACCAGAAGCATTTTGGATTTTGAAATTTTCTTTAGATTTTGGAATATTTGTACTATGCTTACCAGTTCAGCATCCCTAATTTGAAAATCCAAAACCCAAAATGCTCCAATGAGAATGTCCTTGGAGCGTAACGTGGGTGCTCAAAAAGTTTCAGATTTTGAAGCATTCTGGGTTTTGGATTTTCGAATTAGGGATGCTCAACCTGTATGAGTAAAAAGCTCTCTTCTATCCTCAGTCTTGCTTCTTGTTTTATTTCTCTTAGATTTTTTTTCCTCTCTGTGTCAAAAAAGAAAAGCTCATGGTTTCATCAAGGAAGTGAAATTCTCATTTTCCTAGACAGTTCCTACAGAGCACGGAGTTTATTGCCCTGTAATCAAAGGACTCCACCTGGGGCTCAAACACGGGTAGATGATGTGACAAGAAGATAGAAACAGAGCTGGAAGTTTGAGCTACCTTCCTTCCTACCCGCACAATGAGAAGATCATCCGGATGCTCTAACAGGGCTTTGCTAACTACAGGTTCAATGTACCTAGGGGAAAAAAGAGGCAAAAACTAATCAGGGAAGATAAACCAGAAGGCTGCTAAGTTTTCATCAGTCAATGGCTAACGGACAAAAAGAGAAAAATGTCCTGAGTTGTTCATATAGTACTCAATACAAAAGTACTCAATACAAAAAACTGACCTTTATTCTAAGATTCTGTTCTTTCTATATTTATTGTTATTAAAAATTCTCTTTGGCAATGGAACAAGAGCAATTCATGCCAGCCAGTCTTTCTTCTCCTTCCCCTACCAGCTATAAAGATCACTTTTCCCAATGTCTTTCCTTCTTTATCCAGAGAACGAGTTCTGCCTTTGTTAGATAATTGGACTAGGGTGCAGGAAGGAGCTTTCTTGATGCTGAACCAGAGGAAGGGAGGAACAGACCACTGCCACCAGAAAGAAAAGTGGGGAAAGGACTGAGAAGGTGGGAGGGTAAGCCAATCTGCATGGCAAACAGCTAGAAACACACGGGGAAGGAAGGGGGAGAAAGTTAAAGCCCTGCAGAAGGGGGTTGAGAAGATTTGGAAAGTTTGGGTGCAAAAACTTGGGGAGATAAGAAGAGAGAAAATGGGTTTTAAGAATTGGTCATGGACCAGGCGTGGTGGCTCACGCCTGTAATCTCAGCACTTTGGGATGCCCAGGTGGGTGGATCACAAGGTCAGGAGTTAGAGATCAGCCTGGCCAATATGGTGAAACCCTGTCTCTGCTAAAAATACAGAAAAAATTAGCTGGGCGTGATGGTGCATGCCTGTAATCCCAGCTACTCCGGAGGCTAAGGCAGGAGAACTGCTTGAGACAAGGAGGCGGAGGTTGCAGTGAGCCGAGATCGTGCCATTGCACTCCAGCCTGGGCGACAGAGCTAGACTGCATCTCAAAAAAAAAAAAAAAAAAAAAAAGAATTGGTCATTATGTCATTTAAAAACTAAGATGACTTTAGATGGGAAGATACTCTGTAGATGCTACTTCTTTGAAAGCAGCTTCACTTCAGAACTAAAACTTTTGAGCCACAGTTTTAATCAAGTGCCACATTTACAAACTGATAGTAATTGCAGATAGCAATTTTTAAAATGTTACCTAACTTGGCAAACAAAAGAGTTGGCAAACTTTTGTCAGTCTCCCAACCCAACGAGTTTTAGAACTGCTTTCAAATTTTACAAAGCATTGCTTTGGCACACAAAGTTGACTTTTCTCCAGGGACCATTCCTTTTATTCTGGTTATAATGGGATGTCTTCCTAGAAGCAAGCAGGAGGATAAACCACCTTCTGAGTTTCGTTAATATAAACAGTCTCTTAATTTTAAAAAGCTGATTATTGACTTATAAAAGTCTACATGATCCCAGGTTTTGAAGTAATGGAAATGAACATTTAATGTTTGCAAGTAACTTCCACAGGCCAGGCACAGGCTAAGGTACTTTGTGTGCCTTACTTAGGGAAACAGAGAAGGAGGGCATGAGACCTTCATAAAGGGGGAATTATGTTTGATGGAATACAGAGGAGGGAGGAAGAGAAAGGGGTCCAGCATGACTCCTGAATTTTTGTTCTGATCTACTGAATTGACAATGGGACATTCCTTACGCTAAGGGACATTACGGAAGAGAAAATTTGGGAAGTGGGGAAAAAATAAGTTAGATTTGAGACCTGAAGGATCCCCAGTGCCTGACAGATAGCCAAGTGCCAATGTCCAGGAAGCTTTGGGATAGGTGGATTTGAAGAAAAGATACAGAATAAGAGATCTGAATTTAGACATCAACCCTAAAGATAGTCCCAGACAAGACTTAAATTGGTATTGAGATTTACCCGGCATCCCACCACCCTCTCTTCTTGTTCAAGTTTGGAAATCTTGTTCATTTTCAAGGGTTACTCCTAATCTCTTGTCATTTAACTCTCAGCGAACAATCTTTTTTAAAAAAAAACTTTTAGATACAGGGGGTACATGTATTTCATTATTTTTATTTTTGAGACAGGGTCTCACTTTGTCACCCAGGTTGGAGTGCAGTGGCACAATCTCGGCTCACTGTAGCCTTTACCTCCCAGATTCAAGTGATCCTCCCACCTCAGCCCCCCAAGTAGCTGGGACTACAGGTATGTGCCACCACAGCCGGCTAATTTTTCTATTTTTTGTAGAAACAGGGTTTTGCCATGTTACCCAGGCTGGTCTCAAACTCCTGAGCTAAAGTGATTCACCCTGCTCAGCCTCCCAAAGTGCTAGGATTACAGGCATGAGCCAGGTACATGTATTTTAGATACAAGTTGTACATGTGCAGGTTTGTTACATGGGAATATTGCATCATGCTGAGGATTGGGGTATGGATCCTGTCACCCAGGTAGGGAGAACACTATTTGATACATGGTTTTTCAACCAACGCCCCCCTCCTTAGCTTCCTCATCCATCTAGTAGTCTGCAATGTCTCTTGTTCCCATGTTTATGTCCATGGGTGCTCAATGTTTAGCTCCCACTTGTAAGTGAGAACATGCGGTATTTGGTTTTCTATTCCTCACTTAATTTGCTTAGGATTATGACCTCTAGCTCCATCCACGTTGCTGCAAAGAACATGATTTTGTTCTTTTCATGGCTGTGTAGTATTCTGTGGTATATGTGTGCCACATTTTCTTTATCTAACTTACCATTGATGGGCACCTGGGTTGAGTCCACGGCTTTATTGTTGTGAACAGTGCTGCGATAAACATATGAGTGCAGGTGTCTTTTTGGTAGAATGATTTATTTTCTTTTGGGTATATACCCAGTAATGGAATTGCTGGGTCAAATGGTAGCTCTGTTTTAGGTTCTATGGGAAATCTCCAGACTGCTTTCCACAGTGGCTGGACTAATTTACATTCCCACCAACAGCGTATAAGGTCTCCCTTTTATCCACAGCCTTGCTAGCATCTTTTTTTATAATGGAGTCTCACTCTGTTGCCCAGGTTGGAGTGCAGTGGCACGATCTTGGCTCACTGCAAGTCCACCTCCCGGGTTCACGCCATTCTCTCGCCTCAGCCTCCAGAGTAGCTGGGACTACAGGCACCCGCCACCACGCCCGGCTAATAGTTTGTATTTTTAGTAGAGACAGAGTTTCACCGTGTTAGCCAGGATTGTCTCAATCCTCTGACCCCGTAATCCACCCACCTTGGCCTCCCAAAGTGCTGGGATTACAGGCGTGAGCCACTGCGCCTGGCTACTAGTATCTTAATAATAATAGTTATAACCAATGTCTCTACAGGAACCATGGTTTTTAAAGCAGCTTTACCTTCCAGATCCCATTTTCTATAAGATTATTTGGGTTGAAAATGACAGAGAGTCAATTCATAACCAATTCATTAAGCAAACATGGAATGCCTTGGGTGGTGTGTCTGTTCAGGTCCTCCAGGAGGCAGAAGCCAAAATACAATTAGACAGTCAAGAGACTTATTGGAGGAGTTGCCTGTGAAGAATAAAGGAAGCAGGAGGAGGCTGGGAGAGCATTTAGACTATGACCCAGGTCTGACACCTGGGAAAGGAGACAGGGACAAAAGGAGGATTGGAAAGAAGAAGCCTCAGACTATAGCGCAGATAAAAAAAAAAAAAAAAAAAAGTCTCAGTAAAGCCAATAGGAAGCCCAAGGGCAAAGACCTCTTACCCCATTAGATGAGTCCCACTTTGGAGCGAAATAATCCTGCTCTAGAACCTGTACCATGCTCAGTCATTGGCTGGGCTGAGAGCAGCCCAGGGAGAATGTGGCTTCAAAGTGAACATCTGGCAGATCTAAAGCTACAGCTGTTGGAGATGTCCACTAGGCTGCTACTCACAGCAGAGAGAACTGAGCAGCACATGTTCATGAGTGCCCCAAGTAGCTGAGGCAGTCACAGCTGAATCCAAAGTTCACTTTAGAATAAATCATTAGATTTTCCTCCCGCCCCACCCCATCTCTCATATCTTCTTTCCTGCACAACTGCTTAATATTTCTTCTGGGCTCAATTAATAATAATAATTTGTTGATGGATAAGTGTCTCTTTATGGAAACTCAGCCACATGAGCTCATCAGCATTCAAGATTTAGATCCTGGTGAATTCTATGACATTTCCTGCCACCCCTTTCATATAACCAAAGATGGCCCTCAACAACACTAAGCATACATTATTCCTAGAGAAGCTCAACATTTTTTTTAGATGGGGTCTTGCTCTGTTGCCCAGGCTGGAGTACAGTGGCACAGTCTCAGCTCACTGCAACCTCCACCTCCCGGGTTCAAGCGATTCTCCTGCCTCAGTCTCCCTAGTGGCTGGGATTACAGGTTCCTGCCATCATGTCTGGCAAATTTTTTGTATTTTTAGTAGAGACAGGGTTTCACCCAGTAGGCCAGGCTGGTCTCGAACTCCTGACCTCTGGTGATCTGCCCCCCTTGGACTCACAAAGCACTGAGATTACAGGCATGAGCCACTGTGCCCAGCCGAAGCTCATCATTTCTAAAGGAAATAACTCCACTCCTTCCCACCATCCATCCTGATCTCAGCAAAGGATTCACATGTTCACCCCTGAACCAATCCATCACCTGCAAGGGGAAAGGGATGCTCTGGGTAGAAAGGTTGAATAAGAGAAAAAGGGTCCCCTGATTTAAAGTCCCACCTCCAGAATGACATGGAGCAGAAAAGGGCAGTCCAAAGGGCAGGACAGCCAATAACAGTAACAGATGTTGCCTGGCCCCGTGCCACACAACTATAGTCCCAGCTACTCAGGAGGATGAGCAGGAGGATTGCTTGAGCCCAGGAGTTCCGGGTTGTCATGCACTATGCTGATGGTGTGTTTGCACTAAGTTCAGCATCAATATGGTGACCTCCTGGGAGTGGGGGACCACCAGGTTTCCTAAGGAGGAGTGAACCAGCCAGGCTGGAAACGGAGCAGGTCAGACCTCCTGTGCTGATCAGTACTGGATTGCACCTGTGAATAGCCACTGCATTCCAGCCTGGGTAACACAGCAAGACCCCATATCTCAATAAAAAATAAAAATTAAAAATTAACAGATGTCCACTATCACCCTCAAGACAAGCTGGAAAAGAGGGAGATTCTTCTGCTGGGAAGAGAACTCACAGATCAGGCTAGGTGAGCATCATTTTATTTTATGGACCACCAGTTGAAGGTTATTTTGACCCAAAGTCCTAAGGTTGGATTTTGTCAAGCACTGGGTTAGATAAAAGGGGGGAAAATTATCAAAATAAAACTGATTATATTCTTTTTAGAACAATAAATAGATACCAGTGAGAAATGTTAGGAAGGGAGGGGAATCCCAAAATTAAACTTCAACAGTAGTAAGTACTATTGACAAATGATATATTTTCCAAATGAAAGACATGAACTATGGAATTCTCATCCCGGGTCTGCTACCTTTGAATTGCATGTTTCAGCTTGAGGCTTCTACAACATAATACCATAGACTGGGTGGCTTCTAAACAACATAAATTTATTTCCCGCTGTTCCAGAGGCTGGGAAATCCAAATCAAAATGCCAGCAGATTTGCTGCCTGGCGAGAGGGCCTGCTTTCTGGTTCATAAATGGCCATCTTCTCACTGTGTCCTCACATGGTAGAAAAAACTGGCGAGAGAACTCTCTGGGGTCTCCTAGAAGAGCAGTAATCCTATTTATGGGAGCTCTACCCTCATGACCTAATCACCTCCTGAAGGCCCCACCTCCTAATACTATCACATTTGGGGCTAAGATCCCAACCTATGAATTTGGAGGGAACACAGACATTCAGTCTACAGCACTGAACAACCCTGAGCGATAACCTCCTTGCTTTCTTATATCAAAATAAATGAGGGAGGAAGGGAGAATCTATTTATAGTAAGATCATTATAAGAATTCTTTGAGATCATAAGTTAAGCACCCAGCACAGTGCCTGAAACTTAGTGCTGAATATATTTGTGTCTAATATTATTAAACTTGAAAGATTCCATGCACTTCAGCTACCATTGGCTTCCAGCTCTCTAATACCAGTCAGCCATGCCAGCAAAAAAAAAAAAAAAAAAAAAAAAAACCCTTTGCTTCATAATCCAATAATCCCATGGAGCCCTAAGAAGGGAAGGAAAGTGTTCCAAGCCCAATGGGCTATTTTTGGAGATGAAACATCATCCCATTATTTGCAGAAGAAAAAAAGGGAATGGGTCAGAGAGTGGTTCTTCATGTTATCCTATGCCTACAGTTAATTGTGCCTGGGGGAAGGTTCCTTTAGAGAGCGAGAGCGAGCAAGCAAGAGAGAGAGAGAGAGAGATGTTTCAACATCCTAGAATACAAAGCACCTTTACAATTGTCCTTGATTTATTGCATCTCTGAGGCTGTCTTTTAGCTCCAACCACAGTCTGTTTTGGGTCCGCCCAAGTTTCTGCTCATGTAGATACAAGGGCCTGGCACAGGCCTGGAGAGGAGAAAGGGCCCAGAGATTCTCATGTGCCCTCCTCTTAGGCTGGCCCCTTCTTGAGGCCATGAGGACACTCCAAGTTTCTTGAGAGTCCTTCCTATCAGGCTTTGTTTATCTTTTAGAGGCTCATCTGGCCAATCTAGATAATTCAGAGATTTGAAAAAAGGATGCAGGTATAAAAAAGGGCTCTTCTTTGGAGATCTTGGTTTGCAGGCATGTTGGCTGCCAGAAGGTGGTGAGATACTGGCTTTCTCTTTGGTGAGATGAAATAAAGCAAATGGCAAAGGAGAAAGCGTTCCCTGAATAAATATTGATGGGAGGAATGCACTTTTAACTTTAGCAGGTGGGCAGTGAGTGCTGTACCTAAGCTTCCCATGTGGAACTTACACAGGGAGGGGCCTGGCATGCTCAGTCCAACTTCTTCATGGTCATCTTCAGTGAAATGAGAAGTTGGCATGACTTTTGAAAAGAGCTTAGGTCAAGACCACAGTCTCTAAGCTTGTACCATGAAAAGACACAACTAGAATGCTAGTATTGGGTGATTATTGTGTGTTAGACTATGTACCTCATTCAAATTAAACTTGCTAGGAGAAAATTACAGAATGCTTCTGTCACTCCATGAGTGCAACAGTATCAAAGTACTCATTGTGCATTGTAAGAGTAATCAAAGTAGCCCCAAACAGCAATGCTAAGAAGGCAGTAGTATTATTATGATTACCATTTTCTAAATAAAAGTGAAGTTCTAATAAAAAGAAGGAAAATGACCCATCGACTCCACTCCTAGCTATGTACCCAACAGAAGGACTGCATATGCTGCAAACATATGAGAATGAGAATGTTTATAGCCTCTTTATTCAAACTAACCACTCAGAATGGTACAAACACCTATCAAAAGGAGAATGGATTGTATTAATGGGCTAATGGATTGTGGTGTATTCGTGCAAAAATACTATGTCAAGATAAGAAATGAACTAGTGCTACACACAACATGGATGAATCTCACAAATTACTAGGTTGAGTGAAAGAAGCCAGACACAAAAGGGTATATTCTGCATGATTCCATTTATGTGAATTTCAAGGACAGGCAAAACTAGTCAATAGAAGATAGAAGTCAAGGCAGTGATTACCTCTTGCTGTGGGTATATATACACTAGGAAGCAACATGAGGGAACATTATGGGGTACCATAGCTTAATCTAGTTGATGGTGATATAGACACACACACACATACATACACATACACACACACACACACAATCACCTAACATTAATGCACTTTACTTTTTGTGTTTCACCTGAATAAATTAGCAAGGAACAAAAGAAAGAAGGAAGGTGGGAGAGAGGGAGCAAAGAAACTTGCACAAAGTCTTCCAGCTAGCAAATGGCAGAAATGAAATGTGATCCCAGGTCTGCCTGGGTTTGCAGAACACTAACTACTGGGATATACCATATACCAGCTGGGTTTATGTTGACTATTGAGTAAACATTTGTTGATGGATGAGTGTCTCTTTATGGAAACTCAGCCACATGAGCTCACCAGCATTCAAGAGTTAGATCGTGGTGAATTCTCTATGACCTTTCCTGCCGCCCCTTTCAATATCTTTCACGGTTCTTAGTGGGGAAAATTTAGCTACAGCAAGGATATAATGAGCTGTTACTGCAAGCTGAAGTTCCGTGGTGAATCTGGCCTCTTGTTCTTCGGCCATCATCAAGGGAATGTGGACAAGAAGAACAGAGACAGGTATTGATCCTTGTTCATTATTTAAACGCATATGGCGGCAGGGAGCTTTGCTCAATAAAACCCTGACAGAGATGCCTCAGGCCTGAGTGATGACCCTAACAACATCCACGGGTGCCTTACGGGGCCTGAGACTCAGTTTCCCCAACTAAAAAGAAAGAGTATTGATTGGCCCATCTGGTCAATCCAGATGGCTTCAGGGACTATTTTGTTTACTCTTACAATGTGCAGTGAGTGCTTTGATATTTTTGTACTCGTGGAATGGGGGAAGCAGTCTGTAATTGTCTCCTACTAAGATTAATTTTAAAAACAGTATCTAAAATATTACAAATTTTTTAAATTTTCAGGTTGTTCAGAGTGGTTAGACATCTCAAACCTGGCAAGACAGACTTTTGTTTTCACGCTCAGCCACTGCTTGCCAACAGTGTGAGCTTGGGAAAATTGCCTTACCCCTCTGAGCCTCAGTTTCCACTTCTAAAACTGGAGATTGGATTCATATATACCTCATAGGGCTGTTGCAAGTATTAGATGAGTTAGAACGATTAACACAGTGCCTGATACAGGCTACTCTTTCAATAAATATGCTATTCTAATATCAATAATTATGATAATGATTAATGATGATCAGAACAACTAGTATTATATACCCTGGAGTCACTAGCAGTAACCAAACTAAGTAGCATTTTCAACTAGCATTTCAACCCTAACAATGACTTCTGACAAATCACCCAGTCTTTTCCATTCCTCATTTTCCCACCTAGTCTCTTGGACTAGATGACCTATAAAGGCTCTTTTAACTCTAAAACTGGGATTCTGTAAAGTAAGGTCTTGAGGATACTTCATCTGTGTGCCCAAATTTGGAGCTGTGGCTTTGCAGAGCAGGCTCCTGGAGTCTCATTTCTATGAGGACTCTATAGATTGGGAGAGGGGAGTTGGTAAAGAGAATTCCTTCCGTGACTGATAAAGAAGTCCTGGGACTCTGGAAAAATCTTTTCACCAAAGTTTTCCCCCTAACGCTTATGGTAATTACACAAGTGGGCAATGTGCTCTCAGAAGTTGAGGCCACTCATTCATTCATTCCATATGCATTTGAGGTGTCTCTCAAGCCAGTGAGGCTGTACATCTCCATTTTCAGTTATAATGAGGCAAGGGAGTAGCAGGAAGCTCCAGGCGGATCGCCTGAGTTCCACACACCTGAGCTCTGCACATTGAGTTTCCTGCCCCCATTGTGTAAACAAAACCCTACCTTCTTCTACAGATTAGGGTCAATAATTCCTCTTGGTATGATGATTCCTTACTGGCTTATTTCTGGACCTAGGAAATCCAAAGCACCCTGGCTACATCTGTAGCCTGTTGTTCAATGTGACATTTGTTCTGCCCTTAAAAGTGTGTCCCCTTGGGCACCAGGACTTCCAACCTGGAAGAACCCAGAGTAGAGGGAGCAGGAAACACAAAACACCCCCAACAGGTCACTAGGAATGATACTAAGTGAGGCCATTCCTGCTTCCACTCCCTGGATACTGGACACATAGTTTTTTCTATTGAGGACACAGCACCATGTAGCGGTCTCCGATCTAATGCATACCCTGTATCCTGAAAGGGGGCTCCCATCCATCCACAGTGTTGCATCCAAGTTGGTGTTTCAGCTACATCTTTAGAGGGCTGTTTCAGAACTCTATGAAGCTAGCTTTTTCTAGAGTGTGCGGTATGTTTTACAACTAATAGTTATAAATTTGTGTCCACTAGTCACGTGCTCTGTTGCACGGAATTCCATGCGTATAGATTGGGCATTCTACAAGCACCCAGATAATGGTGTCGGCTGAAGATCTATGGGCAGGAAAGCAAACCCATACCTGAATTCAGTGTCTATCCTGATGAACTGCTGCTCCTTCCAGGATAAAAAAGGGCCTAATATAATCAACTTTCCACCAAGTTGCTGACTTTTCTCCTCAAGGAACAGTGCCATACAGGGCTCAGTGTTGGTCTCTGTTGCTCACCCATTGGACATTCAGAGGCAGCACTAGATCAGCCATGAGAAAGAGTCCATTTTATTGGGTTTCTATGAATGCCAACTGACCAAGTCTTTTTGTCTACTTGTGTTTTCAGTACTTTTGTATGCTTTCTATAGTATGTATTTATATGTGTACAAACATCTTCACACATTATACCGACTCCCTTAGTTCTATCCACATGCTTATAGCCAAGACCTCCTTGCCTTTGAACTTTCAGCCATTTTCCCAGGCCCTTGACCAGGCAGCCAGGCCATTAGCTATTGCCCAGGAATCTATACATATTCTCACCTCAACTCACTTTTCCTTCTATATAAAATAAATAATAGGGTTCACCTGTCACAACTGCCAATCAGGAATATTTTCCCTATTCACTTCTCTTTCAAAGCAGCCCCTGAATGTGGCTGTAATGCTGCACTATACATTTCCAGCTTACACCTGCATACGAAGTTTACTCATCCATAACCAAGTTTGCAGCCAGATTATGCTGACATTTAACCCTAGGTATTGGCCTGGCAGCCAGAAGAGAAGGTGGGTGAAGCTCCCAAGAGGGTGGCATATGTTACCCTGGCGAGAGTGTGTCATTGCCATTCAAAGACCCCTCACCATCCACCAAATGTGACAAGAATATCTGAGCCTCACACATCCCTATTGTGGCTGAGAAGATGAAATGAGGATTCTTCCTGTTCACAGCTTACAGCTTCATTCCTCTTTTGAATGTTGTGGGAAGAAGATGATGGTTCCTAGATATAAGGGCAAGATCTCTGCAGCATCTCCTAGGGGAGAATTTCAGGCATTTACTAGAAGGGATAGTCCAACTCTTCAAGCTCTGGAGGTTCATGGAAGTCTCGAGAGCCAAAATATTCATGGGAATTCATCTAGATGTCCCTACACCATATGTCAGAATCTGATATTTTTCCACCCGGGGCCGAGATCTTATAACAGATCAGCCATGGCTAAGCATTTAAACCTTTCTGGAGCTCTGTGACTATCAGGTCCTGAGTCTACTTTTCAGCTGTGTTCACTCCCTCATTTCAGGTAGTAAGATCTTTGTAAGGTATCAAAAAAGCCTCTTTGGCTCTCACACTTACCCTTTAATTTCTTGATATTGGCCATCAGATTCTCATTATTCCTCTGTAAGGCATCAATATAACTCAGCAATAACCAGCCAGCTCCACTGTCTTTAAATGCATTGCTTCCTTCCCCCTGTGTCTTTCAAATATCTGAACCACTATACCTGCAAGTTTGTTCTCCTCCAACAGGGTATTTTTCTGGGTCACCATCAGTTATATCTTCAGCAATTAGGCTTCCACCTCACATCAGGGACTATCAGTGACCCACATCTTGGATCGCTTGGGATGGAGTCTTCTTTGTCTGTTGGTCTGTGAGTGGGCCAGTCCCAAATCCTCAAAATCTTACCCTCTGCTTTCTTGGATCCCTCTTGGTAACACCTGGGTTAGTTTGGATACTCTAAAAAGCAGATGCTAAGACAAGATTACACCTGCAAGAGATTTACTGGGGGTAATACCTGGGAAAAATGAAGAGGAGGAAGCAGGAATAAGCAGGAAGAGCCATCAGACCATGATGAAGATCCAATACCCACAGAAAGAGATAGTAAAGGAAGGAGTATTGGGTGGGAAGAACCTTGGACTGTAGCTTAGTTCTAAAAATCTTTTAGCCAGGCCAATGAGAGAAGTCCTTAAGCCAAAAGTTCCCTCTTAAAGAAGTTCCACATCCTCTGGAAAGGAACCTGCATCAGCACCCCTAAATAACTCAGTTACTGGCTGGGGAAGCATCGACTCTGCAAATCTGGTAGTGCATCCAGGAGGAAGGCAGCTGGGACTATCAATCAACAAAGTGTCTCATTACAGGAGATCTGAGTGGCACATTTTCATGGTCACCAGACTGATAAACTCCAACTGACCTGAAATACCTACCATGTGTGCAAAAATGTGCTAGACACTGAAACCATAATGGTCATTAAGGTAAACATGGTTTATGTTCACAAAATCAAATGGAAAACATTAACATATGTGTAACATATGAAAATTATGTCACAAATATAACAGCAAACTGTTATATATTAATGCATTAAATGTAAATATATTACCCTGAGATAACATATCATATGTACCTATATTAAAATATAATTTCCAGCCAAAATAACTGTTCAAAAAGAGCACAATATCATCTATGTTAGTACATTCTATGATGTTCACACAATGACAAAATCACCTAACAATGCATTTATCAGAAAGTATCCCCATTGTTAAGTGACACATTACTGCATTGGGAGGGTGGCATTTGGAGTTTATTTCAGTCCTGACTTTTTTGTTTTCAGTGCCTTTGAGATACCCAAGTGAAAATGTTTGGAACACATCTGGTTATATACCCTGGAGCTCAAAGGAGTTGCCTGTGAGACAGATACTTATTTGAGAACCACGACAGATACATATTTGAGAACCACTAGTATTTAGATGGCATTAAACCCATGGGGCTGGATAAAGTCACCTAGGGAGAGAATATAGGGTAACAAGAGAAGAGGGCCTATGGCTAAGCCTAGAGATCCTCAGATACAGGTTGAATACTCCTTATTCAAAATGCTTGGGACCAGAAGTGTTTTGGATCAGTTTTTTTTTCTTCAGAATATGGAATATTTGCATTACTCTTTCCACTCCAACATCTTTAATCCAAAACTCCAAAACCCAAGATGTTCCAGTGAGCATTTCTTTTGAGCATCATGTCACCACTCAAAAAGCTTTGCATTTTGGAGCATTTCAGATTTTGGGTTTTCAAACTAGGGATGCTCAATCTGTTATTTCACAGCTGTTGAATGTATTTAATGACTGTTTTTCCTTTTTTCAGGACCACACATAAGGAGGAGGATAAGGCAAAGAGATAGAGAAGAAACAGCCAGAGAGGTAGGATAAGGGTAAAATGGGAGATTAATAGGAGATAATGAAGTTACTCAAGTCAAGTGATATAGTTTGGATCTGTGTCCCCTCCCAAATCTCA
Organism: Pan paniscus; assembly: GCF_029289425.2. NCBI lineage: Eukaryota > Metazoa > Chordata > Mammalia > Primates > Hominidae > Pan > Pan paniscus. The sequence continues at coordinate 123,783,335 of NC_073259.2, forward strand.
TGTTAAAATGTAATCCCTAATCCTGGAGGTGGAGACTGCTGAGAGGTCATTGGATCATGGGGTCAGATTTCTCCCTTTGCTGCTGTTCTCATGATAGAGTTCTCATAAGATCTGGTTGTTTAAAAGTGTGTAGCACCTCCCTCTCTCTCTCTTCTTCCTCCTCCAGCCATGTAAGACATGCCTGCTTCTCCTTTGCCTTCCACCATGATGGAAAGTTTCCTGAGGTCTCCCCAGAAGCCACTATGTTTCCTGTGTAGCCTGCAGAACCAATTAAATCTCTTTTCTGTTTAACTACCCAGTCTCAGGTATTTCTTTACAGCAATGTGAGAACGGAGTAATACATGAAGTGATGAAGCATGTCAAGAGAGGAGAGTACTCAAATTCTGTCAAATGCTGCTAAGAAATGACATAACGAGCAGTGAAAACACGCATTGGATAGTCAAATACAGTGAGTACTCCAACATCCCCACTGGATTCAGCAGCATCATGGAGATCTTCAAGCACTGTCTGGAGACAGGTTTGAGTGGCCAGATGGAGATGTAAGCCAGACTGGAGGGGATTAAGATTGGGAGGTAAGAAAATAGAGGCAGTGAGTATACAGAACTTGATCTAAAACTTGTCATTTAAAGCAACATCTACACCCTTGATTGTATGGGTATGAGGAAGTATGCATTATGCTTCCATTATTACATGCATGATTGTGAAAAAGGAAGTAGAGGTCTCAGAAGATTTTTCTGTGAGCTTTGAACCTTACATTCTGATGAGTTCAAATCCAGTGGAATGCACAGCTTTGAAGGAGTAAAGCTTAAGTACTCACATGCATACACACATTCACTCACACACACACGCGCGAGCATACACACACATGTTAAGAGGCTTATATACAAGCTCATAATTCTTCCTGGACATCAAATGGTTCTTTATAGCCTCCATTTTGGTGACCTAAGTAGACTGAAAATTAAACAGAAACATAAGGATTAAATTCCCCTGGAAGTACTAGGGCTTTGAGGAAAAATAAGGAGAAAGAAAGAAATGCCTGGATGGTCACGCTGTGGTTTCTCCTTTCCTTCATGAGTCCAAGACTTTGCAAATGCCGTTGTAGAGAGCCTGCCAAACCTATGTGACATCAGCCAACATATCCCACCAACACCCTACCCTAAAGCGTCTTCTCCACGCCATCCTCTGTGTGCGAGAAGGAAGTGGGATGACAGATCAGTGTTCTCATGTATTAATGAGTGGAAGCAGAGCCTCACAGACTAGCTGGCTTCTTAGAGAAAAGAATTCAGACACGATACCCTTTGTTTTAATCTGAGAGCCATGTATTTATGACAAATTGGGAGTGAACAAGCCTGGATAGGGACCGTGCCATCTTGCAATTCTCTGGTGTTTTGCAGTAAGCCATGGCTGTAGAAAGCTGTTTTCTCAGTCTGGCTAGGATCCATTTTACCTGTCAGTTGGCATGAACCTTTCCCACCAATATACATATGAAGCAGACCCTGCCAGTCAGAGCATTCCATTAGCAATTGGTCCAAAGATGAGCACATGACAACTGACAGCCAATCAGAGAAGTGAGAGGCTTAATTCCAAGTCTTTTGTTGGAACTACCAGGGGAGGGGGTGGGGGAAGGAGTTCTTTTCTGTTTTACTTCAGGCTAGGAGAATAGCACACAAAACTGGAATGGTTAGTATCATCTTTTCATATTATTACAAAGGGAAAACCTCCAGATAATAGAGCCCATACAGGGAAAAGTAGGACCCAAGAGGCAACAGGATAAAATGAAGTCCTGAATGTACAATTTCAGCCCTTGTATGAAGCCATACCTAAATTTAAATCTACTGCTGTCTTTTTTCAGTAACTTGAGCCTATAAATTTATTTTCATTTAATCCTGTTGCATTGGAATTCTGTAGTTTTCAACTGAGAGACCTTCTTGAGCCAGCCTTATTTCAGGTGCCTATATTATGAGATATCATTTGGGAAATTATCCTATCTTCAATTTACCCATGGATAAATGACAGCAGGGATTGTTCCCATCTGAGCAGTGCTTCACACATTCTAGAATGCTCTTACCAAGGGTGACTATTCAAAGTGGCCATTTTAGTTGTTATAGCCAACATCTGCTGACATCTGTTCCAACAGGTTCATCCCCATTCCATCTAGATTGCTAAATATTTTTAGTATCACCTCTGCTTTCAACTACATGATTGCATTTACATTGCAAATCCAAGCGGGAGCCAACCAAAGACTAATGCCACAAAGCTCGTTTTATAGATAAGCAAGATAAAACTCAGAAGTGACTTCCTCAAGCAAATAAAAGGCCAAAACTGGTTTGAAATTGGGAATTCGGTTTCAAGGCTCTGCACCTCACTGTGTTCTACACAGAATGCAACTTATATTTTTTCCCTTACTATGTATCATAAAAGGGACTAAGGGATTTATATGCATTGAACAGACACAGCAGACTCCAAGAGGTAGGTTTTATTGGAGCCTTCATTTCACATATAAGGAAGCTAACATTCAGTGACGTTAAGGTCACTTTCATAGGAAATGACAAAAACAGGATTTGAACTCAGATCTCCCTGCTCTAAAAAATGATGTGGCTCCTACGCTCAAGAATCTAGTTGTAGAGACAGGATATGTAAACCTTTATTAACCATAGGCTAAAAAATATATTGGATATAATTATACTCAGGTAATATATACTATATGAGATCAGGACAAAGAGCAGTTAACCGAGTTTGAGCCATCAGGAAAAGCTAGCATACAGGATTTCAAATTAACTCCAGAAACATTTTGTGATTTTATAATTCTGTGGCTACTTTGTAGAAACTTGATGAGCTATACTAAAAGTCTTGAAGAATGAATGGGGCTTAGTTATACAGAGACAAGGGAATCCTGGGCAAAATGGCCAATACTCAAAGGCATCTAAACATGGTAAAAACCTAGAATGTTCAAGAAAGAAAACCAATGTGCCTAGGTTAGGATTGGTAAATCAGCTTTGTTTAACATGCCAAGCCCCATCATTGAGAGTGGCTGCCTGGAGTACTGTATTAAAGACAATGGTGAGCTACTGAGGAGTCTGGAAGAAGAGTTCTGAGATTGCTTGTTGATGTCTGCCATGGACATGGGATGGGAACCTGAGAGCCCAAGTGCCACGTATTTGCCATCATAAGATTGCGGAGTATAAGATACATTAAACGATGAGTAAGGAAGAAGGCTGAAGAACTATCTTAGGGTAAAGAACACAGAATTATTTTCTGTGATATGGAGTTCAGACTTGATTTACTTGATTTAACAGACAAGAAGGAGTGATGGTGAGTTCTTGAACAGAGGTGGCTCTAAATAAAATTAGAATAACTAGAAGGCAGCCAAATGAAATTTGGTTCCTGATCATTCACAACAGCTTCTGGACTGACCTTCTTTTCAGAGAGTTGGTCATCAGGTATCAAAGCAATGCTTTAAAAGGAAGAAACAAATGATTTATATATTCACTGTTGGGTTAAAGCTCAAGTTGGAAGCAAGCACCTGGCCTTCACCATAGATGCTGGATTAGCTAATAAAATCCCAGATATCACTGGCACAACCCTGACATCCTCCCAATGGTCATTAGGCCATCTCAATTGTATTCTTGAATATAGTGTTTCACAGGCAGAAATTATGTCACTGAAGATTTAGATCTGGCCCAATCTCATCACAGGTCATCATCCTGTGACACTGTTATCATTCTCATCCTCATCATCACTCAGATTTATTGAGCATATAGTATGTGCTAGGGTAAGCCTTACTTTACATTTTTATCTCAGTTTATCCTCATAACAACCCTGAGTAGGAGTAGCATGCCCATTTGACAGATGAGTAAAATGAACCTTCGAGAGGTAATGTAAATTGACCACGGTGGAACTAAAGATACAAACTGAGGTCTGTCTGCTGCCAAGGCTGTGCTCTTTACCATTATTGTCACTTAGGCCATGGCTGTGCACATGCAGGCTCCAGCAAATACTATCCCCACTTACATCATAGCATGCAAACCACAGACAAGCCCATGTGAGTGCCTGTTGGGACTGTGAATGCTGCCCCACTCCTTTCCCAGATAACAACAGAGCCACAAGAACCTGGCAATTAATTTTTTTGTTAACCACACACCCCAAAATACCTACTGTCAAGAAAGAGGCTTGGGAGTGTCTCATCCCCAAAACATCATTTCCAGGGTTCATAGTAATATTTCCAAAGCATTAAATACAGTTCTGAAATTGGGGCACAGGGGACCTCACAGATTTTGATTTCATAGATTGTGATCGAGGTTAAACCCCTACTTTCCCAAGATCTGGCCACAACCCCTTCTGGAAACCTGGGCTTTATTTTAATTTTCTGAAACATCTAAAACTCCCAGAACATGTAAGGGCAATTCTCTGCCCTTATATGCTCTGTTTAGGAGGGTGACAACAACAAAAACAAAACCTCCAGATACAACTAATGCCATATTTCAAATACATCTCTGAGAAGTTGGAAGGTAACCAGAAACTCTCCCATTCTGATTTTCTGGTTCAAGAAGCCTTTGTTTATTTAACTGAGACATAATAAGTCAATTTTCTTTTACCTTTAACCTCTTAAAACACTCTGTGGTTTTTGTAGATTTCCTTTTCACATGTACAATGACATCAGCTTCTGTTTTTATTACATATAAAAGTTGCCCACTCTCCATCAAGCCCATTTTTGTAAGAATCCATTTCAGGGTATTTAAAAAACTGAGTAGAACATCTCCCCAAAAGCTAAAGAAGTTTTCTTTCTTTCCCCTCATGTTTACTTGAATCTGTACAATGGAATCATTGTAAAATGTTATGAAAGTGTGACTCCCCAAAACATTTATTTGAAAAATGAAGATTCCTATGGTCCAGTTTGTAGTGCCTCATCACTGCATCAGTCAGGATAAGTTGAGTTTTACTGCAGTAACAAACAACCCCCAGTCTTAGGCCCTTAAAACAGCAGAGCTCAATTTCTCATTTGCACTACGTTTCTTTTACACATCATCTAGGGGTCTGCCCACCATGTCCTCACTCTGGTACAAGGCTAACAGAGCAGCCAACATTTAGAAACTTCCTTATTACTATGGTAGAAAGACAGAATGCTGTTAATTGCATGCTAGCTCTTAAAACTTCCACCCAGAAGTGACACATCACTTCTACTCACATTTAGTGCCAAAGTAAATCACCTGGCCACGGCCCCTCCTCATTCCAAACTGCATGAAAATCCAATTCTTTGCAGAACAAAGTCAGAAAATATTGAATAGCCCTCATGACTCCTGCTATCGCCACATCACACTATCTGGGAGGAAGGTGTGCATAACAGTAGTGATGAAAGCTCATCTTTATTGAGTGTCTACTAAGTACAAATAAGAGATTAAAGGTTTTGCATGTACCGTCTCCTTTAATCCTATGACAACTTTAAGGATGAGGAACAAGAGAGGGACAAGGAAGTTTAGTCACTTGTTCAACATCATCCAGCTAGTAAAGGGTTGTGCTGGGACTTGAATCCAGGTATTCCAGTTTCAGACTGTTTGCTCCTAACGGTTCACCAAAAATGCCTCCCAATGCTACTATTGCTACTGCCACTAATACTCCTCTTAGCTCAATTTTTCTCATCTATACAATGAAAATAATAATCCCTACTTATGATACTTGCGGGTTACCTGAGAAAATAAAGCAAAAATGCTTCCTAATGTAGGGTTTTGCCACATACTATCTGGTTTGATCCACACAATTATCATGTAAGGTGAATTGGTAAAAATTTATTAACCCAATTTTATAAGGGAGAAAACAGACTCAACAGGCTACTTAATGTGTCCAAGGTAACAAGTGAGTAGGGGCAAAGCTAGGATTCATGTCTTCTGAATTACAAAACAATGCTGTTCACAATACAACCTATCTTGTCCCCCAGAACAACTCAAAATCAAGGATTCTAGAAACCAAAACCAATCAGTTTTGATCAATGGTCCTGACACTCCACAGCACTATAGAAGCACATAGAGGGAGACATCCCAAAGCAATTTCTTAGATTTATTCCCAAACACTCAGAAAGGTTACCATAATTTTTGGTGGGAAAAATAACAGAACCAATAACTGTTAGAACTGATTTTATCCTGAGCTGTATCTAGGAGAGGCAGCATTCTTACTGCCACCCTCTAATCGCACACACCCAAGGCAGAAATTACTAGCCAATCAGAACAGTTCCCTACTAAGACCAGATACAGCTTGAAAATTCTCCTCAACACTATAACCCAGGCAGCCACCAAAGTCAGTCATGGCTGGGACTCAAGAAGAAACATTTTGCCATCTGTTCTGATTATCTATTGCTGCACAACACACTACCCCAAGACTTCATGGCTTGAAACATTATTTTCATTTTTCACTATTTTCTGGGTCAGGGATTTGGACAGGGCTCAGCTGGACAATTCTCAATATGTGGTTTACTAAGGGCCACTCAGTTGTATTTAGCCAATGGCTGAAAGTTCAGGGGGTTCCAAATGGCTTCAGTGGGGGACTTCTAGAAGGCTGGGCTCAGCTGGGCCACCTCCCATTCCATGTGGTCTCAGAGCCTCTCCATGCGGAATCTTCAGCACAGTAGTCTGACTTACATAGCTGCTCAGGGTTTCGAGAGTGAGCAGGAAGTGTAATCTTCTAGCCTTTAACTCCCAACCCCAATGTCACTTCCTCCATATTTTACTGGTCAAGCAGTCACAGAGCCCACGCAGATTCAAGGGGCAGAGACATAGACCTCACCTCTCCATGGAAGGCATGTGAGAAAAAAATGTGTGGCCATTATTAAGCAAACTTTGTCTTTACTCTAGAACAAACACAATGGAACAGATGGACTTCCCTTCAAGAAAGATCTTCTAAAGAACCTTCTGCAACTTTAAGTCTTCCCAACTCCCTCTGTCATAAAAACTAAAATGAAGCCCCCTGCCTTCTAAGAATAATTGCTTTTCTTGATTGAGCATTTACTAAATGCCAGGCATTAGGCAAAATGCTTCACATGCATTACCTTACAAACACTACACAACAGCCTTGAAAGCAGAAATTCATATCCTCAGTTTACTGGTAAGAAAGCTGAGGCTTCCCAGTTTAAGTACCTTGACCAAAGTTACACAGACAGGATGCAAAATTTTCTTTGTGTGGTTCCAAAGCTTTTAACTTCCCTGTTCCTTAGACAAGGATTACCACTGCAAAGTGTTTTTATGGACAAGTCTATGCTGCTATCTGACTGTCACCACACTTCTTCCTTATAACAAGCAAGACCCATAGCCAGGGACTGGCCAGACCCTCAAGCCACAAGATCTTCCTGTGACAAGCACCAGCTTTGAGAAGCATCTTGTGTGGGGCAGAATCCCAGTGAGAAAAACTTTCTGAATTCCTTCCTGGAAATAACAGCCAGGTTGGAGTCCCTAAGAATCAGAGTCTGCAACACTGTCAAATGGAACTCTCTGAGGTCATGGAAACATCTATGTCTGCACTATCCAATATGGTAGACACTAGCCACATAGAGATATTGCATGCTGGAAATGTGGCTGGAGCAATGGAGGAACTGACTTTTAAACTGTATTAAGTAGCCATATGTGGCTAGTGGCTACCATATTGGACCACACAGGTCTAGAGGGTTCAAATTCAAGTGTTCACTCCCTCAACCCCAGAGCTGTTTTACCAGCTGACTCCACCAAGCCACTTCTCTTCAACCAAGTAAGGATCCATTTGGACAGGCTTTCCAGATGGCATGCCAATAGCCTGTAGTCCATAAATAAAAAGAAACAGAAATTTCTATTTATTTATAAGGGCCATCCTGTTCCTGTTCCTGAGTCACAATCATCCCTATTGCATTAGGCCAAGTCAGCCTCACTGCTTTGTCACCTGGCTGGCCCTTGAAGGTGTGATTTTGAGAATGCCATTCCACATACTCTATCTCATACAATTTTTTGTCTCAGATCCATAACATTCCTTATTAAAGTCTCCGGCAGCTGATAGCTTTATCCCTTCTGCCCTGCAGTAAAGTTCCCATCTCTCTTTCCAAATTTCCTTTCTGTTAAGAGCCTACCTTGTCTAATTTAACTCCTGTAGCCTTAGATAATGAAAAGATGTAGGTGAAAAAGGAACTCAAACTTCCTAGATATGGAAGGTGGCTCCATCAGATGGCAGGGTTTAAATGTTACCTCCCTTATGAGTTAGACAAAGGCATTCATAGTTTTTGCCCTCTTTGAATTTAAAATTTTTTGTGCTGCCACAGGGGGAAAAAAAGGTATGATATTGGTATTCCCCTTATACAGTTGATTTCATGGGAATTTGATGGTTCCAAGGCTTTTCTAACAGTCACAAAATTACTTTTGATAAGTGTTTTGACAGGTGCCCTCCCCTAACCCTCCAGCAAGTGTTTTTAACCTGAGATCTGCAAAACCCCAAGAAGCCAGGGTTGAAAGTCAATGGCTCTGTGATTTTTTTTATCCAAAAAAAAAAAAACAAACAAACAAAAAAAAAAACAAAAAACAAAAAAACTATATCTTTATTTTTCTTAACCTCTAACCAAAATTAGCATTTCCGTCAATAATGAAGGTAGATAGCAAATCACAATGGTATTAATGGTCCCTGTGAATTTGCCATCCATAGAAACCATAAATATTTTTATATTGCATTTCAATTGTCAGAGAAACCTCAAAATAACATGTGCGCTCATCACCATTTTGAGTTATCCTAATCATCAGATGAATTAGACTAGACCTAGTTACTTGATGAATTAACTTAAAAACACATATTTTTATAACTTATAGTTGTGGCATTGTGGCTTCTTTAATCTTACTACAGCATTTAAATATAGTCATGCATTGCTTAATGATGGGGATTTGTTCTGGAAAATGTGTCTAGGCAGTTGTGACATTGTGCAAACATCACAGAGTACGCTGACACAAACCTAGACGGGAGAGCCTACTACACACCTAGGCTGTAGAGTATAGCCTATTGCTCCTAGGCTACAAACCTGTACAGCATGTTACTGTACTGAATACTATAGGCGATTGTAACACAAAAGGGAAGTATTTGTATATCTAAACATAGAAAAGGAATTTTTATACTGTAATAAAATTACAGTATAAAAGGAATAAATAAAAGGAATTTTATACTGTAATAAAATTACAGTATAAAAGATGTATGATTTATAATCCTTTGGGTATATACCCAGTAATGGGATTGCTGGGTCAAATGGTATCTCTAGTTCTAGACTGGACAAAGAAAATGTGGCATATATACACCATGGAATACTATGCAGCCATAAAAAAGGATGAGTTCACGTCCTTTGCAGGGACATGGATGAAGCTGGAAACCATCATTCTCAGCAAACTATCACAAGAACAGAAAATCAAACACTGCATGTTCTCACTCATAAGTGGGAGTTGAACAATGAGAACACACGGACACAGGGAGGGGAACATCACACACCAGGGCCTGTCAGGGGGTGAGGGGGTAGGGGAGGGATAGCATTAGGAGAAATACCTCATGTAGTGATGGGTTGATGGGTGCAGCAAACCACCATGGCACGTGTATACCTAGTAACAAAACTGCACGTTCTGCACATGTACCCCAGAACTTAAAGTAAAATAAAAAAAATTTTTTTGAGATATAAACTTATATACCTGTATAGGGCGCTTACCATGAATGGAGCTTGCAGGACTGGAAGTTGCTCTGGGTGAGTCAGTGAGTGAGTGGTGAGTGAATGTGAAGGCCTAGGATATTACCGTGCTCTACTGCAGACCTTATAAACACGGTACACTTAGGCTATGCTAAATTTATTTTTAAATTTCTCCTTTCTTAAATAATAAATTAACCTTAGCTTATTAGATGACCAACACAGTATATTTGGTCCATTGTTGACTGAAGGTCTTTATGCAGCACATGATCGTATAATTGATATCCTTTGTAATTCTATGTATATGCTATGCATTTAGAAATCGTTTCTCCAAACTACAAAAGGGGTTCATCATACATCGAAAGTTAAGAGTCCTGCCATATAGTAAAGATTTTCTTATGCTCTGCCTCCCCACTCATAAACCACCCTTGCTTGGTCCACACTCTTTGTTCTGCCTCTCTTCCAAGAAGTGAGTGGTCTACAAAGGCCCTAATGACTGCAGCCATGGGATCTGGTCAACTCCAGTTTAGCTCCCCCAGTCAGCTGTTACTTATGTTCCTACTTTGTCCCAGGCTCTGTGCTAGGGACATATAAATATCTATGTATACATTATCTTTAATCTTCACTAGATGGCACACGTTATCTACATTTTCTAAAACTAGGAGTTTAAAGTTCAGAGAGACAAAGAAATGTACCTAAGTGCAGATGCCAAGTAGTTGTGCAGCTGATGTTCCCTAAATTTGCCCATTTGATCTTTGCAGCATTGGCGAATTGGCAGCAGCATAATCACATGGGCCTAAAATTAAAAAGGGAAATGGCTCCGCTTTCTCCATCCCCTACCATTAGAATCCGCTTAAACCCAACCCGAAGGGATAAAGAAAGAACTCCATACAAACAGCACTCACTTGGGACCACCTCTCTTAAGTCAGATTTTTTTATACCCACCTTCTTGGATAAGGTATCCCAACTCAGCCAGTTATCCAGATGTCAAAGTCAGAAACCTAAGAATTATTCTTGACATCTCCCTCTTCCTTAGCCCTCACATGCTCTATCCCAAGTCTTTGCCATCTACTTCATTTCTGACATCCACTCACTTCCCCCTCATCCACTTAATCCAAGCTACCACGCTCCTATGCCTGGACTATTGCAATGTCCTTTCCCCAAAACTGGCCTTCCAGCTTCCATTCATGTTCCAGTCTAGTCTCCACCCCACCACTCAAGTGCTCTATCTGATCACGTCAGATACTTAGTGTGGTTATGTGATAAATGTCTGAGCCCCTGGATTCTACTGTGCCTGAAGCCAGATACCTTTGGGTGTTTCCATTATATAAGCCCAAAGTTTCCCTCTACTTAAGCCATTTGTATTTAGCTCTCTGTCCCCTGCAACAAATATAGCCTAGCTAATACTTACCTCTTTCCCCCATCTCCCTGATCACTCCTTAGTTATCATTGCACCCCATGAGGCTTGTCCAATGCTTTGTACATATTAGGCACACAATAAATGTTTGCTAAAGTGAGTTGATCTGAATGGTATTCAGAGTCTTATTCTAGATAGAAATGGGGTCTTGAAAGAGAAAGGCCTTGGCCATGTCCTTGAAAAGCCCACAAAAAGTCACTGCACAAAGATGTAAAAGGCAAACCTAACTGTTGACAACAAAATTCTGTCACCAGTTCTCTTCTCCTCCACGAAGTGGGTTTTAAGAGCAACATAGAGAGTTTTCATCACGCCCTTAAATGTGGTTTTGCTTACTTCCCAAGCCCTAAAAAACACTCTCATCTCCTGGGCCTCTTCTGTTTTCAAGTCCAGACTGAAAAAAAAAAGTGCATGTAGAAAAATCCTATAATTACCAGATCTGATTTTCATTTGAACTTTTCCTCTCTGACATCACTTCAAAGATCTTTGGTGATGGCAGCCAGTAAGGCTGTGATGTGTGTCTGTAATAGAGAATGTACCAGTGTGTGTGTGTGTGTGTCAATGTGTGTGAGTTTGTGTGTGTGGGGGGGAGGTATTTGTGTGTGTGTATGTATGTTTGAGTGTGTGAATGAAAATGTATAGGATTTGAGTGTGCTTGCGTGTATGTTTGAGTGTGTGTGTGAATTGATGTGGTATGTATGTAAATGTGACATGGGGTAGATGGATGGTGTGCATATGAGTGAGTGTGAGTGCATGTGTGCAAATAAATCTGAGGCTGTGAACAGATGTGGGAATGTGCATGTGTCTGTGTGTATGTGTCACTGTGTGTGTATGTGCATTTGTGTGTAAGGGTATTTAAAAAGATGTGGTGTCAGGAGATAGGAAAAAGAAGAGGATACTTTGAGAGAGAAACATATGCTGTGAGAGTGAACATTAAGTCACAGGGACCAGAGATGGAGAGAGACCTCAGCTCCTCAGGCAAGGGACATCCAGGTGGGAAGCAGAGTTGTGAGGAGACACTGAAGGTAAGGCAGCTTAGAGAGTTGTGCCTTCTGGGGCCCCAGTAAATCTGTGAAGAGAACAATTGGATGTTAGAAGCTCAGAACAGGATGTTTATTTGCGATGGATGGAAAAGCTTCTAAGGAAAAGTCTGCTTAGGGTGGCAGTGGATGGGGTTTTGGAAGGCAGATGTCTGTCCTACCAAATCAGAATAATGATGACCAGGAACTCCAGAGCCAGGCATTGTGGGTTTGAATCTAGGCTCCGCTGCATCATCCTGGGTTAGTTAATTAACCTTTCCTTGCTTCAGTTTTCTTATCTGTAAAATGGGAAACATAGACTTTGTCTCACAGAGCTGTTAATGATGATGAAATGAGTTAATTAATATATTTAAAGAGCTTAGAATAACGTCTGGCTATTTAAGTGTTCATTACTGTCATCCTCTCCTTCACCATCATCTGCACTTCCCCATCATTAAGCAAACTGCTGACTACAAATACAATAAGCATGTTATCTAGGTTTGTTGATTGAATGAATGAGTGAACGTGAATGAAAGAAGCAGTTTTGCACTGATAAGCCACTTCCCCTCCTGAAGCCTTGGTACCTACTATTTCCTCTGCCCCGAGCACTAGCACACATTTTTCTGACTCCTTGCACCCTATATTGTACCCATCTATCTGGCCTCCAGTGAAATTTCATTTGCTTCAGGGAAACTACCTGACCTCCCCTGCTTTCCCAGACACACGTGTCCCCAAGAATCCTTGCACCTCTCCTTCCCCTGTAAATACTTACTCAACATCTGTTTTTACTACTTGTCTGGACGTGTATGAGGGCAAGGGCTTTGTCTCTTCTGTTCCCTGCAGTAAACACAGTGCACAGAACAATGCCTGGCACGTGGCAGATGCTCAATGCACATTTAATTATTTAGTTAGGTAATCTTAGAGCAGTGCTACTCAAACTTTAATATGCACATGAATCAACCAAGGACTGTGTTAAAAATCTGGGACTCTGGCTGGGGGCAGTGGCTCATGCCTGTAATCCCAGCACTTTGGGAGGCCAAGGTGGGCGGATCACAAGGTCAGGAGATCGAGACCATCCTGGCTAACATGGTGAAACCCTGTCTGTACTAAAAAAATTACAAAAAATTAGCTGGGCATGGTGGCGGGTGCCTGTAGTCCCAGCTACTCAGGAGGCTGAGGCAGGAGAATGGCGTGAACCTGGGAGGTGGAGCTTGCAGTGAGCCGAGATCGTGCCACTGCACTCCAGCCTGGTGACAGACCGAGACTCCATCTCAAAAAAAAAAAAAAAAAATTCTGGGACTCTGTGTGTCTAACAAGTTCCCAGGTGGTGCTGATGCTGCTGGTCCACTCTAAGTAAAAAGTGTCCTAGAATATCCACTTATTTGAGGATTTGGAAAATATAATTATGGAAGCAACCTAAGTGTCCATCAATGGACAAATGGATAAAGAAATGGTAATAGATAATAGATAAGTAGATGACAGATAGCTATTCCATTTCATTATTATTCAGCCTTTAAAAAGAAGAAAATCCTGCCATTTGTGACAACATGGATGAAACTTGAGGACACTCTGCTAAGTGAAATAAGCCAGACACAGAAAGACAAACATTGCATGATCTCACTTATAGGTGGAAAGTACAAAAAAGTTGGACTTATTGAAACAGAAGGTAGAAGCATGCTTACTATGGGCCAAGGAATGGGGAAAACGTGGAGATGTTGGTCAAAGGGTACAAACTTTTGGCTATAACATGAATATGCTCTGAAGATCCAATGTACGGCATGATGACTATAGTTGGTAATAATGTATTGTGTACTTAAAATTTGCTAAGAAAATAGATCTTAAGTGTTTTCACCACACACACAAAATTGGTGACTGTGAGGTGATGGATATGTTAATAAGCTTGGTTGTAATTATTTCACAATGCACACATATATTAAAATGCCACATTGGACACCATAAATATATACAATTTTTATCTGTCAAGAACAAAATTTTTTCTTATAAAAAAAGAAAATATAATGATTTTATGCCATATAAACATGGCTGTACTATGGAGCAGAATGCAATGTTTACCTGAGTTTTTAATATAAAGCCCAAGATACTGAAAACACATAAACAAGCACACCCCCAAGCCCAGTTTCCTGTAATCTGGCTGACACTTGCTCCTAAAAGATTACAAACAGCTGCAGCCCTTTGAATCGCTTTGTGCCTCAGTTTCCTCATTTGCCAGATTAATATGACTTCAGAGTCAAGAGACCTTGATGAAAACCTGTACTACATCACTAGCTAGTTGTGAGACCTGGGGGGAGTCACTTCACTGCTCTGAGCTTCAGTTTCTCCATCTGTAAAATGGGGGTGGTACTTACTTGACGAAGCTGTGAGAAGTACTCACATGAGGTCGTTACCCAGCATCGAGCACGTGGTAAACACTCACCAAATGTTGACTGGATATGAGTCTCATTTCCCCCACCCATCCATAAAGATAAACCATTAAGATTTTATACACGTCAAGGAAGCTGGAGTTATATGAAAACACTTCCCCAATGTTATAGAATGTTATGATTGCCAAGGTAAACTGATTTACAGAAACCAGAGCAGAACAAAGGCCAAAGGGAAGCAAGTTGCCTCTGAAATACAAACCAGGGAAAAGAGGTGCGCACAAGCGGAAGAGCCGGGCTTTGAGACAGACACAAACAGTCTTGTTTGGGCGAAGAAAAAGGCTAATGTGAAATTATTTTTAAGCTTTAAATGAACTGGTTTCTTTCCCCCTGAATTCAATTCAGAGAGAAAAGAGCAGTCAGATATAATCAAGGACTGACAGAGAGCAAATTATTTGTTCTGGTAAACACACATCTCTCCAAACTCGCTTGAAACATTTTCTGCTTTCTAAAGAAGCTCTTATGAATGCAGAGCCACAAAGAATCACCTGGCGAGTGTCTGTTCCGAAAGGCAACAGTGGCACTTCCAAGAAAAGGCAGCCCATCCCTGGGTGCATCGGAGCCCAAGGCCCCTGGCTGCGTGTCATGGAGAGTGGGCTCCGAGGGGCTTTGTAGCTGCTGCCACTTAATGTGCTAATGGAGATGGCACCACATGAGACACCAGCCACAGATGGGGCCCCTCCAGCAAAGGAAGGCATGGCGAGGTGGCAGGGGTGAGCTGAGGCTTCTCTCCAGAGGCAGAGGAGGGGCACTCATTGCTGGAGTTTCTGTCTGTCTTTTTCGTCTTTTGATGCATAAATGTTCAGCTGAGGTCATGAGGTTGGGAAAGCGTGGGGATGCAGATGAGTGCTGTCCAATAGAAATATAACACCAGACACATTTGTAATTTAAAATTTTCTAAGGCCAAGCATGGTGGCTCATACCTGTAATCCCAGCACTTTGGGAAGCCAAGGCAGGAAAATCAATTGAGGCCAGGAGTTCAAGACCAGCCTGAGAAACATAGCAAGACCTCATCTCTATAAATAATTTAAAAAACAAATTAGCTGGGCATGGTGATGTGTGCCTGTGGTCCTACCTACTCGAAGGGCTGAGGCAGGAGGATCACTTGAGCCCTAGTAGTTGAGGCTGCAGTGAGGGAGGATGCACTCCAGCCTGGCTGACAGAGCAAGAGCCCATCTCAAGTAATTAGTTATAATAATAATAATAATAATAATATAAAATGTTTTAATACCCACATTGAAAGAGTAAAAAACAAACAAACAAAAAGTGACATTCGGGCCAGGCGCAGTGGCTCACACCTGTAATCCCAGCACTTTGGGAGGCTGAAGCAGGTAGATTTCTTGAGCCCAGGAGTTCAGGACCAGCCTAAGCATCATGGCGAAACCCCATCTTTATAAAAAAAAATACAAAAATTAACCAGGTGTGGTGGCATGCTCCTGTAGTCCCAGCTACTTGGGAGGCTGAGACAGGAGGATTGCTTGAGCCTGGGAGGTGGAAGCTGCAGTGATCTTAGATGGCGCCACTGCACTCCAGCCTGGGCAACAGAATGAGACCCCGTCTCAACAACAACATCAACAACAACAAAAGTGACATTCATTTTGATAGTATTTTACTTAACCCAATATACCCTAAACACTAGCATTTTTCCATGTAATCAATGTAAAATTATTAATGAGATATTTTACATCCCTTTTCTTCATACTAAGTCTTCGACATCCAGTAGGTACTTCACACTTACAGCACATGTCATGCTGATCGTTAATAGCCAAGATGGCGAGCAGCTACCATACTGGAAAGCACAGCTCTCCATGGTGCCATTCAGTGATCATTCCAAGGACTTACATTTTATTTTCCTTTGAATAATAATAAAGTCTAAGTTTCAGAGGAGAGGTACTTTTCAGGAAGCTGGGAAGGAGTACTTCATTACATCTTTGGAGCTATTTGATGTTCCACACTGGGGAAGGAAGTCTCTTTCTGTCTCTCTCTCTATGCCTCCCTCTCTCTTGTTCTGTTTCTCTCACCCTGTTTTCTGTTTCTCTCTGCCTCTTTTCTCACTCTGTCTCTCTCTTTCTGCTTCTCTGTCTTCATCTCCCTACCTCTGCTTCTCTTAAAATTAATTACTTTCTTATTACGAAAGCAACAGAAATTATTGTAGAAAATTTCCCACATATAAATAAGAAAATTGAAGAGATCTCAATCCACCCTCCTCAAGATAACCACTTGGTCATGATTAGCACCTTACAATACCTCCTTTTAGACATTTTGTGTTTGTCTCCAATGCACATTAATGACTCTGGAAGTAGCTTGCCTGGATATGAGTCTCAGCGCCTCCAGCCCATGACCCAGAACTTGAGTAACTTATTTCCTCTTGGCAACTTGGTATTCTCTGCCTTAAAATAAGGACAATAATGGTCCCTTCTACACCAGTGAGGTTGTCATGATGTCTATATGAGCGGATACTGGTAAAGCAATTAGCCCACAGACAGGTACTTGGTAATAGCTTAATAATCATTAGCTAGTCCGCACACATGAAGAGAGATGCTACTGCTGCTGTACCTAGTATTTCCTAACTTGCTTTTCCTTTTAACAATATATTGAAATAAACTACGTTGCCATTGCCCATAAATCCTTATCTATAGTGTCATTTTTGGTGGCTGGAAGCAGCAGCCTGTTCTTCCCACTCCCTAAACCCCATGCCTGTATGGGTATTTAGCAGGACAAACCAGAAGAGCAATAATTCCACGAAATCAAGACCCGTGTCTTTTTTTTTTTTTTGAGACAGGGACTTACTCTGTCCTCCAGGCTGGAGTGCAGTGGTGTCATCACAGGTCACTACAGCCTTGAACTCTCGGGCTCAAGCAAACCTCCTCCCTCAGACTCCCAAGTAGCTGGGACCACAGGTGTGTGCAACTACAGCTGGCTAATTTTTTTTCAGATCCAATGTCTATCTCATTCATTCCTGGTCTCTGTTCATAGCAGAGTCAGAAGCAGCTCATACTCTCAATAAATGTAGTTTAGATGGATGGGTGGGTCGGTGGATGGATGGATGGATGGATGGATGGATGGATGGATGGATGGATGGATTAGAGGACACAAGGGTCAAGCCCCAAGTGTCCTCTGATGGGAAGGCTGGATCTCAGATTTGGGCCCCAGTCATTAGGATACAAGCCAGGGCAGGGACCATGAGGTCCAGAGTTTTGAAGGCCACAGCTGAGGAGTTTTTCTTCAGTATATTAGAATAAGCTGTCTGGTGGAGATAGTGACTCTAAACTCTGGACAAACTAACAAATAAAAACCTACCAGAGGCATTGGAGAATGAGCAACGGCAGGGAGATTTTGGAATGAAGGTGAGACTTGGAAGAAGGGAATGATATAGGATGAGTTCCATATTGTTGCAGCTTTCACCTTAATATAGGCCTATAAAAAATATCCTCACATAAAATGGCTGGATCTCCAATAGAAAACTCACCTTCTTTCTGACCTATGAAACCAGAAGGTAGAGCCCAGGGGGGGCCCAACCACCAGAAAATGAGGGAAGAATCTTAGGAAAGTAAAGCAAGAGAAATGGAGTCCCAAATTCTATCTATAATTTCTTCCCAAGACACCAGCTGATTCCTGAACCACACCTGCATGGAACAGACTTAAAGTAGTTTCCTGCTAAGGCTGGAAGTAAATGAGCTGCCATAGTCCTCAACTGAGACACACTGCAGACTGTGTCTAATCAAGTCAACTGCCTGCCAAAACAAAAACTTCATCATTCTTTGGAAGAATACAGCAAAATTCAGAGTCTCCAAACACATCAGTCACAATGTTGAGGACATACTCCAAAGTTACTTAATATATAAAAAACTTGGAAAATGTAATCCATTATCAAGAGAAAAGACAAGCAGAAGAAGCCCACTTCAAGGTATCTCACATGTTGTAAATATCACATGAGGATCCTAAAGTGATTATTATAACTTTCTCAATGAGCTAAAGGAAAGTATGCTCATAATGAATAAATAGATTAAACCTCTCAGCAGACAAATATAAAATATATCAAAGAAACATAAGGAAATTTTAGAAGAAAAAATGCAATATTTGAAATAAATGTTACAGCTGAGGGCAGAGAGACAAAATGAAGGTCATGGTAAGGTTGATGGCCAGCAGTTCCACTGAGAAGGAAGCACAAGGGAAGGGGCATTAAAGTGCAGCCCTGAGGAGTTAACACCTACAATATGTACCAGAAGGACTTGTTTAAGAATGAGCAAAATATCTGTATACAGGCTCAGGTCAGAGTTTCTCCTACAGACTGAAACAAAGAGGGGCTGGGACCAAAAGACAATGTTTTAAGAAATAATAACATTAAGAGTCATTCACTGGGCACTGAATTACATTATCTTATTTCATTTTTATAACAAACCTAGGAGGTTACTTATAATTATATCCTATTTTTATCTGGCAAGCCTGAGACCAAATGTTAATCAACTCATCCAAAACAACACATTTGTATTAAGTTTTCTATTTCTCAGTGATAAATTATCACACACTTAGTAGCTTAAAACAACATACATCTACTATCTCACAGTTTCTGCAGGTCAGGTATCTAGGCATGACCTAGCTAGGTCCTCTGCTTTGGGTTTCTGGAGGTTATAACCAAGATTTCAACCAGGTTGTGTTCTCATCTGCAGGCTTGACTTCGGAAGAATCTACTCCCACACTCACTCAGATTACTTCCAAAATTCATTTTCTTAATGCTATAGAACTGAGAGTTCCAGCTATGGAAACTGGCTGTTAGCTGGAGGCTTCCCTAAGCTTTCAGAGGCCACTTGCAGTTCCTAGAAGCTGCTCAAAGTTCCTTGACATTGGGGTCTTCCCACCATGTCTGCTTACTTCATTGAGCCAGAAAGAAAAATCTCTAGTGCAAGTCTGCTGACGAGAAGTATCTTATACTATGCAATGTCATCAGGGGAGAGATATGCCATCACCTTTGTCATATTCTATTGGCTAGAAGAAAGTTACAGGTCCCACTTACACCCAAGAGGAAAAGGTTACACAAAGATGTGAACACCAAGAGTCAGGATTACCTTAAAGAGGCTGTCCACAGCTGGAGGAGAGCAATGTGAGACAAGCATGAAAAGCTAACCCGAGACAGATGAAATGATCAGTAGATAACTATAACATTACTCTAAAGATGACTTATCCTTAGGATAAAATGTTGCTGGAAAAATATAAGGATGGTTGATATACAACACTTTATAAGCTAATGTTTCATGCTTAATTTGAAAAAATAAATGAGACAAAGGAACTACAAACAAATTTAACATCTAATTCTATGGATTGAGTATTTAAAAATAATTTTTTTTCATTTTCATAAACAAAGAAAGATCAGCCTGAATGACAACAGCAACAGGTTGCACGGAAACTTTTGAGAGAAAAATCCTAAGCCATTGATTTGGTCCTCTTTTACAACTTTTCATGACATTATCACTTCTAAGACCACCTCATGAATCCTTTAAAGGAATTTTTCATAATGAGCATGTCCTTGAAACCTCTGTAACAACTGGGTATTAGGACCTCAAATACTATTCACTCATTATCTTGCAGGCCAATTGAATAAGTCACTCTGATCGCTCATGAATGGGCAGTGAATCCTATCATTCATTCTCCGCCTACATGTTGGTACTATCAATCTGTTTATCCTTCTCTGTCCTTCTTTGTGCCCCTCAAACTTAAATTGTGCAACTAAGTCACTAAGAGAACATATTTTTAAAAAATACAAATTCCAAGCCCACCTTTTAATAACTTCTATTGTAGTTTCCCTGGTGTGCTGCCCAGAAATCTTCATTTCACCAAGCACTCCCTTCCCAGATGATAGTGATGCAACTGGAGAGCTGATGCTGTCTCTGAAACATTGGTCTAAGACAGCACCATCCAACAGAAACTTCTGCCATGACAGAAAAGTTCTATATCTGTGCTGTTCAACACAGTAGCCACACTGCCATTTGTGGCTAGACTACTTGAAATGGGGCTAGTGGAGCTGAGAAACTGAATTTTTAATTAGCTCTAATTCTACTTAATCTAAATTTAAACAGCCACATAGGGCTAATGGTATTGGACAGCATAGCACTTTCATTTATAAGTTTCAGGCCAGGAACTCCTAGTTCAAGAAAGTGTTGACTTTGTTTCTAGATCTTTGTGTGCTTGATTCTTCATTCTCCCCTATAATTAAGTCAGTCTGGAGGTGTATATTTGGAGGGAGATAGGTAGATATAGATAGATACACTTTTTTCCTAAAAGTGGAGCTTACCAGTAATTATCATTTAGTGCCATGCTCATCAAAGAATCTCTTGCTCAATATTTAACCATCCTCACAAAACTAGCCAGATCCAGCTCTTGGTTTACAACAACAGTCGGCAAAGGCGAGACACAGATGCCAAAAAATAAATAAATAAATAAATAAAACCTTTCCCCTCCTTGCTCCTTGTGCTTCCAGTAATTTGTGTGCAAGAATCTCTCACAGACCCCAGCTGCCCCCGAGCTCACTGAGGTCATTGGAAATGAGTTTAGAGAAGACGACGACAATGGTCAGAAGGGTGAGAAGAATTGTTTACTGTGTGACCTGGAGTGAGACCCTCTCAACTAGCAGCCTCAGTCTCCCCATCTGTAAAATGGAGGTGCCTGAACTAAATGAGCTGAAGGACTCTTTCAGTTTTAAAATTCTTATTTAAAATAACACAATTTTAGATCAGAAAGCTGAGCTTTCTAAAAAATAAATAAAAATAATAACAGAATTTATCTGCACTGAGCTGACCATGATATTTTATATACTTGTTAAGTGAATAAAACAAGTTCCCCATTTTTGGAAAAAATATACATATATATACACTATATATATGTGCATATACATACACACAGCTGATACTAATATGGAAAGATACACACACAAAGAAAAGATTTGAAAGTGTACACACCAAAGCTTGACAAAGGTAACAACCTCTGGGTAGTACCAATCAATGTCTATTAGTCTTGACAACCTAGGACTCCATCGTTAGGTAATCAAACCTAGTCCCCCTTCTTCTATCAGTCCATGTGATTTGGATGGAATTGACTCTATCTCCAGCTCCAGTGATGGACATGTGACCTAAGCCTGGCCAAAAGAGAACAGCATCTCTCAAGCGGTCCAGGTTGGGCACCTGACACAAGCCAGAGCCTTGCCCAGACCTGTGAGCCAAGAGCTCTTTTTCCTCTGGGAATAGGTAAGTCTGAAGGCTCCCAGGGCCGCCTAGCAAGAGGCTGCCTAAGAACTACCCTATGCAGAAGAAGCAGAGCTGAAAGATGAAGAGAAGCAGAGGCTTATGGTCTGTTTTGAAGCTGTGGACCCAGTTGTATGTGAGGGTAGGTATACCCTAGACTTTTCAGCTTAGTAAATCAATAGATTCCTTTTTCATAGTGAAGCCCCATGGAGTTGCAGTCACTTGCAACCTTCATTAGTACAGAGGTTGGAATTAGCTGGGTATGATAAGAGAACCTCTACCATTTATTTCAGGGGCTTCTATTTTTGTTGATTTTTTTTTTTTTTTTTTTTAGACGGAGTCTCGCTTTGTTGCCAGGATGGAGTGCAGTGGCATGATCTTGGCTCACTGCAACCTCTGCCTCCTGGGTTCAAGCGATTCTCCTGCCTCAGCCTCCAGAGTAGCTGGGACTACAGGCACGCACCACCATGCCCAGCTAATTTTTGTATTTTTAGTAGAGACAGGGTTTCACCATGTTGGCCAGGATGGTTTCAATCCCTTGACCTCGTGATCCGCCTGCCTTGGCCTCCCAAAGTGCTTTTTGTCGAATTTTTTTTAACAATAAACATGAATTTATAATTTTAAAATGAATTGATGTTCTTAATCTTGATAATAACTTGAATGTTTCAAGCTGCTGCTGTGGACCAAACACGAAACTAAGCAATTTCCACACATTAAATCATTTAATACTCACTCTCATCCTCTAAGATAGGTAGTTATTAATATTATGCTCATTTTATAGATAGGGAGACCAAGGCTGAAAAAGGCTAAGCAATTATTTAAGGGCACACGGGTGAAAAACAGGGGAGACTGGACTGGAACCCAAGTATGTCAGTCTTTAAAGACACATTTTTATTGCTTCTTTATTTCTGTTTGGTGTTTAGAAGAACTGGAGCTCTTATAAAGATCTGTTTTGCCCACTGGAATACAAGCTCCCATAAGGGCAAGGGCATGACTGCCTTGTTCATTACTAAACACCCAGCACCCACCACAGTGTTCAGGACAGAGGAGCTCCACAAACAATTGCTGAATGAGCAAATGAATTAATGAATGAGATGTGATATCTGAGACTTGACGAGGCCAAGGCGTATGGAAAGCTCATGGAAACACCCATTTCAGGCCAACATCTAAAGCATTCCTTCCACCTTCATCAGGGATGTATCTCAACAGCTCAGACATGCTTTCCAGTTGAAAACATTCATTTAATTAGCAGGCATTTTCCAAAACGGATGTGCCTTTCTCAATCACTGTGTCTGCCATGGACATTTGCTGAAAAGGTCCCCCCATCCCCCCAAACATCAAAGCATGTGCTCCACAGACCTTTCTCCCCCAATTACTTCCACTGGGGAAGGACAGCCATGCGGACGAGAAATCGGTCACTACACGCAAGATGTTCTCTCTTTGTAAAAAAGATGCTTGTGGTGTACGCTACTCTTTGAAAGAGAAAAAAAAATCTGTGTCTTTAAAAATGTTTCTTTTGCTGCTGCTCACTGGGAACTGCCAAGAATCATTTTTCATTGAGATCTGGCTTCCCCTCCCAGAAACAGAACCAAGAATAACCTATAAGATACTGTTTCATTGGGTTTATTTCTTCCTGATTTTTGCAGCTACTGGGATGGGCATTCTGGCCCTTGTGCTTTGCTTTGGTTTAATCATTACAAGTCAGCTATGAATAAGAGACTATGCAACCTTTTTTCCCTTGAGTCTCTGCATCCCAGAGCCTGGGACAGCATTAGCTATGGATGGAGGTGGCACTGATATTTTAGAAAGATGATGTTCCTTATGAAAACACAATTCTCCAAATCTACTGAGCCATAGCTGGAGTTGGCTGAGTCAAACCCTCACCCTAAACCCTTCCATAGCTCTCCATTGCCATCTAGATAATGAACAGTTGGCCTTAGCATGGCATCTTGGCTTCCCCACCTTACCACCAATGCCTGTGCATGTGTTCTTCTCTCTACCTGAAAGATCCTTTTTTCCCCCCATTCCCTTCACCTGGTTAAATCTACTCAGTGTCAGGTCTCAGCTTAAATGTCACATCCTCCAAGAAGCCTCCTTTGCTCCTTCTCTCCACCTTCCTCTAGAAGAATTGAATTCAGTACCTTTTTGGTGCAATTACAGCCTACCCCTGTCCCTCAGCACTGATGGCACTATTATAAATGCCCACTCACTGCTTCATCACCCCTACCAGATCTGAATCCTTTACATGCCGATCTTAGAGTCTGGCACATAATAAGCCCTCAGTGAGTAGTTGTTGCATGAACAGGGTAAATATATAAATGGGAGCAGGGTAGAGGAGGAAATGTCCAGGTAGGAAGAAGCTGAATTTTCCTCCTTAGAATGGTTGGGTTGCAGGGTACTGAACATTATAATGAAGGCAGTCATAGTCCAACCCTTACTCCCAACCCCAGGGTGCACAGAAGAATCAATCTCTCCAAGTATTGTTCCAACAAGGAAATCAACTTGTTCCTACAAAGTAATTCCAGCCAAACAGGTCTGCTCGTAGTTCTCCAAGCAAGCTAACTTTGCCTCAGAGCTTTAACCAACCAATGTGGCTTCCAAGACAAGAGACTTGGAAGGAAACTTCAAAGTCACAGAGAAGGTTGGGGTGAGGACAGAAGGCAAAAGAAAAACAAATAAGAAGGCAGAAATTCTTGGACAGGAGGGCCCTCTGACCCTGGCTTAGGCCTCCAGTTGTAATCCCGTGTGGCAGTTTCCAAAGAACTAGGACTGAGATGGTGGGGGAAAGTGAAAGAGAGCCAGAAAAATTGGAAGAGTCTTTTCCCTCCAAATTTTGAGCCTGAGAAAACTCCATTTTACCCTTGGCTAACTGTATCCCATATGGCACTTCATCAGGTAAGAAGGACTTTTTTTTTTTTTTTTTTTTTTTTAAGAGACAGGATCTCACTCTGTCACCCAGGCTGGAGTGTGGTGGTACAATAACAGTTCACTGCAGCCTCAACATTGTGGGGTCAGTCAATCCTCCTGCCTCAGTCTCTTGTGTAACTAGAACTACAGGCATACACTACCTTGTTCAGCTAATTTTTTTTTTTTTTTTTTTTTTGGTAGCAATGATGTCTCACTGTGTTGCTCAGGTTGGTCCCAAACTCCTGGCCTCAAGCAATTCTCCTGCCTGAATTTCCCAAAGTGCTGGGATTACAGGCATGAACCACCATGCCTGGCCTAAGCAGGCTTGGATATCCTTCTGTTCTATGAGACTTGTGGTGCAAAGTTCACTGCCATACAAGAATTGTTGGGTCTGATACGGTGGCTCACACCTGTAATCCCAGCACTTTGGGAGGCCGAGACAGGCGGATCGCTTGAGGTCAGGTGTTCGAGACCAGCCTGGCCAACATGGTGAAGCCCTGTCTCTACTAAAAATATAAAAATTAGCCAGGCATGGTGGTGCATGCCTGTAATTCCAGCTACTGGGGAGGCTGAGGCAGAAGAATTGCTTGAACCTAGGAGGCAGAGGTTGCAATGACCTGAGATTGCGCCACTGCACTCCAGCCTGGGTGACAAAGTGAGACTGTCTTAAAAGAAAAAGAATTGTTGGCTTCTCTCAGCCTCCACCCAAATGGCATCTCCTTAGGACAGTAAGTTTTCACTTCCCATTTCTCAATACCCCAAATATCTCTCTCCCCTGGGACACTGCTCCAGGGAAGGTCAAGGGGACTTTTGGTTCAATGGATTTTCTTCATTAACAGAGAGCCCTTTCTTGCCTCAGAATGTATACTTGAAAACCATGCTTAAATGTCCTAGTTTGAGGCTCACTCTGCCAGGTGTTTAAACTCTAGCTTTATCTTTCAGGCTATGTGATCTTGGGCAAATGACCTAACCTCTCTGAGACTGTTTCCTCACCTATAAAGTGGGAGAACAGACCTCTCTCATGAATTTTGATGAAGATGAAATGAGATGATAAATGTAGAACACCAAGCACAGTTTCTGGTTCCAACTAAGGACCTATGATCCACAATTATTATTTCTGTACTGGGATGAATTCATTTCTTGAGTAAGGACTTGGATTCTACCGCCAGCTTTTCTAACTCAGATTTTGTAATTCTAAAATAGTATGTTGAATAAACAAAAATAGATTTTTCTGTCTTATATAAAATTAGAGCTGCAGAAAATGCAAAAGAGACAAAGAACTGGTTTACTTAGACTCCAGGATGTATCATAAAAAGTTTTGTTATTTCTGTTGTTAATACATTCCTGATAGCCACTCGTTTCCTGGTTATTTGCCTTTTTGGCTCTGATTGGCCAGGTTCCAGTACATTGAGGTTTTCACTGCACTTGGAAGCTGTGTTTTGAAGACCTTGAAGCCTCTATGAAAATGAAAACTTCTTTTTCCCTTTTCTCCCCAAACTTTGGTGGCCAAATACCATCACCCCACACCCCCCAATTTCGAGGACTCTTCCCGCTTTAGATGCTTTGTAGCAGTGCTTCTATAATCATCCATTGTCCCAGAACTTAAAGCCTTTTGGCCTCTGAACTAATTCCCATCCTTGCCTCTCACACTGAGAAGTGGTCAAGAAAAAATTTTGGTTCGTGCATCCCCAGTTTTAGTTCAGATAATTTGACTCTATCTTCATAATATACGTCACTTTTGCTTTCAACCATTATCCTCATCATTCAACATCATATTCATCTGTCAATTGCCTTCCCATTTCTAACAATGTCATGTCTAACAATGCCCTGTACATGCACACAACTGCACAAACACACAACCACACATGATCATCTCCCTTTTCTCCCACTACCACTGGCATTCCTATTGTGATGGTTTATATTCAGCAGAAATTTTTGTGAAAAGGTTTGAGGAAAACTTTTTTAATGTCTTCCATTACCACGGGGCATGTGAAGGTGTTGTAATTATACCACTAACCAAAGAATTCATTTCTTTCCTGAATCCCTGAAAGAACCTGAATAATCTGAGAACGTAATAGTTTTTTTCCTGCCCAGTGTGGCAGGGCAAAATACACCCATACCAAGATAAATGGTTCCTTTCTAGCTTTAGCAAAAGGTTCTTAAGAGCCGGCCAGCCCAGCAACCACCAAATACAGCTCCTTGACTTGATTACCTTCTTCCTTCTCTATATTTCTTGATAGTATCTTCAACTATCCAAAAGCAGGCCCAAAGTGCCTGTCCCTACCCTAGTCTGAACGTCCAAGAACAGCACAGCAACCAAATCAGGTCCAAAACTGGTAAGCAGAGGCTGGAGTGCCATCTGCTGACTATTTTTATAAGACATCTTCCTGCTTAGCCCACACCACTAAATGCCCACACCACCCCCATTTCAAGGCTGCCAAAAGAATCTAATGGTATAGCTTCAGGCATAGGAATGCATGATTTTTTTACTATATTAATATCTCATTATTCCATTATTGGGAATAGGCATTTAGAAACAAAGCCTTCTTTTCACTTTTTTTTTTTATTTAAAGGTAAAATGAAAAATCTGGGAAAGACTGACTCTTTTATAATTGCTTTTATTATTGATGTTTTTGTTATTACTATTACAGTGTTATGTTAATAGATAATAATAATAGCAACTCTTTGAAACTCCAATTTTGCACACTTTTAATCTGGATCTCCAAATCAGCATATCACAGTTTGCAAAAAGATTTATGATCCTCTGAGAGCTTACGAGACCATAACAGAACAAAGGCAAAAAATAAAATAAAATAAAATAGAAGAAACTGAAATGAATGAGTGCGCTGCCAAAGGAGCAAGAATTCAGCTCATTCAGGTATATTTCAAGATCAGGTTGATAGGCGTTTCCCATGAAAATAAGTATTTCTACTTAAGATCAAATGGACTCATTTCTTTTTTTCCAGGCTATTACATTTTTTGTTGTCCTTTAAAAACCAGAGGAAACACTAGGAGTTCTCCTTTTTAAATAATTGTGCCACCTCTTAGAGAGAAAATGGAAAATCCCATAGTTAGATGTCCTTCTTTAGGGTTTATTTTGCCTCTATTACTTCAGGTTTCAAATTAGACAGTAAATTTGCCAAAATCAATAGAGAGAAGAAAGATGTCTTTCTTTAGAAGAACGGATGACATGTTTTTATTTGTAATATTCTCAGGAAGTATGTCGATAACATGCAAAAATCAAATACTCTCTTTCCAACTGCACCATGTAGGAGTTTTCCTAGATGGCCATCTACGTAAATTTTGACAAATATATGAAAAGTAATACACATTGCATATATACACGTGCATGTTTTGATCTGTTTTCCTCAAAAGTACCCACCCTGAAGAAGATACATTCACTAGTCGGATGTGTATAAGCTTTCTACACTGAACAAGTCTTTGGGATTCTAATAGTTTCTTTTGTTTGTACTTTGCTCAGACTTTCAGAGGCATCTACAAATTCCAGATCTTTCTTCAAGGGGAGGACTTGGTTAATATTTCCTAGTATTTTCAGCCCCTTCGTTGATTTCCTTCCTTTCTAGTATTTTTAGTTCCTGAGATAAAACCTCATTTATAATAAAGTCAAAATCCCTGGAAAACATTTCGTCAATGAAACATCCAGCTTTGCTATTCATTATTTCATTGAATGAATGTTTTTTCCTTGAAACCTGATGGCCCAACTCTGATTATTTAAAGGCAGACACAAAACTAGAATTGTGTCTAGTTTTTTAATGTTTAATACGTAAAACTCTTCTTTAAAATATTTGTACTTTGCCATAAACTGGCCTATTCAAAGGCACAAATTTGCTAGGACCAAATCATTCAATTTAGGAATAATCGTATGTCAGCACCAGACCCAATGTTGGCAGATCCTATTTAATTTATCTCTCAGCCTCTTTTTTTTTTTCTTTTATCATTGCAGGTTATTCATGATCCCTAGTCTAAAATGTTGAAATTTCAAGGCATGACTGAAAACATTTTAAATAAAGACTAGTCAAATAAGAAGCACTATTTCTTTATAGGGTCCTTTCATTATTTCCCCCAGAAATTTGGGGAGGTTTCTGCAATCACCATACATTCGAAATACCAGCTGCTAATTTCCACATAATTTTCTGCCCTGTTTAAAAAAGATTTTTTTGTTGTTTGGATTTAGTGGGGTTAGGATTGAGATAGCGTGTGTGTTTGCACGCTCGCATGCAGAAAGATAGAGAAAAAGAGAGCGCACAT
Organism: Pan paniscus; assembly: GCF_029289425.2. Taxonomy (NCBI): domain Eukaryota; kingdom Metazoa; phylum Chordata; class Mammalia; order Primates; family Hominidae; genus Pan; species Pan paniscus. The sequence continues at coordinate 123,812,275 of NC_073259.2, forward strand.
AAGTAGTTTTGCTTTGAAGTCCCTACATAATTACTGTTAAGATCTATCAAAATGTACCGAGACAGCTCTCCTTGCTGAAATCTGATGAACAAAAAGGCAAGCAACGTCCAGGAAGACTGTAAAAGAATGGATCAAATTAAGAGCAAGAACAAATGCAACCAAGGTAGACTGAAAGATGTTGTGGTTTCTGTTGTTGTTTATGTGTAGGGAGGAATTAGAAATGAGAAGGAAAGACAGACGGGGGAAGAAAGCAAGGGAGAGAGAAGTTGAAGGAAGGGAAAATGGAAAAGAAACAGGAAAACATTTATGGGAAGATGATAAAGAGAAAAGGAAGGAAAGAAGGGAGGGAAGGAGAGAAGGAAGGGAAGAAGAAAGAAAGAGAAACATTTACAGAGTTGTGGGCAGGAGAGCTGTTTTTATCTTTGTGTGTTTTCTAATTCAAAGCTGTATGTCCTTGGTGCCAAAATTAAACATTACATATGGAACACAGAAAGAAAAGGGGAAAAAGAGTGGGTTTCCCTTTTTCATTTCCTTTGTTGGAATACTGGTTTGGAACATCTAAAGAGAAAATGGTTGCAACGTTGCAGAATTTTTCTTCTTTCAGTAATGATCAAACTAGCAGCTGCTTTCAGCAAAAGTTCTTAATGTCACAGTGCCCCCTGGAGTATTGCCTAGAAGGGACCCTAACGTCAACCTTTTAACTTCCCTTCCTCACTCTACTTGTTTTTCTTACAATGGGGGGAGGAAGGGATAGGAAAAATTTTAAACAATCTCAGAAGCTTTTGAAGAGCTGCCACTGGCCAGGGGAAAGGGGGATTTCGAGAAATAACTTCCGACTTATTTCAGATAGTTAGGAGAAGGGGGAAAGGGGAATAAGACCTTTCTCTTCATTTTTTTCTCCCCCCCTTACCCCCTTAATCCTATTTTAGTTGAGGTCTGATCTTGGAAATTTCCAAAGGACTTTAATCTCCTGTACTTCAAATTGCTAAAGGGAGCTGAAAGAAAGAGTGCTGCATGTGGGTAAAGGTGGTTTAAAATGGTTTATTTATGAATGGTTTAGGCTTTCCTGATAGTAAGAATGTTAACTAGTTCGTTAGGCACTCTCTGTAAATGTAAACCTTTTTCAAAAAATTTATTTCCTCCTTTTTTTTCCTTCAGACAAAATGCATTCAATCATTAAACCTCAGCGGAGAAAAATGATCTTAAGCCTCCTGCCCCTGGGCAGATCTGACACACTCAAACGTTAATATTCTCAGATAGCTTGGAAATGCCATTTGGTGCTTTCTATAACTACACTGCTCTTCCCCAATCCCCCGCTGCCCTCTGCAACTTCTTCCAGAGAAAACAAATTACCTTCATCTTGAAAGGGGGGGAGGTAGGTAGAAAACAAGAGAATGAATTGTTTTTATAAATATTTTAGAGATATAAAAGAAATCCAGGCACTGAATACGTTATGCAGATCTCAAATTAGGGGAGGTACAAACTGATTGAAATCATTAAGTATTTCATTTTTCAGATGAAAGGCTCTCATTTTGCATTGCCATGTAGAGTTCTGATGTAATTCGAAGTGTCATTTTGGAGGGGTTTTGGTGATTAAGACTTTTTCATTTCTCTCATTAAAGGGCCGATTTTCCTGATGTGGGTTGTAACTTCGTTCCAATCTGAAATTTCACCCACCCCTTCTCCCCGCCCAAAAAAAGGTCTATATTTAGGACTGATTTTCGAAAGAATAACACATCCAGTTGTATACATATTTTTTAACTGTTTTTGATTGTATTGAATTACGAAATGCAGAAACCACTTTGCCGTCATTCTCAAAAGTCCATTTTAAATCACGAGATACGTCAAGGTATAATTACTCATATTTAAAACATTCTGTAATTATAAGAAGAAAGAATAGAAAAATGGCTTTAATAAAAGGCTATTGGAAGCAATTGACTCTCAGCAAATGTTGGTCTTTTATAAAGTTCATAATTTCCCAGTAAATTATTTTTGGTTACTAAACATCTTAAACATGAAGGATCTTAAAAGAATTCCTCATCTGCCACCACACATACATGCACAGAAAAAAATAATAAAGTTTTCTAAAAGTGCGTTTTTAAAAGACCTCAGAAACGGAAATATTTCTCAGGAAATGTCGAACACAAATGTCTATATAATATCTACATGAAACAATAAATCAAAATCAGTTTTTTTCATCTGACAAAACACAATAAACGGGTTTAGCATATTGTTTGAAGCATTTTTTTTAGCTTTCCAAAAGACCAATAATAGATGATGCCCTATTGGGAAAGATAACATGTGTTTTCTTGTAGCTTGGTGGGAAAAATATTTTTTGCTCTTTGTAAAGGAAATTAGATATATATTTGGGGGAAAAGAATATAATGTTTCACTGTGATACGGTCCAACAAAAACCCAGGAAATTCAAAGTTCAACTGATGCTTGGCTAAAAATTCACACCATTGTGCCCCTTTACTGATGGCAGATTTCGAAGCCCAGAATGTATGGGTGAACCTCAAGTTTCCTAACTTCAGCCTCTTATGTCTAAACATCAAATTGTTATTTAACTATTAGCTGGTGTTAGACTGCCTGCCATTTTTTTTCTTTTGTTTTCCCTTGGATATTTTGTATCTTTGCTGATCTTTCCAGCACATCACCTGAAACGTATATACTGCATTTTAATCCCAATGGCTGATGCTATCTCTGGATAAGCTGAATTTCTTTTTCAATGGGAAGGGTATTGAATGAGAGAGAAGAATCACAGAATCGCAGGGTGTTTGAGCTGAGAGAAACTGGGGATACACAGAAAGTAAGAGAAAACACAGATGGAATGAAAAGCTGGAGAACTGGGATAGAAGGGGACCCAGAATTGTCAGTGGATTTCTTTTGGTCTATGCCTAGAAATACATTAACTGTTAGGGAGTCTTCCCTTCAGGAAAGTCTCAGTTCCAGAATCAAATTATAGGAGCCAACACACTGTCAAATATTTAAACCTCTAGTTCCACACCATTTGTAGATTTCGAGATCATTACTTTACTACTAGATTGTTAATTACAATGAAGTAATGGCAGCCTGGGCTTGTAGATTTTATGGATGCCGCTTCTGTGTGAGTGATTGTTAATACTAAAAGCTTAAACTTTAACTGCATTTTAAGCATCTGGGACTGGAGCGAAAGCGGGAGCTGTGAGTAAATGCTTTCAGCAGGTATGTAGTTAGTTATTAAAATGGGCTTTGAAGCTCTCTTTTGGTGTATTTCTGCATATTTTAAGGGTCCAGGCAAAAAAAAAAAACACTTTTTTTTTAATGCACTTAATTTGGATTTCATTGAATTTTCTTCATGCACTGATGTTAGGATATTTTGACAAATGTAATTCCCCAACCCCTCTGTATGAAAGAAAAGAAACTCTTTCTTGAAGAGATTTAGAAAGGGGAAGAAAAATCCTTTTTAAAAGGCTTAAGGGTAAGGAGGGGTAAAGCGAATAAGTGGTAAGGGAGGCTTTATTTTCTAAAGCTCAAATTCCAAAGAAGAAGGACAGTCTACGTAAGAACTGAAACTAATTTACCTGAACCCTTTGTCACTGCCTGGCTCTTGACTATTAAATGATTCTTTTCAGTAGCCAATAAAACCAAATCAAAAGCATGTTTTGGATGGAGGGGTGGTGCCAGGCAATTCCCCCCAAATGAAAAGCCAAACTATGCTGTGTTTGTTTTGGTTTTCCCCTAAGAGGATTTTCAGAGAAGGGGCTGGGGTTTGGGCCACCCTCCTTGGCCCCACTCCTAAGGGGGAATATAGGGGACTGTTGCGTTCTCGTCCACGAAGCTAAACTGCCCATTGGTATTACCCAAAAAGGAAAGAGAAAGTGCCTGCCCTGCAGTCAGGTCTACAAACCCTGATGTTTTGTCTTTGTTTCCCTCTCAAAGGCTGTTTTAAGATCCCTGCCAATGCAAAGAGTTGGGGAACTGTTTGTCACTTTTCAGAAAACAGCTCAGCCTTTCTGGGCCTTAATATCCCTACCTTTAAACAGCACCAATATTCACTGCCTTCTGTCTTCGAAGATGCTAGAGATGTTGTTTTCAAAGATTTGGGAATCCTTAAAAGCAAATAGCTACATAAAAATAGAGAGATTTAAAAAAATGACAGCCCACTTCTTTCCATTCCTGATGCCCGGTTTGGTTTGAATACGTAAGAATTCTGTAACAGTGCCTAATAATGATTACTACTAATAAAAGTATCTAACACAGAGTGGGCCTTCAATATTGAATATTTAACCTTAGTAGAGGTATTAGCCTTTCAAACTCTTCCCATCTTTAAACTGGAAGGGATTTTTTGCCCTATTTTATCAAGTAGTGGAAGACATGAAGATAAGACAGTTCGATAATTACAGTCCCCGGACTTTCCATGCTTGAACAAGGATTTGAGACCTTATTTCAAGTCTCTTTTCCAGACAATGAAATGCACCCAATTGAAAAATGGATGAACTAAAGCTTTTCTCTGCTCTCCCGTCCAAATTAGATTGGTTACTCAATTTGACTGAGTGCTTAGAAATTAGTCAATAAGCCAACTAATTAATAATTTGACTGGGGGGGAAAAGTCAATTTCTCAGCCGCACACAGGCACAAGTCTGAGGGCTTCCTGAGGCACCTCGCCACATGCCTCCAGCAATACCTTGCCGCATTGAAAATCTGCAGGCTGAGTTAAAAAGGGAATCCTGGGTTCAGTTCACTTTATATTAGGCCTTTACTTCTAGTGGAATAGCATAGTAGAGGAATATGATGTGCAGAGAAAAAAGCAGGGAGAGATAGTTAATACAAAATAGAATAATATATTGTATATATTGTATGTAATATATATTTATAAACTACATTGCAAAAAAATAATAATATGGTCTTATAATCATGATGTAGCAAGTATTTATTATGTGCCAGGTATTATGCTAAGTAAGCACTCTGAATACATTATCTTATTTAATCCTGTGATCACACAATGAGGTAGGTACTATGATCCCCATCTTACAGGTAAGGAAACTGAGGCCCAGAGAGCTGAACCACTTACCAACCAAGAAAAAACAGCCAGATTTTGAAACCAGATTCACGGATCCCAAATCCTGCTTTCCAATTCTTCTCTACAAACACGGGGAAAATTAACCAAGGGACTCATTGCCAATTTTCCTCCTGCCCAGAGGAAAACTGACATCCCGGACTAACCCTAATTTGGTATGTGGCCAGGGACAAGGCATAGTGAGCCTCAGGTTCCCATGGACAAAACCAGGAAGGTCCTCTAGCAGTGGCTTCATAAAATAGCCTTATCATTTAATGCATCTGGTTCTACCAAGAAACATGTTTTTTAAGAAAATATCACATTAATTAAGAAAATATCTGGTTGTATTCAGAAGATGGCAAAACTTGAAAAGACACTAGGATTTTTTTTAATGTAGAGTGAACCTTAAGTGAACATTTAGACAGCCTTCGTGATTTAGTTGTTAAGAACAAAAACCAGCCTAGGTTTGATTCAAGCTCTATAACTTCCTGGGAAAGTGGGGCTTCACCTCACTGAGCCTCACTTTCCTCATCTGTAAGACTGGAATAATAGTATTAACACATACATACATACCTCATAGAGTTGTTGTGGGGATTAAGTGAGAAGATGCTTATATTGCGAACAGCAGAGTGCCTAGCACACAGCAAATGCTTAGTAAGTGGTACCTAGAATAAGGATGATGGTAATGGAGTTGATGATGAGGATGATGGTGATGTTGATGGTGATGATGGCATGATAATGTTGGTGAAAATGGTGATGATGGGAATGATGATGATTATATATGATGATTGGGGTGATAATGGTGATAGTGGTGTTCTTAGCAAAAGGGTTGATGGTAATGGTGTTAATTTACTCAGTTTACAGATGAGACAATTGAAGCCCCAAAGTCATATGCTAATAACCAGCTGAGCGGAGACTAGAAATCTATTTCCTGGTGCTGGCCCATTGCCTTTTCCATTGCCCCATGCTAAAAATAAGTGGAGTAGGATTTAGCTGAAGGAAGCTGGGAACTGCAGGTCAGAGCTGAGAACCAGCAGCTTCAGCCTTTTCTCCTCCACCCCCAGCTCATTTTACAATGCCAGAGAAATCACTTTGTCCTCACCAGACCTCATACCCTGCCTTTTATGGACGATGCCACCATCTGATGTTTAACTGAGAGGTAAGGGGAGAAGGTGAGTTGAGGAAAGCTACTTTTTAACCAATAAGTAGCTCCCAGTGATTTGAATGCAGCTGATCTCACACTGCATTTTGAGAAATTCTCCCTGGAGGAATTGATTTACTTTCTGGTTTCAGCCCAAGAGATAAAAATAATCCATTGAATTTGTCAATTTCATTTTCCAGATGGGGCTAAGTGGTCCCTCAAGGGGCTTGTGATGAACCATGTGAGAAACCAGAGTTGAAGGAAAAGAACAGAATGAGAGAGAGGAAAAAAAAAAAAACATAGATGCTACATGCCAAGCAGTAGCAGCAGAATTGACATTTTAGGTCAGCATAGATTCCCAAAGAGCACTGAATTTTCCTAATAATGAGAGAAATTGGTTTTAGGATTCAAAGGAACCTCACCATCAGGGGACAGTTGCCCCAGGAGTCCAAGGCTAACAAATAGGAAGAACAGGCAATACATTTCCCCTGAGGTATCCATGGCAGACATTGCTAACAGACAGTGGCATTCTCCACCAAACCCAAAGCAGCCTCCCAGTGTCTCTGAATCCTAGAGCTCCAAGCAGCCATGAGCAATCAATCAGAGTAGACACAGAGATGAAAACTATTTTCTACTTGGCATGTGAGTGCAAGACCAGTAAGTGATTCATAAGGTCTTGAACCAAACAAAAAATAATAATAATAATAATAATAGACTAGATCGGGGAGGGGTTATCATGTCAGGTAAAAAAACACATAGGAGCTCCAAGGATTTAGGCTTCCCAGGCTGGTCACATCCCAAATATCGTAGGTGATAACTCATTCATTTATTATTTACTTATCCATTCACTTGCTCATTCATTCATTCATTCATTCACTCTCTCACTCATTCACTTTCTCATTCCCTTGGTCATCCATTTTTAAATTCGACAAATATTTACAAATCGACAAATCCTGGATGCTGGAAGTGTAAAAATGAATGAGACAGACCCAACTTCTATCTACGTGGAGCTTATAGCCTGAGAATATTTTTTCTTAAAAAAAAAAAACTAAATTTAACAATTACACAAATAATTGTTTTCAGTTGTGATCATTGCAAGGAAAAGTAGAAGTACTAGATACTTTGAGAGCATAGATCAGGGATTTGGCTTAGTTCAGCAGGGAAAGATGGAGGTAGAAATCAGGGCAAACTTCCCAGAGAAAGGAACATTTGAGCTGAACACTGAAGGATGAGGAGTTCACGAGGCAAAGAGGGGAAGAGGGTTTTCCAGGTGGAAGGAAAGACTTCTGCAAAGGCCTGGAAGTGGTAGAAGGACAGCACATTGCGGAAAGTAAGAGAAGGTCAGAGGGATGGGAGCCCAGAGAGTGAGGAGAGGAATAATGTGAGATGATGCTACAGAGGTGGGCAGGTAGCAGTGTCCCCTTTCAAATACGAGCCCAAGAGTGACCCACATCTGCTAAAAATACTTCAGTGACTGTCCCTTGCCCTCAAAAGAAACTCCAAACGTCTTACCATGCTCTGGTCCTACTCACCTCTCCAGCCTTACCCAACGCCAGCCTTTCTCACGGAAGACACAACCTAGACTAAACGTCCAGGTTCTTGAAGAGAAAACACTCAACTGTAAGCCCTGTAAGAGCAGAAATGAAGTCTGCTGCATTTCCTGCTGCATCCTTAGTGCCCAGGGTCCTTGGTACAATGCCAGGCATAGAAGATGAACTTGAGAAATACTGTAAATGTAAAGATGAGTGATTTTTTGACCCCACCCTTGGCACAGTGCCTAGAACATGGCATTGTATGTTTAAATACTAAAAGAGAAGAGGAACAAAGAAGGGAGGGATGGAAAGAAGGAATAAAGGCAACAAAGAAAGGAAGGGAAGGGAAGAAAGAAGGGAAGGAAGGGAGGAAGGGAAGGGAGGGAGGAAGGGAAGGGAGGGAGGGGAGGGGAGGGGAAAGAAAACTACCCATATAGGTATCGGGGAGAGGAATACGCCAAAAACCAAGGTTTTTGAAGCTCTAATTCCCAAACAAAAAGACCCAGTCATCCTGAAGTTTTCAAGAACAAAGTATTTAAAAAAAAAAAAAAAAGAGAGATTTGTATTCACCAGCCTGGAAATACAGGGGCCAGTAGCAAGGAGAAGGAGGCCTGACTCTCTGTGAGATGGGTGGGGCCCATTTGGACGCTTCAAGCCAAAAAGCATTTTTGTGGCCTCATAATTTCTGAATGCTCTTAGCGAGGCTAACTGGCTCCAGGCTCAGTCTCCTGCAAAAACTCGTCTTTGCAATTCCTCAGTTCAACCTCATGTAAACGGGTCAAGCTATCTGTTGGGCCTCAGTTTCTCCATCTGTAAAATGAAGTAATTAGATTAGATCATCTCTAATCTAACCTTAACACTGAGTCAAGCCTCTCTTAGGTACTCTTCTCAGAGTGTCACATCAGCCCTAAAAATAATAATTATGATGATATAATAATAGTAATTATTATTATACTAGCTACCACTTTTTGAAACACTTTTTATTTCATCTTCACAACTATCATATTAGGACACCTATGATCTCTATTTTACACATGAGGAAATTGAAGTTCAGAGAGGTTATGTACTTTGCTCAAAGCAGTGCAGCCAGTAAAGAGAAAAGTTGGAATTTGATCTCAGACATGTCTGAGCCCAAACTCATGCTCCTCAAACCTCTATCCACAGCTCTAGCAGGTCCTGACAGAGCCAGTGTTTACAGAGCACAAACACAAGCACAGATCCCCTAGTTCTTGCAGGAGGCAGGGAGAAAACAGGAAGGGAAATGTTTGCAGTGATAACATCGTTATTGTTGTCTGCCCAGCCTCCCTTCTAACGTTTTTGTTTTTGTTTTTGTTTTTTTCTGGTAAAAGGGCCCCTCCCACATAAAACAGGGTTTTGGAGAATGTAGTTCCCCAGCTCCATGTGGTTCTAATGGAACCACCAATCACAGAACCCCACAGTGGCAACAATCACGTGTGACATGGATCACATGACCAAAGCCTGCACAATCATGGTACAGTACGCCATCTCCTGGCTGCGGTGATTGGTTCAAGTAGTGGACATGTGACCCAAGACAGGCCAATCAGAGCCCTTCCATGGTCTGAAGTGGATAGGAAGGGGGTCCTCTTTCCTCCAAGGATGGTAAGCTGAGATGATAGAAACTTAGAGTTTCCTGTGACCTTGTCCCACTGCCACGTGACTCACTGTGCCATGGAAAAGAAGTACCCACTGGAGGGGAGAATATGATCGACAGAGAAGCTGCGATTAGAGATGGAGAAAACGAGCCCTCATCTCATGGGTGGGCTGCTGAAACCAGTTCTATACCTGTCATTTCCAGGTATTAAGCCAATAAGGGTTTGAACTTGGATTCTATCATTTGCAATCAACAGAGCTCCAAGAGACTTTTGACCAGCATTCCACAATTGCTGCCATATCCCATCACACACACATACATACTATCTACTACTTAGAAATTTTAAACAGATCTGAAAAGGGGTATTAGGGAGAAAACAGGTGAGGGAGAAGCACTGAGAGAAAATAGGCCCAAAATTGCCACTTGCTTCCCATCTTGTCCCAGTTGGGTCTCTGACTCATATGGTGGCTCACGCATTGATACCATATGAGCTTGAATGTCTCCAGAAATAAATGGCTACGCTTTACCAAACAGTTACTACTTTTTTCTACTTCAGCTCATTTAAAACCCCAAATAATCTCAAAACAGAATAGATATGTCCATTTTTCAGGGAGAGAAAATTGTGGCATACAGGAATTAAGTTGCCACACAACTAGTATGTGACAGAGTCTGGAGTTTTGAACCCAGATCTGTGTCACCTAAATTCTTTTTTTTTTTTTTTTTTTTTTTTTTTTTTTTTTTTGAGACGGAGTCTTGCTCTGTTGCCAGGCTGGAGTGCAGTGGCACAATCTTGGCTCACTGCAACCTCCACCTCGCAGGTTCAAGCAATTCTCCTGCCTCAGCCTCCCGCGTAGCTGGGACTACAGGCACGCACCACCATGCCCAACTAATTTTTGTGTTTTTATTAGAGATGGGGTTTCAGCACATTAGCCAGTATCGTCTCGATCTCTTCACCTCGTGATCCGCCCGCCTCGGCCTCCCCAAGTGCTGGGATTACAGGCGTGAGCCACTGCGTTTTGCCAGTTCTCTTCCTTTATTAAAACTACATCAGATGGTCTCCATCAATGACACGTAAGTTTGGATGCCAGTACTTTGATATGTCAAGGGGGTTGCCTGAGCCTAGAAGGTCTGGAATTGATCCTAAGACATCCTGATACACGATGTTTCTTTTCAGGCTTGTAGGTAAAGCTTGATCCTAAAAGAAAACATCCCCAGGACAGTGGCTGCCGATGTTCAGCAAGCTGCCTTCATTTCCAGGAACCAGTGCCTCTGTGCATAGAGGGCAGGCAGTTAGCAACATTCAGCCACTTGCTATTACAAAGGCGAAGATATGAAAATGAGGGTGTCTGATGGATGTGGTATAAAGCAGGACAGAGGCCTTTGAAAGCAGAGAGAATGAGGAAAATGACAGATAATATTCTTGTCACTTGCACTGCTTTGAATCCCCAATCTAAAAGCACTTTTCAACATACTCTCAGCGTTACTTTTCATCCTGGGGGAGAAAGACAGAGTTTCTGATGACCCTGACTTCCAGATTGGTTCTAGGTTGGTTTCTTGGTCAAGAAAAACAATAAAGCAGAAATTAGGAGTCAGTTGACTGTTCTGTTGTTCTCATAGCAATCTGTGCTTAAGCTATTTATTCCAACAATATTTCTTGAACATTTGCTATATGCCAGACACTCTTCTAGGCACAGCTGTGAATGAGACAGGCTTTCTCAAAGTCATCTTTCTGAACCACAGATCTGATCATGTCACGCTCCTTGTCTCCCTTCAGTGACTCCTCATTGCCCACAAGATCAGTTCCAAAGAACTCAACATGGTAGCCAAGGCCATTCATTGTTGGGTCTCTTCAATTTAATCTCTTACTTTTACTTGTTTCCCATTCCCATCCCTTCTGATCCATGCTGTAGTTGCACCAAAATTCTGTTTCCCCAGCCCCCAGGCATTTAAGCCTGCTGTCCTTCTTCCTTGGAGTGGTCTTATTGACAATACCATTATTGTCCTCTTGCCCACTCATTGCCTGCTTAACTTACTCATGTCACTTCTCCAGGAATCCTTCTTGATTCCCACCTTCTCCAACAGTGTAAAGCATCTATAAATGATATTGTTGTTTTGTCAAATTCACATATCTTTTCCTCTTCTCTAGTAATAGAAAACCCCTGCTCCTTTGGAGAATGCATTCGATGGAATTCAAGTGGGGCTCTTCTAGGCTTTCTAGGCCATGCACAGGTGACTTGAGCCTGGACTGTCCCTGAGCTGACCATCACCAAGACCCCACTGGTCTCTAAGTGCCACAAGAGAAGGACATAGAATGCCTGTATGCTTCACTGATCTTACCACAGCACCTGAAACAGGTGGATAATCCACCAGGTGGAATATCTACAAATATATTTTGAATAAATAATCTAAATAGTGCTTTAAAATGTGATAAGGCTAAAAGCAGCTGAGGTTTCTCCCACTAAAAATCCTTATTTCAGTTCTCAGAGGACCAAATTTCAAGTTAGAGTGACCTGGGTTCAAATCCTAGCTTTGCCACCTAAGAACTTAGTGGTCTTGGGCAAGTGGCTTAACCTCTCCAAGGTTCAGATGAGATGACATATGCAAGACGCTTACAGCAGGTGCTGGCACACAGTAAGAATCAGTAAATGTTGGCAGTCTGAGGTCTTATTTAAATTAAGGAAATAATACCCTGGATAGCAGATAACCGCATGGAGTGGTGGGAAGTGCGCTGCCCCAGGAGAATGGAGACTTTGATGGGTTACCCAGCTCTGTGGTTTACCAGCAACATGCCTTTGAGCAAGTCATCCCCTTTCCTGAACCTCCAATTCCTTATGTATAGAATGCAGATAATGACATCTGCTGAGCCTGACTTGTGGGGTTGTTATGAGGCTGCAAATGAGATTGTGCTCCTGAGGATTTAAAAAGCACAAAATACTGAATATGTGACTTTTTTTTTACTGTAATTACTATGATCCTTCTAGCAGTCTCAATCTAAATTCTTATATTTTGTTCTTCTCAGCTACAGACATGAGCATTTGGTTTGTGGATCATTGATCTATGAGTCAGGATAGGTTTGCTGCTGTAACAAACATCCACAGTATCTAATAACCTAACACAATGGAAGCTCGTGTCATGGTGTACTCTGGTGGGGGTGGGGGCAGGGGGACCCTGCTCCCTATAGACTTTCAGAGACCCAGGCCCCCTATCTTGGCATTCTCAGCATCTGCAACACTTGGCTTCCAAGGTTTCCGTGAAAAGTGGAGAGAGTAACTAGTAAAGGGCTCAGCAAATTACAACCTGTGGGCCAAATCCAGTGCACCATCTCTTTATTGGTGTAAATAAAGTTTTATTGGAATATAGCCATGCTCATCCATTTACATATTGTCTATGGCTTCATTTGTGCTACTGTGGCAGAGTTGAGTAGTTGGGACAGAGACTTCATGGCCCAAAAAGCCAAAAATACTTACTATTATTACAGAAAACGTTTGCTGGCTCTTGAACTGGAAGACCATGCTAGGGTTTTATGGCCCAGTCTGGAAAGGAGCATACATCACTTTTGTTCACATCTTGTTGGCCAGAACTCAAGGACATGGTCTCAGCTGCAGAGAAGGCTGGGAAATGTAGTCTTCTTGTGTGGCAAGAGGAAAATGAGGCAGAGTTTGGCGGTCTCGTGGTATTGTCTCTGCCATGATGTTATTATATTAAACAAATACATTTTGAGGCCGGGCACAGTGGCTCATGCCTGTAATTCCAGCACTTTGGGAGGCCAAGGCAGGGGTATCATTTGAGGTCAGGAGTTTGAGACCAGCCTGGCCAATGTGGTGAAATCCCATCTCTATTAAAAATACAAAAATTAGCAGGGCATTTTGGCAGGTACTTGTAATCCCAGCTACTTGGGAGGCTGAAGCACAAAAATCGTTTGAACCTGGGAGGCAGAGGTTGCAGTGAGCCAAGATCGTGCCACTGCACTCCAGCCTGGGCAATAGAGCGAGACACTGTCTCAAAACAAACAAACAACAAATATGTTTTAAGCACCTAAATTACAAGGCATTTTAGGGGGCCCTGAGGCTGAAAAGATGAATCAGACAGGAATACATTACCAAGGAGCTCACCTCAACTTAAGGAGGTAGACAGATAATGAGGCAATGACGATAATAGTGACAATAACAGTCAAAAATCATCAAGGATTTATCACACGGTGGACACTTGCTAAGCTTAATGTGCATCATCTCATTTAATTGGCACAAAAACTCTAAGTTCAGATCTATTATCCTCATTTTCAAATGAAGAAGCTGAGTCACACAGTTGGTGATTGAGTAAAAAGAAAAAAAAGGCCAGATTCAAACCCAGATCTGTCTGACTCCAATGCCTGAACTCTTGAGTGCTTTGCTAAATAGCTGCTCTACTTACAATTCTCAATGGTACTGCTAGGAAGGACATGCGTAAGATACTGTGGGAAGGGCTTCTGTGACTGTCAGGGGTCCCAGCAAGAAGCAGGTGGCACCTTGAAAAGAGTTTATCAGAAGAAGGTTTAATGAGCAGACTCTTTGCAGAGATGTGCCAGGCTTAAGGGAACAAAGAAGGTTTGGTGATGCATCCATGGACTAGCTGTAGTTCAGAGCTGTTGCCACCCGTGGGCTTAAAACGGTGTGGGTTGGAATGGTGTCACCAGAGCCTGGTAAATGCTGGATCTCTAGAAGTGGGGCCCCTTGACAGGCAGCCATTGCACAGTAAGGCAGGGAGTGGAAAGTTGATTGAATAAACACCTCGGCCTTCTCTCCCTCACCCTCCAGTCACCTGCTGGTGCCTCCTATTGGCCAAAGCCAACAGGAAGTGAACACTGAGCAGTGCAGAGGACAACAAAAGGAATAATCAACACAGTACCTAAACTAATCTTTACGATGGCTTTCAAAGAAGTCCCAGAGAAATTGTATATGCCTTTGGAAATTGACGTATGAGCACAAATATCACAGTCATGGACCCATTACAACATCCTCACCAATGTCACTAACCTACAGGAAATTTTCCTTTGTATTACAAATGAGGTATGTATTGAATGGAAGGGCAGGGCAGCTAACTGCTTGCAATATCTTACCCATGTGACAGCTTTCATCTTTTTGTTTTGTTTTGTTTTTTAAGAGTAAACTGGAAAGCTAGGAACAGAAGTGGAGTTGGGGACCAGCCTGTTTCCCACTTTGTGATATGCTGTTTATCCTGAGAAATTGACAAACATCCAACTTCAGCCTCAGATTGAGAAACTTTTAGAGTGGCCATTCCTCCTGAATTTTCAACTCACGTCCACCTAATTGCTGCTCACCTTCCCAGGGTCTGTCCAGTCAGGAACAGTTTCAGAATGTGGCTTTTTCATCCCAGCTGCTTCCACAATTCTAGGGCCCTTTTTCCTCTTCAGAAGATTGACAACTGGACATCTATTGCCCATTTGAAAAGAACCTACCTACAATGGCCTTTGACCAAGCAGGCCTGCATTCAGAACTAAATAGTCAACGAAAGGGCACATTTTCCAACCTCAACCCAGCTAGCTAAGAGTTTCCCATGATACCTTGAAGAGCATCACTTTGCCACAGCCTCTACCCTTCTCTGTATCTATGGGCTAGCCTGGGTTGAAACTGCTAAAATAAAAGACAAAGGAATGCTTCCTCATTATTTCCACTTTGTGTGGTTTGAAATGCTTACGTTTGGCCAGGCGTGGTGGCTCATACCTGTAATCCCAGCACTTTGGGAGGCCAAGGCAGATGGATCACAAGGTCAGGAGATTGAGAACATCCTGGCCAACATGGTGAAACCCCATCTCTACTAAAAATACAAAAAAAAAAAAAAAAAGCCAGGCATGGTGGCGGATGCCTGTAGTCCCAGCTACTCAGGAGGCTGAGACAGGAGAATCACTTAAGCCCGGGAGGCAGAGGTTGCAGTGAGCAGAGGTTGCAGTGAGCCAAGATCCCACCATTGCACTCCAGCCTGGGTGACAGAGCAAGACTCCGCCTCAAAAAAAAAATGCTTATCTTTGCCATATTCTTCTCATGGAATTCGATTTAATGAAGTGTTTTAATTACCTAGAAGCTCTGAAACATTGGTGGAGTTCCCTAGAGTGAGCATGATTATTCCTGAATTGGATAACTGAAAGTAAGGTTAATTTTAGGAGAAAAAAAAAACTGCCTGACTTCCTTTCTGTCAAACCCAATCAGTTTCTTTCACCAGCCAAAATGCAGCATTGAATGTATCTGAACACCATTCCTTGGTGCCCACCTGTGATCTGAAGTTCTGCTGATCAGGCAGAACTGCCTGGTGGGTAAGAGCATGAACTTTAGAATCAGAAAAACCAGCTATGTGACCCTGAAGAAGCTACCTGGATTCTTAAGAGTTAGTTTTCTAACAGGTAAAATGGGGTCCATGGTTGCCCTAGTTGGTATCCTGATTGTTCTCATTGGTGTTCTCCTGAAAGCAGAGCCTTAGTCATGAACCTGTGTACAGGTAATTTACTTGGAAGGTGATATCAAGAAGGAAGAGTGAGCAAGTGACAAGGAAAAATGCCATTTTATGACTGTATTTTCAAGATCATTGCCCTAGGCAACAGGGTCTTGATTTTGCAGGGACCTCCAGAGAAGTGCACGAAATGCCTCCCAGGTCTATGCCTATGGAGAATGGGAGGTTAGAGTATTTATTCAGCTAGTCCCTGCACTCCTAGACAGAGCTTGGCTGCCACCTAGCAGGCTCAGTGTTAGAAATGACCTAGGACAAATGCAGAAACAGAGAGCAAGTCCCTGAGACTGCCAGCTTAAGGTGAGTCTAAGTTCATGGGGGAACTATCCACTGCTGCTGAGGCTGAAACCAGAGTTGACTGGTAATGTGTACCATGGCATCTGTGACATGTGCCTAGAATTCTAAAACATAAATGAGATGAGCACAGCTCCTGGCAGATTGTAAGCACCCAGTAAATAACAGCTGCAAGTGGTAGTACTAAGTAACTTGGCAATTCCACAAGTATTACTACATGGTCAGCCAATCTAACAAATGGGTTTCTTCCTTTCATGTGCCAACTCTGATCCATTGGGATTGGCTGCTCTATTGTGGGAAGGATTCTGAGACACTATCTGAGCTCAGTGGGAAGAAGTACAGTGATGGACTATTGATGTCTGCCGTGAGAGTGGGGTGGAGAGCAGTGGTACATAGGTTGCAAATCTTGTATGGCCAGTTTTTAGAATACGCTATTTCAGCTGGGTGTGGTGCCACTTTGGGAGGCTGAGGCAGGTGGATCACTTGAGGTCAGGAGTTCGAGACCAGTCTGGCCAACATGGTGAAACCCTGTCTCTACAGAAAATACAAAAATCAGCCAGGCCTGGTGCACGTGCCTATAATCCCAGCTACTTGGGAGGGTGAGGCAGGAGAACCAATTGAACTCGGGAGGCAGAGGTTGCAGTGAGCCGAGATCATGCCACTGCACCCCAGCCTGGGCGACAGAGCAAGACTCTATCTCAAAAAAATAAATAAATAAAATGAAATAAAATAGAATGTGCTGTTTATTTCTGCAAGTTTTTCACGTCATACCTAGAGGGTAAGCATCTTCATCTGTAAAATGAGGACGATAACATGCTTGACCTTCCTGTTTCGCAGGCAGACTTTGAAATCCTAAGTTTGAAAGTGTTTGGAAGGATACAGGCTGCACATTAATGTGAGAGCTTTTTAGTCAGCTCTCTCCTCCCCACTTCATGGTGTTCTTCTGAAAACACCTTGGGGGTAAAGTGGCTCCCTAAGCAGACAAACCTGGTTCTCTTCATCTACTTGAAGGTACTGAAGGATACTGATTCATGGCTCACAGACTCTTACATGTGGCAATGGACCTTGTCAGTAAGTTGTTTTTCTCTGCCCATCACCCTTTAACTTTTCTCATAGTAAAATAGTCCCTGAATTCCTTTGTGGACCCTCCATACAATCAGTCCATATGGTTTGGAAAGGCTTAATGACCCTACTCTTGCTCCAGAAACAATACTTTTATTGGTCTTCCTAAGCCAAGTCAGCAAACTATAGCCTATGGGTCAGTCATCTGTTCTTACAAATATAGTTTTATTCAAAGATAGCAATGCCAATTCATTTAATTATTTTCTATGACTTTTTTCATACACTAACAGCAGAGTTGTGTCATTGCAATAGAGATCACATGGTTCACAGCCTAAAATATTATCTGGCCCTTTAAGAAAAATATGCCAATCCCTGGTCTAAGTTAGTCATACTGCCCATTTCCTGGATACCATGATTGGTTCATAGATAAAATTTAACGCAAATCGGGCCAATGAAGCTCAAAGTTCTCTTTCCTTTGAACATGAGGCTGAGAGGATGTGAGGTCTGGAGCCCTTACTGCCATTTTGCAGTTATGAGGAAGGATTCATCTCTCTTCCTTCAGGGATCAAGTAGAGGAGGCAAGACCTACACAATTGACATACACAATGGAAACCATAGAGTAACTAAAATATAAGGCTTTGGAGAGATACTGCAGAGATAAACAATGTTTAGAGGAAGCTTCAGGGAGGTAGTATGATTGAGGCTGGACCTAAGAACTAGCAGAATTTGAACATAAGGAAAAAAAGAAAAGGATGTATCAGGTTGGCAGGGAGGCATAGCATGAACAAAGACATGGGTGGGAGTGAGTAGAGAAGATTGGTGGTGTTATAAGGAGTGCCTTACTGGGGAGAAAACTATTCAAATCGGGGGCATTTGAAGCCACATTCAACCACTATGGAGACCCTTCTTTCAAGCTTCAGGCTAAAAAGATATTCCCAGAAGCTTGAATGATAGAAATTGAAGAGATTCATAGACATAAAATACTAACAATAGCAATGACAATTGTGACACAGCAGCTCATCATCCCGGGTGCTCATGGGTTTTTTTCTGAGGGTGGACTGCAGTCCCCAGCTGGAGGAGTCACTGGACCTGCACTAAACACCAGGCTTTGTGCTAACTGGATTCCTCAACAGTCCTCTGAGGCACTCCCTGTTCTTATACCCATTTCACAGAGGCAGAAACCAAGGCTTCGGCAAGTTCAATCATGAGCCCACAGCCACGCAGCTGGCACATGGCAGGTTTCTGGACCAAGCTCACTACCACCACTTCTCAGCAATGTCACTGCCATTCCCTCCTAGCCCCCTTGTTGCTGGTATGTGAAGGAAGTCATGGAAACACCTACATTTCTAGAATGTGCTCCCTCCTCTGCACCCTTCTGTGCCTCTGTGGCTTATGTTATCATGGGGGGCTAGTGATGACATTCTATTTACCTGGCTACAGCTCAGTCCTTGTGTGGAAATTTCCATGCTGGAGGCATTTCTCTGATAAAGTGAGAGAGGATTAAGGGGACACTGCAGCATTCCCAGGGGGACAGACGGCACCCAAATGCCCGTTCAGGCCTCCGATGCCCATTCCTGAACCATCATTCCCAGAATAGAATCCAGACTCGTCACTGTGGCCCAAGGTCATTCAACCTTGGAATCCAGACTCATGAGAACCGTCTCTTATTCCCTCCTCTACCCTCTAGGATTCCTTCCTCCTTCCCTATTCCTTTTTTTTTTTTTTTTCTTTTAAATATTAGAGACAGGGTCTTGCTCTGTCACCTGGCTGGAATGCAGTGGGGCAATCATAGCTTACTGCAGCTTCCAACTCCTGAGCTTAAGCTATCCTCCTACTTTATCCTCCTGTGTAGCCGCGACTACAGGCATGTGCCACCGTGCACGGCTAATTTTATTAGCCTGTATAAAAGCTGCAGAATTGCAGGTGCTTCCTGCTGACCATGACATTTCTTATTAGCCGTGCATGGTGACACATGCCTGCAGTGGCACTTTTCATGTTTAATTCCCCACTTATCAAGCTCCATCTGCTGGAGCTATGAACCCAGCCAATGAGAGGTCATGCTATGTTGCCCAGGCTGGTCTCGAACTCCTGGGCTCAACAAATTCTCCCACCTTGGCCTCCCAAAGTGCTGGAATTACAGGAGTGAGTCATCATCATGCCCAGACCCCCATTCCCATTCTTGAGCCCTTGAAGAAGGCTCAGTCAGGGGCTCCCCAGGAAGCAGCATTCTCTTTTCTCAGGAGCCCAACCCAAGACGGCCACTACCTGCCTGGAGATTACTCAGATGAGACTCATGCCTTAACCCTTGCTCTGAGGTCTTGGTCAGCAGGAAGTACCTGCAATTCTGCAGCTTTTATACAGGCTTATTATCTCTTGTTGGCAGGATTCACCGCTCCAGCAGATGGAGCTTGATAAGTGAGGAATTAGATATGGAAAGCCCCACTTGGCTGGGGGAACAGAAGGAGGAGCTGACTGCATTTGCTCCCACCTGTCCGCTGTGCCTCTGTTTCTCAACGCTATATCTTCATTTTTCCACATCAGATATGATTGTGAAAATTCAAATATAAAGAAAATAAAAATGTTCACATAATCCCTTCTCCCATCCATATCCATAGTTACCAGTTTGATGTATTCTTCCAGCCTTTTAAAGACATTTTTAGATAAGCTAGATTATACTACACATATTATTTTGTTAACTAAATTTTTCACTTGCATATAAAACAGGCATGTCTCCATAGCAATATAAAAATATTGACATCATTTTTTGAACAGTCACCCATTTATTCTATTGTTTGGATATACCATAATTTATTTACCCCATTTCCAGTAACAGACATTAAGGTTGCCTCCAGTTTTTCAGTATGATAAACAACACAGCAGTGGACATCTTTGCCCATACATCTTTGCACCCCTATCCTCAGTTTTATTTCTTTGTTTTTGTTTTGGAGTCCATTCCTGGAAGCCATGACTGCAAGGTCAAATGGGGCTCACATGTTTAATTAAGGCTTTCCTCTAAATCTAATTCTCAATTTTTTTGTCCCACCAGCAGTATGTAAAAATGCCAGTTATTCCACATCATTGGCCTTTATATAAGGATGCAGCACTGAAGGTTTTATTTTTACCTTTTTAGTCTTAAATAAAAAGTTGTACAAAAAACAGTACAGAAAGTTCCAGTATACTCTTCATCCACCTTCCCCTCCTGTTGACATCTTATATAACCATAGCATGATTATGAAAACCAGGAAATTAACAGCGGTACAGGACTATCAATTAATCTACACAGTGTATTTGGATTTTACCCATTTTTTACTAATTTTTTTCTCTATTCCGGGATCCAATTCAGAATCCCATCTGACATTTAGTTAACATGTTTCCTTAATCCCTTCCAATACGTAACAATTGCACTTTCTTTCTTTGCCTTTTTATGGCACTTTAAAAGAGGACTGCCCAATTATGCGGCAGAATGGTCCTCGATTTGGATTTGTTGACTTTTCTTATGATTGGATTGGGGTCATGCATCGTGGACAAGAACATGACAGAAACGACACTGTGTCCTTCTCAGTGCATTGTGTCCAGAAGCTCAAGATGTTACAATGTCTAATTACTGGTGATGCTAACTTTGGTTACTTAGTGTCATTTGCCAGGTTTCTCCACTGTAAATTACTATTTATGCTTTTGTACTTAATACATGTCTTGGGGGAAGGTAGAATAGTCGGGATCATGCAAATATCCTATTTCTCCTTCAACTTTGGCCCACTTGTCTCAGTATCCATCCACAGATCTTGTCAAATGCAGCATCTTTTAAAAATGGGACAAATAAATTTTTAAGTTATACTTTAAGTTTTAGGGTACATGTGCACAACGTACAGGTTACATAATATTTTTAAAAAGTGGATAAAACATGCCAGATTAAACTAAGCAGTAGACAGTAAGTAGATTAATTTACTAGCAGACTAGGCACGAGCATGGACACTCACCCTAGAAGACATTATTTCCTTTATGGTGAGCACTGCAATGACCCACCCCAGCTGGGAGGTTACCCATTATGGGGCCAGTAACATGGCAGTCTAGCAGGAATACATGGGAAAGGGCTGGCAAGCCAAAGCACTCACCATCTTTCTTTTTCTTTCCTTTTTCTTTTTCCCTCTTTTTCTTTTTCTTATCTGTTTCCTTTTCCTTTCACTTTCATTCTTTTCCTTTTTTTCTTTCCTTCTTTTTCATTTCCTTTTTGCCTTCCCTTCCTCCCTCCTCCTTATCCTTCCTTCTTTCCTTTTTTTCTTCTTTGTTTTATGTGTTTTTCAACATTTACTGCACACCTCTTTTGTACCAAACCTATATTAAGCATTAACACTATGCATGGTGGCTCACACCTGTAGTCCCAGCAATTTGGGGGGCTGAAGCAGGAGGATTGCTTGAGCCCAGAAGTTCGAGACCAACTTGGGCAATATAGCAAGACCCTGTCTCTACAACAATAAAAATTTAAAGAATAGCCAGGCATGGTGGTGCACACCTATAGTCCTAGCTATTTGGGAGGCTGAGGCCAGAAGATCACTTGAGCCCAGGAGTTCAAAGTTGCAGTGAGCTATGATTGTCCCACTGCACTCCAGCCTGGGAAACAAAGCGAGACTTCGACTCTACAAAAAAGAAAATGGTCACAATATATTTCGCCAAGGATAGAAAAGGAATACTAACAGAGCATGCAATGACATGACAGCAGGAAAATTACAGCTGGGAGGATCTGTGAGCATGGAGCACTTCCTGTTTATGCTGGAGCCCCAATAACTGTTACCTGTACATTTTGATGGTATATCCAATCAGTGAAATAGTTTTACTACGCACCCACACTACACATATGCTTAGTTTATAAATGATATATTTGTGCAAACCCACAATCCTTTATTCAAAACTCTTGGGCCCAGAGGTGCTTCAGAAATGAGAATTGTTTTGGATTTTAGGAAGAGAAGCTGGTGTGTATATTGAATATTAGTTAACATCCCCATGGAGATATGGGTTAGCACTCTAAACACACACAGAGAAAGAGACAAATATGATCACTTACACTAAAGAGAATAAATACTTTCAATGTCCTCATATCTATTCAGATCAGGTATTGCCAAATAAGTGTATCTCAAACTTACTACAAAAACTTAACTTTCAGCGGTTTATAGATTTTAGGTTTACAGACAATGGATTGTGGACCTGTGCTTCTGTTATTGGTTAATGTCCCAAAGTATGCTATGTACCATAGGTAAGATTTATCTTTAGGAACTGTGGATATAAACCCATATTTCAAATGGTCTTCTTGATAATTTTTAAGATTTTGACCAGGCCTTAAACTAGGCATTAGAGACATGTCAGCTCTGCCATGTTATTTGTTTGCATTTATGTATCTTCCTGGTTTTATTTCTTCTTTGTTTGTAAGTACTTTCTTGTTTGCAATAGTATCTTTTTAAACGACTTTCAATACTCAGTAATTTTACAGGCATCTTTTCTAAGTTATGATGCCATAGGTTGTTTAGCTGTGGGCACTAAATGCATATCAGCACCCATCAGCTGACATTAGTTCCAGAGGTGACAACCAGCTGAGGAAACACTTTAGAGATGTGATCCCCCTCCCCAACTCTCCTTCCCAAACCAGGCAAGTAGGCAGAGCTTGCAAGGAGGGGGCTCAGCAGGCTCATGTTCAAATCCTGGCTCCACTGCTTGTTAGCAATGTGATCTTGGGTGACTTACTTCACCCCCTGTGCCTCAGTTTTACCATCTGTAAAATGGGGATAGCAGGAGTACCTACCTCAGAGGGTTGTTGCTAGGACTCAGTGAGATCGTGGCCAGAACACCTGGCAGAGAGTAAGTGCTCAATGCACAACAGCAGACACTACTATTGTCATGCACTTTATCCAGTTGTTTCTGACTGCTTCTGAGGAATGCTTCCTCCACCTTTAGTGTCTTCTTAAGTCACGTTAAGGGCTACCCAGCAAAACCCACTTGATTTAGAGAAGAGCAAACTGAAGTTCCAAGAAGGTGAGTCATTATGGGGAGATGGCAGAAGGGGAAGGTGATGGTTTCCATGCCATTACCTTTTCCACTGATGAATTCTGAATACCAGCAAAATTCAATCAGAACACTTCATAGATTCTACTCTCCATCTGCCTTAGTCAGAACTGTTTTTGTGGAAGTAACAGAAGTCCAACTCAAACTGGCTTAAGCAAAAAAAGCAGAACCTATTAGCTCAATTACCTGAAAAGTCTAGGAGCAGACAAGATTCAGGCATGGCTGGATCCAGGGGCTCAAGTGGAATCATTAGATTATGATACCTCCTCCACTGCCCCCTTATCTTGGAGTCCTATTTTTATTCATCCTCAGGAAAATTCTCTCTGCAGCTCTTATAGTAGCTCTAGCCTTATGTCCTCTCAGATCCAACTCTTCTAAACAGAGAGCACTTCTTTGCCAACAGTTCCACAGGTCCTAGGATGGAATCTCAGTAGACTGGGATGTTAAGTTATGACTGGCCCTATAAAGCAGGCCTCACAGCAAAGATGTAGATAAGGAGACATGATCCCAGTGCTGTGTTCAAGGCCTAGAATGTCAGGGCTTGTTGATGTGGCTTCTGAGTTACAGAATTACTGCCTTATGTGTAATAAATCCTGATCCTGACTGCTGACTTGGTAGACTATAAAAGACAGCAAGTCTGTTCTTCTCAACTTTGACACGGCAAACATCTCAGTCTACTGAGGCCACCAAATGGCCACATGTGCCTCAATGAGATCATGAGGAGGAAGTGGGATCCACCTGCAGGCTTCACCACCTCCAGGTTTTCCTCTTTATCCCTTTATATTGCTTATTAGCTGCTTTAGTTGTGAAACAAAAAGCAAAAGCCACTAAAGTTCAAAGGATTTACTCTTGTCCATCTTCAAACCTGAACTAGACCCTGGACTAAACCTAGGTCTGAACTCACCGGGGTTGGGTCGCATGCTCTTCTCTGAACCAATCACTAAGGGATGGAGTGCTCTGATTGGTCATGTGCTAGTCCCTGGAGTACAGAAGTGGTATGTATCCTACCTGAACCCCCAGACCTAAGACTTAGGTTTTCCTTAAAAAAAATAATAATAAAAATAACATGATAGATGCTGGAACCAAAAAAGAACAGCTTCCAGTGTTCCATCTCTGCCAAAACCATCAATTATTTCCAAGTATCTCAGTCCCCAACTCCATAACCAAGGAGTGGCTGCTGTCTCAAAAAGGACAGAGTCGCAGCCACAAAAAAAGAACAAAATCATGTCCTTTGCAGCAACGTGGATGCAGCTGGAGGTCATTATCCTAAGTGAATTAATACAGAGACAGAAAACCAAATACCACATGTTCTTACTTATGGGTGGGAGCTGAACATTGAATACTCATGGACATAAAGATGGCAGCAATAGACACTAGGGACTACCGGGAGAAGGAGATGGGACAAGGGCTGAAAAACTGTTGGGTACTATGTTCCCTACCTGGGTGATGGGGTCATTCATACCCCAAATGTCAGCATCATGCAATATACCCATGAAACAAATCTGCACATGTATCCTTTGAATCTAAAATGTTGGAATTATTTTTTAAAAGAATAAATCTTTTTTGAATCTAAAATAAATGTTGAAGTTATTTTTCAAAAAAATAGTGTTAGTTGTAGGTGTCCATTAACAGGTTGAGGTAGTTATATCTATTCCTAGTTTGCTGACAGTTTTTTTAATCATAAATGAATGTTAAATTGTAAGTTATTTTTTGCATCTTGTTGGCATTCTAATTTTTCTCTTTCATTTCTTTCATGCTTTCATGTGGTGAATGACACTGATATATGTTTTTAATATTAAGCTGCCCTTGCATTATTGGGATAAACTGTCTTTGGCCATAATGTATTATTATCTGTTACTGGGCTTGACTTGCTAATAACTGTTAAGAATTTTAGTGTCTGTTTTCACATAGAATTATAACATAGTTTTTTCTTGTAATTATTTTCTGATGTCAGAATAATGTTGGCCTCCTGGGAAGTATTAGAGAGTGGTCCCATCTTTCAAATTTCTGAAAGAATTTGTAGTACTTATTCCTTAGATGTTTGACAAAGTTCACCAATGAAGCCATTTTGGACGTGGAATTTTCTGTTTGGGAGAAATTTTAATTATAAATTCAATTATAGAGGGCTCAGCCATGTTCTATATTTTTCTTAAATTTGTTTGTTAATATGTATCTTTCAAGGAATTTGTCCTTGTAAGGTTGTAAGCTGTCTCAACACAAAATGTTTCAGATATTTCCTTGTTATCATTTTAAAAGAAACTATAGTGATATCTCCCCTTCATTAATAATTTTCCCCCATTTTCATTGATTAATTTACCTAGAGATATATGAATTTTATTGTTCATTACAGAAAATTTATTTTTCTCCATTGTTTTTCTGGTGTTTAAAAATAATTTCATTGATTTCTGCTGTTATTATTTCCTTTATTCTATATATTTTGGGTTTAATTTATTCTGTTTTAAATTTAGGATGGGCCTATCTTCTTTCCTAACTGAAATATTTAATGCTATTAATTTCCCCATAACCATTTCTTTAGCTGTATCCCACATGTTTTGAGATACTGTGTTCTCATTTTCATTCAGTTCAAATATTTTCTAATTTCTTTTGGGATTTCTTCGATTCATGTGTTATTAGTATGTTATTTCCAAATTTAAAATAAATTTTAGGTATCATTTGTGATTGATTTCCATTAAACCCACTCTTACCAAAAGGGAAAGAAAAGGACAGTAATTTTATCATCATCAAGTCCATCACCATTACCAGTGCTTGACTTGTGACAGCATTCAGCTGGGTTGTTCAGAAACAGACTTACTAGACAGGATCCTGGCATCCAGGAGACCTGTACTGAAGACAACTATGCCTAATCAACTCTGATCACTTGGTGATGCTCTATAGTGCTGTATCCAGATTGAAGCTCAGTGCGGAAGAGTGCAACAATTGATTAGTAATGTCTGCCCTGGGCACAGGCAAGAGGAATATGGCCGTGTTTGTGGTGTATTTACTATCAACAGTTATCTCAACACCTTCCTACTCTACATACCAAAACCCAGGTCAAGGCAATAAATATTTGAATACCCATTGTGAATCACTCTGGGATGGGGGACGAGGAGCCATACAAAATGAAGTAGATACACGATTTGTTCTATTCCAGAGCTTACTTTTAACTGAGAAGACCACGTATTCAGGAAAGCATCTGGATGTAGGAGTCTTGGCCTCAAACATTCCCAATGACTCTTGCCTACTTCCTCCATGTTTAATTGTCTCCAGCTCCCAGGAACATCTTGAGCCTTGCCTTGGGCCTATCTCTGTTCTTGCCTGTGGATTGGGGGTACTCTTTATAAGGTATTAAGGACAGATAAGCCCCAAGTAGAGTCTCTCTTTTGATGTAATCAGAAAACTTGAAAGAACACTGACAAAGAGAAAGGACATTGTGTGTCCAGAAGTCAGTTCCCTCTTATGTCTGAATCTTCAGAACAGGCACATTCTCTGCCTCCTCTTGTTTCTGGAAATCCCCAGGACAGAAGCCACTCAAGGAGAGGGTCTCATGGATGATACAAACAGATGTACACATGTAGAGGAGAGTCTGCTTTGGCCGCCCTTATACAGCCTGACCATGTACACAAGTCACTGGGACAGTGTTAAAATGTGGAGTCTAATTCACCAGGTCTGGGATGGGGCCTGAGGTTCTGCATCTCTAACAAGCTTCCAGGGGGTGCTGGTGTACGGACCTCACTTTGGGGATCAAGGGGCTCTGTCACCAATGATAGAATGCACGGTGCAGACTAGGTGCTGCAGGAAGACAGAGACTGGGACTTGGGAGAAGGGAGGGGGCGCTGCATAGCACAAGAGGGCACAGTGAAGGAAAGGGCAGGAAGGGAAAGGAGAAGCTTTCTGAGCATCTGTTTGGAAGTGCCAGCCTACAGCCCAGCACATGCCATAAAAAATAAATAAAATAGAAAGTTCCTTTCTTCCTTCCCTCCTCCTTAATCCTCGTGACCTCAAGGAGTAAGTGGAATAACTGTTTCCACCCTCCCCCCACCCGACACACATTTCACATAGGGAAACAGACTCAGAAGGATGGGTAAAGAGTCAAGCCTGGAATGGCAGAAGCCAGCTCCTGCCTGCCTATTTCCACTCCTTAGAGCTTGCAACCTGGAACCTGAAAAGAGCCCGCAGGGGATGTGTTGATGTTTGCAAAACCGGCATAAGGGCCTTTGTCCAAAGGCCTCCAGTTTCCCAAATAATGAGGCCAGTTGGAAGCTGTTAACACAGATGGGAACCAGCCAGCAGCAGGTGAACAGCCACTCAACCTATCAGCACTGCTTTAACCTATAACATGCTCCTGGCTTCTGCACCCCCATTTCAGGGGGCCTGAGCCCCAGGTGCACCTGCCAGCCAAGGAATGGTGTCCAGGCAAGAAGTGTGGGTCTCCACCACTCTGAATTGGTTTCCACATTCTCCCATTTCCAGGAGCCCCTTGGGAGAACAGTTTCTCTGGGTTAATATATAGTGCTAATGATGGGTAGCTGGCGGGAAAGAGTAAGGTCTACTTGATCCAGGGCTTGGAATGAAGCCAGGATCTCTCTGGCTGTAGATTCTCTCTCTCCTTCCAGGTTAGTGTGCAGTGTGGGGAGATTAAGATGTATAGTCTGCAAATGAACTAACCTTTTCCAGGCCTCTTTAATGAGGCTTCCTATAATAGGGCCATTTCTCTTTCGTATGTATGTGTACATATTCATTCACATACACACACACACACACACTCCTTAACATAATCCATATGGAAATAAAAATCTCTCTGTTGCTCTATATTTTTAAGTGGACCCTATAACAGGTAAAACTTTTTTCTCCAAATGAAAATCCACGGTTCAACAACATGCATTTCCAGCAAATCAAAAAGGTAGTTCCAGCCAGCTGGCTAGGCTCCCTCTTAAAACTCAAGGGTAAGGGCAGCAAGTAACCAAATGGACCAACAGTCCTTCTACGGCATAACGGCAACCCAGCACAAGGCAAAGTCAAGTCCTCACGAAACATCAATTCTGGGACTCTCTCTGGACAAACGAACATGAGCAGCCTCAAACCCTAGATCCTTGTAGATAGGGAATCTGAATTCTATGTCATTTAGACTTTCACCTACCTAAAGGGATGTATAAGAATGTTTTCATACTGCTTTAAAGAACTGCCTGAGATGGGGTAATTTATAAAGGAAAGAGGTTGAATTGACTCACGGTTCAGCCTGGCTGGGGAGGCCTCAGGAAACTTACAATCATAACAGAAGATGAAGGGGAAGCAAAGCACCTTCTTCACAAGACAGCAGAGAGCAGTGCTGCGTGAAGAGGAAGAGCCCCTTATAAACCATCAGATCTCGTGAGAACTCACTCACTATCAAGAGAACAGCATGGGGGAAACCGCCCTCATGATTCAATTGCCTCCACCTGGTCTCTCCCTTGACACATGGGGATGATGGGGATTATAATTCAAGATGAGATTTAGGTGGAGACCCAAAACCTAACCATATCTGGGAGAGAATTCTAGCTTCCGATAACATTAAGCATCTTCTAACTTTAAAATGTACAGGGGGAAAAGGCAGATTCTCAAACCGTCCTTCTAATGCTTGATTTCTCAACAGCCATCACAATAATCTATGTCAGGGCTGCGAACAGGAACCCCCTGAGGATGTCAGCTATTTCAACTTCATCCAGGATCTGAGACCCTTCTGACTTTAACCCTCCTAAAGAGCAGGGACATTCTCAGGCCTGTCTCAGAGCGTCTGAACTCAAGACATCAAGCGATGAGCAGTTGCTGAAAATTGAATTTTCTGACCGCAAGGTAATAAAACTAGAAATTACTTTTTAAAAAGTATTTTGAAAAACCTCGACCACTTAGAAATTGAAAGGCACTCTCCCAAATAATTTGAGACAAAGGGAAAGTCAAACCCAACAATTACAACAAAGAAAATAACAATAATAAGAATACTGCATACTTTTTAAATCGCAGGGTACGTGCCCAAAGCTGTAATTAGAAGCAAAAGTCATAGTATTAAATGCTACTATTATTATATTTAAAAGAATAAATAAATGTAACTCAGGAAGTTAGAAAAGAATAACACAAAGCAAAGTTAAAAGGGTTATTAACAAAGGGAAAAGGAGAAATCATAAATTTGCATTATAAAAATTCAAAACGAAGATACAGACAAAGATCCAAGAGATTTAATCAAAAAAAAAATAAGCAAGATACACATAATTAGGAGGAAGAGAGTTGGTGAAATAACCGCTAGGATGGAAAAGATTAAAAAATAGCAAAGCCTCTTGATCATGTGCAAAAATCTACGTTAAAAAGTTTGCTGCATCCAGGTTAACATTTTAATTATAAAAATAGTTCTCCCTATTTCTAGATAAAGCATACTAGTAATAAATTAGAAAAACAACGTTTCCATGATAGAAAAATGTGAAAAAGACACGAATAGGCAATTCAGAGTAGAATAAAAACATACAGGTAATTAACATTTAAGAAAATGCCCAACCACGTGGTAAATCAAGGAAATAAAAGTAGAAAAAACTGTGATGTTATTTTTCCCCCCAATCAAATTAGCAAAGTTTTGGCTTTGTGGTGGTTCTTGCTTTGAGTGGCTACATCCAGAAAGAATAGAGATGAGGTGAATTATTATAGATGCTCTCATACATGAGTGAGAGGAACATAAATTGGCAAATTAATTTATCCCTTCTGAAAAATGTTGTGTAAGCATCTCAGGTGAATGTCTAGCAACTTCCCTTAAAGGGAGATACTCGATAAACACTATGAAGCAGGACCTGATTTCTACAGATTTGAGAGTTCCAAGCTACCAAGAGAGTCAACTTGAGGCCAGGAGTTTGAGACCAGCCTGGCCAACATGGTGAAATCCCGTCTCTACTAAAAATACAAAAATTAGCCGGGCATGGTGGTGCACTTCTGTAGTCCCAGCTACTTGGGAGGCTGAGTCAGGAGGATCCCTTGAACTCAGGAGGTGGAGGTTGCAGTGAGCCAAGATCATGCCACTGAACTCCAGCCTGGGCGAGAGTGAGACTCCATCTCAAAAGATAAGAAAAAGAAAAAGAAAACAAGGTCTTTAGAAAGATAATTAAGTTAGAGTGAGATCATTAGGGTGGGCCCTAATCCAATGCAACTGGTGTCCTTACAAGAAGAGACAATTTGGACATAGACAGGTACAGAGGAAAGGCCTTGGGAACACACAGGGAGAAGGTGGCCACCTGCAGGCCAAGGAGAGAGGCCTTAGAAGAAATCAACCCTGCCACAGTTTGATCCTGGACTTCCAACCTCCAGAACTGGGAGATATATCATTCCTGTTGTTTAAGCCATCTAGTCTGTAGTACCTTATAATGGCAGCTCTGGCAAACAAACACTCTAGGTGTGTTGATAATTTGTTAGATTTTAAAAAGCCAAGTTATAAAAGAGGACTTAAGATATAAGATTTGTGTAATTAAATCATACATCCAGTGTGTATGTGCATGTGTGCGTGAAAGTGTATTCCCACAGAGGATAATGTTTGGAATGTTATAGACCAAAATGTTCAGAGCGCCCTTTCTCTGGATTGGGGGGATTACAGGTGATTTGAGGGAGTAAGGTTGTAGTTTGTGTTCTTTCTAATCAACACTACTTGATCAGTGACCATATATTTACTGTGACATTCAAAAATATTTTTTTTATTTTTTTATGTTTCTTTCTATTCTTTATTAATGTCATGAAGTAAATCACTAGTGGATGATGTCTTTTAACTTTGTTTTCCTAGTTACCTGTTTTGTGTTGTTATTTTGTCTTTTTTTTCTTTTTCTTTTATTTTTTATTATTATACTTTAAGTTCTAGGGTGCATGTGCACAACGTGCAGGTTTGTTACATATGTATACATGTGCCAAGTTGGTGTGCTGCACCCATTAACTCATCATTTACGTTAGGTATATCTCCTAATGTCATCCCTCCCCGCTCCCCCAACCCCTTCCTGTGTCCAAGTGTTCTCATTGTTCATTTCCCACCTATGAGTGAGAACATGCGGTGTTTGGTTTTTTTTGTCCTTGCAATAGTTTGCTGAGAATGATTGTTTCCAGCTTTATCCATGTCCCTACAAAGGACATGAACTCATCCTTTTTTATGGCTGCATAGTATTCCAAGGTGTATATGTGCCACATTTTCTTAATCTAGTCTATCATTGATGGACATTTGGGTTGGTTCCAAGTCTTTGCTACTGTGAATAGTGTCGCAATAAACATATTTAAAATGGCATGTACATATCTAATAATAATCATAGAACGCCCACATATGATACCATGTGCCAGGCACTTACTGTTCTATCTATTTGAACTCATTTAATCCTCACCATCACCCCACAAGGCAGGGACTATCTCCATTTTCCAGATGAGGAAACTGAGGTAGAGACAGGTTATGTAACCTGCCCAACATTACACAAAGCTGACAAATAGCAGGGCCGGGCCACCAAACTAGTTGGTCTGGCGTCATGTCCATGATCTTAGCCACAAAGCTACCCTGCCCCACTCTAGAAGCCTGGTGAATTCATTGGTTTACTAAGAGTTTATCTGAACAAATTTGGTTGAGTGTGAGATTTGATACAAGCATGCATGAGCACACACAAACATACTCAGCAACATTTAGCTGATCTTCGTGGTTCATCAGAGTACTAGAGTCCTTTCCATTTAAGGTTCACAATTTAATTGGATTCAAGACCCCATACCTGACAGGGTGACACCGCTCTCGTTAATATATGGAGGAAGATCTCAGATGCTCCACTTTCCTGAGTTCCAGGGAGCTGATCTGTATGCTCTTGAGCAGGGGCAGGGTAAGCAACCCATTCATATTTTATAAGTTTGTTTAATGGAGCCTTATTTTTTGGGCTATGTATTTTTAAAGACTGCGTAGCTTAGATTGATGGAGTCGCTACACTGATTCTCCTCTTACAAGCCAGAGGGCTGGAGGAAGCTCAGCCCTTCTGGGGCCCAGGAGGGACAAGAAAGAGTCGCAAATGGACAGAGCTACCTAAATGCCCATCAGTAGGGACCTGGTAAAATAAATTATGTTCATCCCCATAATGGAATCCATGCAGCTGCTAAAAACAATGTACTAGAGCTATAGGTACTTTCAAGGAAGGGTGTCCATGATAGATCATTAAGGAAAAAAAGGCAAGTCAAAGGTCATTAGAAATAAATAATATGATGCTATTTGGTGATAGAAAATTGTATGTGGGGTGTGTGTGTGTGTGTGTGTGTGTGTGTGTTATAATAACTAAGGATTTGGAAAGTGGTTGAACAGACTAGCGTTCACATCCCAGCTCCCTTACTAACTAGGTGAGTGACCTCAGGTTTTCTTAACCCCTCTAAGCCCCAGTAGCCTCATCTGTAAAATAAGGGGACACCTAGTTCCCATCCCGTGCATAATATAGCCTGAGGACAAAAAGAGATCATGCATGGAAAGCATTTTCATGTGCTTGGCACGTATTTAGCACTCAAAACATGCTCGTTCCTCTTCTTCTTGGTGCATAAAAAAGGTGCGTAAGAATATTTGCCCATCTCTCCCACTGTTCATTCCTGGAAATTGGTGAAAGAAGACTCACTGTTCACATCACACATTTACACCATATTTAAATTTCTACAGTGTGCATGTTTGACGTTGTCATTAAACATCACATTGTAAAATTCTGTAAAATGTGCACATTGTAGAATTTTAATTGTCATTAAAATACAATAAGGTGGACTTTTTTAATAAAGGAAGCTGACTGTCCTTTCAAAAGGAAACATATGAATTCTGAAATGTCCAACAGTCTCATTTCCTGTGAGCTAGCTGGACATCGCCACACTCCTGGGGCAGGTATCCTGGGTGGGATGGAGGATAGCTGAGTGAGTCTTTCTGAATCTCTTCGGTGGGAATTGATGAGGGTATTTGCATATTCCCAAGATATATTGCATTGGCAATAAAGTCCACCCTAAATTAATCCATACCTGCCCCTATTTCAGCTCAATTCAAGCCTTCTAAACAGATGAGGCTGGGACAAGTCAGCAAACGTAAAACCATTCAGGGGCCGTGAGAAGAGATGTAATGGTGAACAACAGCAACAACTTCCTGAGCACTTACAACTGTCCAGCACTGTGCTAGATACTTCTTCTGTGTCATCTCATTTCCTATTTTACAGAAACTCTTTAAGATAAGTAGTGACTGGTGCCCTTTTTACAAAGGAGGCAACTGAGGCTCAGAGAGTTGGTGATACTTGCTCAAGGTCGCACAACACACAAAAAAAGCCAGAGTTTGATTCCAAGTCTACCTGGTCACAAAATCTAATCTTCCCTGGGGGGCACAGTAACAACCTGTGTATTCTGTCATAGGGAAGAGGGGATGGACTCTTAGCATGGGAAATTAAAGACATAAATATTCCCTGCTATCTAAATAATTGTACAAATTCGGTTATATTTGTGACTCCCCCTCTCCTTGAAATTTTCAAGATAGTCCCAGTTCAGTATTTCCCAAATTGTTTCTGGGATACCGTTTTGTTTTGTATGATACTAGTAAGTGTTCTGTAAAGAAAGGGGTTCTAAGGTCTAGTAATTCTAGGGAACTTAAGTTCTAGGAGTTTAAGCACATTTGACTTCCCAAGAAGGTGCTATTGAGCCTAGCATTGCCCAAACTTATTTGGTCATAGAACCCTTTTCTTGGGAAGCATATGCCAGAACAGAATTTGCTTAGACAAATGCTAACCTAAATAAACATGCTTTTATTTTTCTTGCTTGCCTTTCCAAGCACATTCAAAATAGCACAAAAGGGTTTAGATCTAAAACTGCAGGAAAAAGTTTCCAAGTCTTTCCCCAAATCATCCCTATGCCTCCAGAAATACACAATATCTTATATACACCTGGATATAAGACCATGCCAAGTATAAGACGTCCCTAAATACAAGGAGAGCCCACGCAAAAGAATTTTTGACCAACATGAATTTACAAACTTCTAGGGAATAGATGAAAGAGTCAAATACTTATCATGTGAAATTTATCAATTTGATGTATTTTTTCATTACATGCAGTGTAAAATAATGTTGATGTAGAAAATCTACTTTCTCCCATTCTACATCTCAAGATCCCTTTCTTCCCTTTTATTGATATACAATAATTTACATATTTATGAGGTACAAGTGAGTGTTTGTTGCATGCAAAGAATGTGTAACAATCAAGTCAGGGTAATTGGGGTATCCATCACACTGTGTGTTTATTATTTTTATGTGCTGGTATCACTTCGACTCCTCTCTTCTAGCTACTTTGAAATACACATATTACTGTTGCTAAGTATAGTCATCCTAGTCTACTGTCAAACATCAGAACTTAGTCCTTCTATCTAGCCGTATATTTGTACCCATAGCAGACATCTCTTCATCTCCACTATCCCCCACACCCTTTCCAATCTCTGCTATGAATCATTCTATTCTCTACATCCATGAGATCAAGTTTTTTAGCTCCCGCATATGAATGAGAACATGCAGTATTTGTCTTTCTGTACCTGGCCTATTTCACTTAACATAATGACCTCCAATTCCATCCATGTTCTGCAAATGACATGATTTCATTCTTTTTAGTGGCTGAATAGTAGTCCATTGTGTATATATTTTCTTTATCCATTAAGTTATCTGGAGGCTTCTATCACATTTTCTTTATCCATTATTCCATTGGTGGGTATGTAGGTTGATTCCATATCTTTGCTACCGTGAATAGTGCTGCAATAAACATGCGACTGCAGGTATCCCTTTGATATACTAATTTCTTTGTTCTTTGAATAGACCAGTAGTGGGATTGATGAGTCATATGGTAGTTCTATTTCCAGTTTTTTGAGAAATCCCCATACTGTTTTTCAGGGAACAATTTGATTCCAATTCTTTGCCTGCATCTTTTTCTTAAGAAAGCCACTTTTTGTACTCTCTTATACAGCATTTCAGTGCATGTCATAGTTGCTTCTGCCCAAGTTATTTGGAAACACAACCATTTTAAACCCATGCATTGTACTGTCATTGAAAATGTTATCCCAGACTGCAAGTACCAATACTCATAACATGGGTCCAGCTGGGCCAGTTATGATTTTCCCCGTTCTTCCTCTAGGTGTTTGTGATCTCCGCAACCTAACTACTTACAGAGTTGTTCATAAAGTGAGCCTTGGAAGTCTGGTTTACATGACATCAAACACTGGCAGGTCTGAGTCATAGTTCCTGAAATTAGTCTTAAGTCCTGTTGATTCTAATAGACGAATGCTAGATGCTTCCAGAGAACTAGCTTTGATATTGAAGTTATTCCCAAATAGGACTTCACTGGTGTAAATAAAATAATTGTGGGAGTGCCCTGTAAGCTGAGAGACTTTGCAGGGACCGAAATATTAGCAACTCCTTCTCTCCTGTAGGATAATCTCCTGTAGGAAGGGCCTCCTGTGCTTTCTGGACAGCTACAGTATTTATAAAGGGAAGACTTCACTTCTAAGAGGATGACTCTGCTCCATCAGCAATGAGCAGGTTAAGCTAAGCACAAGCTTTGCACTCAAGCTCGGGAAGGAATCAGACCTGATGTGGCACGGGCCTCTTTCTGCCTAGGACCAGGAAGAGTGAGGGCAAGAAAGGAAAAATTATTGATGTAGGGAAAACACTCAATTGCAACCTCATGAGTAAATGGGCCATTTATCCCCCAGTCCGGAGTTCCTTGAAAAGGTGACCGTCCATCAATCCCTCCTCTGAGCTGCCCCTTGATGAGCTGTTCTATCAATGGGCTAATTTAGCTGATTACAGAGGAATTTGAGAGGAATGGGCCGCCAGAGCCTGGGTCTGGGCCAGCAATGCATTAACTCAGCCAGTGTCTCCATCGCCCTCCACTTGGGACCGATAGGGGCGTCTTATTCCTGAAAACATGTCCCATGATGTGCTTTTGTTAAACTCAGCTCCAGCTTATCAGGTGCTAGGGTGGAAAACCTACTGCTATGGGGCATGGACTGTTCTGTCCTCTGAGTCCTTGGTGGGGGAGGATGACCTCTGGGACCAGTGCCAGGCTATTCTCGGCTCCTGGTCAGCAGCATGTAGACACCCAGCCCTCTAGGAAGGGAATGCAGAAGAGATGGAGAGGCCTAGGCTGAACCATCGTTGCTCCTTTACTCCCCTGACTTTTGACAGCATACAAGGCTTGGAAAATGCCCCACCCTTCTCCAACACTGGAGGGCTAACTCACATTCAGGTGAAATGGATGGACAATCATAATGGGAATCTCTCTACTCCCCCAAAAAACAATTGCCTTCAAAAATCTCCCCCAATTTCTTCTAAAAGCTCCTGCAACTCCAATTGTTTGGATTAAAGTGCTTCCCTATTTAGATATTCCACTGAAAACATTGTACTGTTAGCAATTTACACTTTAGTACAAATTAGTCTGTCCACTCTATCTAACACTCTGGGAACAGGGTATAGAATGGTAAGTTTCAAAGACATAAGTTGATCCACAGGAAAGGAGGGCTGAAGGGTGCTACAAGTTAGAGAGCACACAGACATTCAATTCTCTGCACAGATGGAGCACAGCAGGTTCAATGGAAGGAAAGGAAAAGGAAAGTATTCAAAGAGGAGGAAAGAGGACCCAGGTAACACGCTTTTTGCATTCTCAGTTTTGCTGAGAGGGACCCCAAATCTAGAAAATCATGAATCTTCCAGCTCAAGTTCCCATTTAAAGAATAAGGGAGCAGCTTTATAGAGGTGTCTATAAGGTGATTTGGAGTACCATCAGTCATCTTCATTAAGAAGAATTTGAAGCCATCCTACCCCCTTTTAGTGCATTTTCCTCAAGTGACTGTGTTGGGATACAAACAATCCCATTTGTTTATTTCTCCAACTTAAAACCCAAGCCCATTTATATTAAGCAGTCTTTTGAGTGAAAGGAACCAAATTGAAACAGCTTGAGCAAAAGAGAAAATGCATTGGCTCGGGTAGCTTTCGAGTTTAAAGGTCCAGGTTTCAGTCATGGCTTGATCTAGGGGCTCAAATGATGTTATCAACAATCTGTTTCTTTTCAGCTCCCAGGTCTTCTCTCCACTCTTTGTCGATTTCATACGCAGACAGGCTCTCCATTTGTGCTTCCCAAAAAGGCTGCTAGGAGCTCCAGACTCCCATTCAGCCGGCTTAGAAACCTGATAGAGAATAACTCTTTCCTAAAAGCTTCAGCCGAAGCCCAGAGCTGATTCTCACTGGACCCATTTGTGTTTCACACTCATCCCTCAATCCATCACTGGGGCTCAGGGATGGATTACACAGACTGATGTGACCCAGCCTCATGCCCAGCTCTGCATCTAACGGGAGGTCAGCCCCCAACCCCAAGCCATTGACTTGAGAGTAGAAAGAGGGTCTTCCAATGAAAAATCAAAGAGCTGCTTCCAGATGAAGAAGCGGGAGATCCAGGGCAGGGACACAACAGGGTCCCTTTAAGGCTCATAAATAGATTAGTGCAATAAAGTGTACTGGGTTCCCACATGGGGAATTCTAGAGTCCAGTAGGAGTGAATACAGAGGCAGGAATAATTTCAGTGATTCCAATAGACCTTATCAAGACCGGCTAATCTCCCTGTATAGTTTGAGCCCATTTCCTGATGTCCTGAAATCTATTAATCATTTTGGGTTCCCATCTCAGCTGGCCTAACCAGGGCTTAAATGGCCTACCAAAGACTGCAGCTAACGAGAAGAGATTTGGCCACATAGGAAGTGTGTGGGGTTGGGTTCCAGGAAAATGGGTTTCTTTCTTCATCTTAAGGAGTAACTCTACAAAAGCTGAGTGGCTTCTCTAAGCCTCTCGCTCAATTCAACCCACATTTACAGAGCAACATAGAGTGGTGGGTAAGAGCTTCTTTGGGATCAAAGCTGTGTTGAGATTGGCGGCTCTTCTGTGTGACATGGGGCTACTGACTTAACGTCTCTGAACCTGTTTTCTCATTCATAAAATGAGGTTGAAGAGCCTCTACCATATAGACTCGTTCTAAGGATTAGATTAACAATATGTTCAACATTAACTGAGCACCTACTCTCTGCCAGGATCTCTGGAGCTCATCTCCTAGCAGGGGAAACAGAGAGTAGACATTAAGAAATAGTAAGTTATTTTGAATGTTAAAAGTTAAGTGCTGGCCGGACGCGGTGGCTCACACCTGTAATCCCAGCACTTTGGGAGGCCGAGGCGGGTGGATCACGAGGTCAGGAGTTCGAGACCAGCCTGGCTAACACAGTGAAATCCTGTCTCTACTAAAAATTAGCTGGGCGTGGTGGCGGGCGCCTGTAGTCCCTGCTGCTCAGGAGGCTGAGGCAGGAGAATGGCGTGAACCCGGGAGGCAGAGCTTGCAGTGAGCCGAGATTCCACCACTGCACTGCAGCCTGGGCAACAGAGCGAGACTCTGTCTCAAAAAAAAAAAAAAAAAAAAAAAAAGTAGTTAGGTGCTATTGGAGGGCAATAGAAATGGTGGAAAGGCTGGGCATGGTGGCTCATGCCTATAATCCCAGCACTTTGGGAGGGAGGCCAAGGCAGGTGGATCGTGAGGTCAGGAGTTCGAGACCAGCCTGGCCAGCATGGTGATACCCTGTCTCTACTAAAAATACAAAAATTAGCCAGACATGGTGGCATGCACCTGTAATCCCTGCTACTTGAGAGGCTGAGGTAAGAGAATCACTTGAACCCGGGAGGCAGAGGTTGCAGTGAGCCGAGATCACACCATTGCACTCCAACCTGGGTGACAGAGTGAGACTCCGTCTCAAAAAAAAAAAAGAAAGAAAAGAAAAGAAAAGAAAAGAAATGGTAGAAATAAGGAATAAGGATGGAGGAGAGGAAAGTTGCCATGTTGAATTGATTGGGGTGAGTTTCACCAAGAAGATGAATCTGAGCAGAGACACGAAGAGAGTGAAGAAGTGAGGAGGTGGGGAAGAGCGTTCCCGTCAGAGAGAACAGCCAGTGCAAAGGTCCTGAGGTAGGAACATGTTGTCTGGTACAGTCAACTGCAGCGAGGAAGCCACTGTGGCTGGAGAAGAGTGACCAAGGAGGTGGACAGGAAAGAAATAAGGATGCAGTTCCCATAGGGCCTTGTGACCACTGTCAGGACATGAACATGGGACATGCTTAGTGTGGCCTGGCCCAGAGAAGACTCCAAGAAGTGGAAGAATGGCAACGAAGGTGATGGTGAACATGCAAACAATATGATGTGCTGTCCAGCACTCCAGCAATAACATCCAGGCTAACACAGGCGTACCCTCACCTTCCTGAGCTGTTCTGAGGATGGCAATATGAACATAAGCCATTTGCACTTTGAACCCATGCTGAGAAAATTACTCCATAAACATAGGGTGTTTCCTGCCATCACAAGTCTTTATCATGTGTCTGACACCATTATCACCAAAAGGTCACCAGGTGGCACCCATTAGCAGGGCTAACACTTCTTCTGCTTAAGCGGCCCAGTTTTTCACTTCCTCCTGATATCAGCAGAAATAACCCTGAATCGAACCTATCTGCCCCATGAATAGTGTGTGTTCCGCACTCATGGCCTTTTGCTCAAACCGAGTGGGCCATTGCCTGGGTAATGTGTTGTATACTTATCCAAATTATCTGAATATTATTGACACCAACTGACAAGGCTCCAGGCTACCAGTATTGACATCATCAAACCAGCCACCTATCTCATCTTGACTCTTGACTCCTGGAAGCTACCACAAAGTGTAGCTAATTCTTCTCAGATGGCTATTGCCCCAGCTGAGTGGTACCATAACACCGTTTCTCCAAAGAGACATTTCCCAGACTTTTCCAGCACACAGACAGACTGCAAATGAGGTTGTCGAGGCATCCTGGAAGAATGCCTTCACCCATTCCCTCTGAACTGGCTCAATGAGCCTCTTGCTTCACCTAAACTCATTTTCCAAATCCATTACACGGGGAAGGCTCATTCTGAAATTTAAGTCTGATACTGTTGAAGTATCCCATGTCTTCCTAATTCCCTTGGGAGGTCCAGATTCCTTAGAGCTCCAACAAAGCTTAGGCTTTTCCTGCCTCTCCAGCATCATCTTCTCCAGCCTCCATTCACCTCCAGCCAGGCTGAGAACCAGGGGCCTCCTGTACATGCATGTCCTTATTGTACATGCTGTTCCCTGAGCCTGGCAAGCTCCCACGTGTCCTTCAACTTACCCTCCTCCACCTCCTCCACAAATCCTCAGTTTACCCCCAAATCTAGCTTGGAGTCCCAGCCACAAGCACCCTGAGCATCCTGTCTATAACTCCCTTGCCACTTCCGTCGCATATATTGTATTGTGTTTTGAGGTGTCTCTCTCATCTGCTGGACATGGTACCTCATTCATCCTTGAGTCTCCACCTTTGAGAAAAGAGTCTACTCATAGTAGATGCTCAATAACTACTTGTGGCTTGCACAGAAGAACCAGCGACCTGTTTGATTATATGTCATCCTCACTTTAGCCCCTGAAACAAGTGTAGACGTATAATTGCTAGCAGGCTGTAGCAGCCTGGTTCAGCAGACCTGGGTTTGGAACTCTGATCCACCTTTTATCAGCTGTGACATTGGGTAATTCAGTCTTTTGAGTATCAACTTTCCCATCTCTGAAAGTAGTAGTATGCACCACTTCTTATGTCTGTGGTGAGGATTAAATGAGAAATTCTAGTGCATATTCGATGAGGGTTAATCATTATTTTTTATATTCTCTGCAATCAACTAAATGATTACCATGTCCAGAAAGCTAGGGATTCCTGTCTACGGATTCCCTGATGTATCCCAAATGCCTATCACAGTGCCTGGCACATAGCAAGTGCTCAATAAACATTTGCTGAAGAAATAAACAACCTGGTATTTCTAGACTGAGGGAGAAGCTCCCTGTATTCCTAGAATTTTTAGTTTCAGCTGTAGAATTCTCAAGATATCATTTCCCCATTCCCAGAGACACTGATTTGGCAGAGTTTGGGTGGAGCCCAGAGACCTGCCTGTGAATGGGTTTCCCATGATCACTCAGTTCTCCACCATTTAGGAACCTTGACACCAGATGATTCAAGTCTCATTACCTCCTCCTTGTCTCACCTCACCACTATCCCTTTCCAGTTGCAGTCATCTAAAAGCCCAATCTTGGTATCAGTAATGATCATTGTGCTAGGGCTAATATTATTTTCGTGAGGCACAGAAACCCAGCAAAGGCTTTTAAGTGAATACTTGGTAATAGAACAATCAAGTTAAAAGATCAGTGTGACACAGAGCATGAAATAGGAAAGTATCGTGGTCAATTGATTTGGACCACACTTACGGGTTTGTGAAATGAATTTCATTTTCTGGACCAAATGGAAGCCCTGCTTATAAATCACTGTCGGTCTTGGAGATTAATAAAGGAAACAGGCTTGATTAAGAATTCAGAGCATTGGTCCCATTGCAGATTTATAGACCCAGAGGTCTTGCCACAGAGATTTCAAGAGGCCCCACCTGTTAATTGTCATTTAGGAAGATTAACCCCAGGGCTTCTGGCTAAGAATTGAGGACAGGGCCTGAGCCCTGCCTGGGATGGAAGGTAGATTCTAGGAAATGCATTTCTCCATGCTTTTCTAACCCTCCCAGA
Source organism: Pan paniscus (assembly GCF_029289425.2). Taxonomy (NCBI): domain Eukaryota; kingdom Metazoa; phylum Chordata; class Mammalia; order Primates; family Hominidae; genus Pan; species Pan paniscus. Next base: position 123,854,134 of record NC_073259.2, read on the forward strand.
AAGTTCACAACTCATGTGCCCTTTGATATAACATTGTGTAGAATTTTTCCTAGATTCTGGACAGATGGCAATTTTTATTTAAAACCCCTTCTGCATCTATCTCTACCAAAACTTGGCAGAGCAGAGTCGACTCAAGACTGGAAATTAAAAACAAGACAAATGCAACAGTGCGGGGGTAGTAAAGGCGTTAAATTAAATCAACTAAATGTAAAAGATCTCCATCCGTTCTCTGATGCTTGCATAACCCTGCACGTGGAGAGGTTTGCATCTAGTGCTGAGACGTTTGGCATTTGAGAATATTTTTGAAATTCCTCATCTGTCAGAAGCTGATGTTGGCCAGGCATGGTGGCTCACACCTCTAATCCCAGCACTTTGGGAGGACAAGGCAGGTGGATCACTTGAGGCCAAGAATTTGAAACCGGCCTGGCCAATATGGAGAAACCCTGTCTCTACTAAAAATACAAAAAATTACCTGGGCATGGTGGCACTCACCTGTAGTCCCAGCTACTTGAGAGGCTGAGGCACAAGAATCGCTTGAACCCAGGAGGTGGACGTTGCAGTGAGCCGAGATTGCACCACTGCTCTCTAGCCTGGGCAACAGAGTAAGACTCTGTCTAAAAAAAAAAAAAGAAAACTGATGTTAAAGACCAAAAAGAGAGAGCAGAGCTTGTGAAGCCAGTGTTAGGAGAAGGGACAGGACCACTTTAACAAGTTTGTTGGGACAGAGCCAACTCATGTATTTTGGTGAAATGTCACGGTTTGGGACCCAGTATTTGCAAAAGTGTGCTCTGCAAACCAGAAGTTATGTTATTTTAGCATTCCACTCTGTAATATTATTGGCCCTGATGGTTTCAAATCCAGCACAAGTTAGAAGTCAGAATGGTGTTACTAATGTCCAGAAGGGAGCATGAGGTGGGGTTCGGAGGTGTCGCTAGTGTTCAGCAACTTGATCTGGATACATTCAGTTTGTGAAATTTTATCAAGCTTTACAATGAACATTTTCACTTTTCTGATCACCTATATTTCAATAAAAAAGTTAGAATTTTTGAAAGCAGCAAGAAAATGAATGGGTATATCTGATTATTCTGCAACATACTAGCATTGCTTGAAACTGAAAACACCAATTAGGAAGCCTTGTATAGCAATTCCTTTCTTCCCTCCTTCCCTTCCTTCCTTTCCTTCCTTCAACAAATCCTTTATGCCTACTCTGTTTATTCTACATGACTCTGTTTCACTTTCTTCAGAGCACTTGTCATTATCTAAAATTATCTTGTAATTTGTTTTGCTTACTGGTGTTGCACCTGTCCCCCCTCCCCATAGAATGCAACTTCATGAGGGAAGGTACCTTGTGTTTCTCATTCACCACTGTATACCCAGGGCCTAGCAAGTGCCTGGCACAGAGCAAATACTCAATGAACATCTGCTGGTTTCACAAACCAAAGAAATCAAGGCAGCATGCTAAGCCTTGGACTTTTTCCCAACGCGTACATCAATTGTGGTGCTTGGTTGCGTGGTCATTTTAAACCTGCAAAGATTACTGAACCTCTACAAAGCTCTGGAATTGTGGCAAAGAACAAAACAGAAAGTCCTATGCACCCTCCTAGAGCTTAGAGTTTAAAAAGCAATTAAGGTAACCGCTGATAAGACTTGTAAAAGGGAAAACATAAAGTGCTGCTGAAGATCGGGAAAAATGCACTTAGAAGTGAGACAGAGGCTGGGCATGGTAGCTCATGCTTGTAATCTCAACAGTTTGGGAGGCAGAGATGGGAAGATCACTTAAGGCCAGGAGTTGGAGACCAGCCCGGTCCACACAGCGAGACTCCATCTCTATTGAAAAAAAATTTTTTTTAATTTGTTTTAAAAATAAGGGAGACAGAAAGAAGCACATGCATAGTAAAGAGCTGGGTCACCTTGATGGCAGGAGCTAGAATAGAAACCACAGACTAGCTTCTGAGCACCCTAAAGTCCCTCTCATCAGAAAGCTTTCCTGGGTTCCCTATATATTTGCAAGGCCACGTACCTCGACAAAGCCTAGGTCAGAATCTCTTAAAGGGTTATGGACTGAGCTGTGTCACCTCTAAATTCATATGTTGAAGCCCTAAACCCCCAATGTGACTGTTTCGAGATAGAGCCTTTAAGGGGGTGATTAAGGTTAAACGGGGGTGTAAAGGTGGGGTCCTGATCTGATAGGACTGCCGTCCTTATAAGAAGAGGAAGACAAATGGCCAGGCGTGGTGGCTCACGCCTGTAATCCCAGCACTTTGGGAGGTCAAGGCAGGTGGATCACTTGAGCTCAGGAGTTCAAGACTAGCCTGGGCAACAGGGCCAAACCCCATCTCTACACATATATACACACACACACACACAAAAGAAATTATCCGGGCGTGGTGGTGCATACCTGTAGTCCCAGCTACTTGGGGGGCTGAGGCAAGAGGATCACTTGAACCCATGAGGTCGAGGCTGAAGTGAGTCAAGATTATAGCACTGCACTCCAGTCTGAGGGAAAACATAAGATCTGTCTCAAAAAAAGAAGAAGGGGGGGTGGGAGAGGAGGGGAGGAGAAAGAAGAAGGAGGAAGAGGAGGAGAAAGGAGGAGGAGGAGGAAGAGGAGGAGAAGGAAGGGGAGGAGGAGGCGTATCCATGGGCCATGAGAGGAAGGGGGGAGGAGGAGGAGGAGGAGGAGTATCCATGGGCCATGGGAGGAGGGGGGAGGAGGGGGAGGAGGAGGAGTATCCATGGGCCATGGGAGGAGGGGGAAGAGGGGGAGGAGGAAGAGGAGGAAGAGGAGGAGGAGGGGGAGGAGGGGGGGAGGAGGGGGAGGAGGGGGAGAGGAGGGGGAGGAGGATTATCCATGGGCCATGGGAGGAGGAGGATGGAGGAAGAGGAGGAAGAGGAGGGGTGGAGGAGGAGGAAGAGGAGGAGGAGGGGGGAGGAGGAGGAAGAGGAGGAGGAAGGGGGAGGAGGAAGAGGAGGAGGAGGGGGGAGGAAGAGGAGAAGGAGGGGGGAGGAGGAGGAAGAGGAGGAGGAAGGGGGAGTAAGAGGAGGAGGAGGGGGGAGGGGGGAGGAGGAGGGGGGAGGACGGAGGAGGAGGAGGAGGAGATGACACTGGAGATCCACCTCTCTCTCTCTACGCACAAAGGAAAGGCTATGTGAGGACACAGCAGCAAGAAGATGCCATGTGAAAGCTGAGAAATGAGGCCTCACCGGAAAGCAGCCCTGCTGGCACCTTAATCTTGGACTTCTGTCCTCCAGAACTGTGAGAAAATAAATTTCTGTTGCTTTGTGGTATTTTGGCGTGGCAGCTCTAGCAGACTACTACACCGTGTATCTGATTTTGTGGCTTTTAATTACATGTATTAGCTGGGACTCTGCTAATGCTGTGGTACCACAAAGGTCTTCATTAGAACAGCTTTTATTCGCTCAGTAAGAATAATTCACCATCAGTATATTAGCAGATAGCCTATAAATTCTGCCAGAAACGAGAAATCAAAAGGCATTATTGGAAGTGGTTTAAATATTGCCCCTGTTACGTTGCTTACCATATCTTTATTCTGGGTCGTCTATTCATCCAACAAACATTTACTGAATGCCAACCATATACCCAGAAAAGAGCATTGACCAAGTCCTTCTCTCATGGGTCTGTGCCTGGCCAACAGGAAGACCAAGAGAAAGCAATTCAGGCAGAGGATACAAGTGCAAACTCCTGAGACAGAAATGAGATCATATAAAAGCCACTTTGGTCAAAACTTAGAATTATCACTGAGTTTCAAGGGTGGAGCATATGCTCAATAACTATTTGTTGCTTAAACATAATGTTTAATCATATCCCACACTCAACTTATCCTCTGGATCTGACACAGGTATACCAGAAGTCCTAGAGCCCTATAGTGGGCTAGATCCACAGATATGGGTTTGGATCCCTGCCCTACCTCTTGTCAGTATCAAGGGCTATTGAGGGTCTAGTATACTTGGAAAAGGAAGCCAACATTTAATGCCATTGGATACTATGTATTCAAACTTTCTTGTGTTATCCAATCTTGTTATCCAAAGTGTGGTCTTCAGACCAGCAGCATCAGCATCAGCATCACCTGGAACCTTACTAAAAATGCAGAATCCAGGCCAGGTGCAGTGGCTTATGCCAGTAATCCCAGTATTTTGAGAAGCCGAGGTGGGAGGATCATTTGAGCTCAGAAGTTCAAGACCAGCCTAGGCAACATAACGAGACCCCCGTCTCTCCAAAAATTTTAAAAATTAGCCAGGCACAGTGACTCATGCCTGTAGTCCCAGCCACTTGAGAAGCTGAGATGGCAAGATCACTTGAGCCTGGGAGATGGAGGCTGCAGTGAGCAATGATTGCACCACTGAACTCCAGCCTGGATGGCAGAGTGAGACCCTGTCTTCAAACAGAGAGAGAGAGAGAGAGAGAAATGCAGAATTTCCGGCCCTACCCAGACCTACAGAACCTGAATTTTCTTTTTTTTTTTTTTTTTTTGTTTTGTTTTGTTTAATTTGAAACGGAGTCTTGCTCTGTTGCCAGGCTGGAGTGCAGTGGCACGATCTTGGCTCACTGCAACCTCCACCTCCCAGGTTCAAGCGATTCTCCTGTCTCAGCCTCCAGAGTAGCTGGGACTACAGGCGCGCACCACCACACTAAGCAAATTTTTGTATTTTTAGTAGAGACGGGGTTTCACCATGTCGGCCAGGATGGTCTCGATCTCTCGACCTCGTGATCCGCCCACCTCGGCCTCCCAAAGTGCTGGGATTACAGGAGTGAGTCACCGCACCCAGCCCAGAATCTGAATTTTAGTGGATTCATGCAAACATGATAGGTTGAGGCTTGTTGCTCTAGAAAACACTTTATATTCATTATTTTATTTCATCCTTGGAAGAAAGACATTAAATGTGGACTCATGTCAAAAATATGACAATGTCATCCTCTCCCTCATCCTCGATTCATACCAACCTTTTTTAGTAGCCTCCGAGAAATACAATGACCATGTGGGCTGCAGAGACAAGATTCAGGAGAAAGATTTGGATCTGAAAAGAGCTGCTAATGCAGGAGGGCCTGGAAAGAAGGAAACTCAGAAGTGTTTGGTCTGCATTTTTTGCTTGGTTTGTCCCAGAAATCAGAGTCAACTAGGGACAGATTCCCCTGAGATAAACAAAGACCAACCAGCCCTCACTGAGTCATGGCTTGTGTGCTTTAAAGGGAGCAAGGGAGAGTGCTTTCGAATAAGCTCTTGTAATGTTTCAGAGAGCGGACAATTATGAGCATTGGTTACACACTGCTTCAGGGTCTCCAGGCCTTCCGGGCCAGGGGTCTGTCTTCCCTGGGGAATCAGACTGTGAGTACTTGTGACTCAGTGTTATCTTTGGTAAGTAGGAAGCCCTAGGATTTGATTAGACCCAGCTGGTGCAGCAAAGGGTCATTTGTCCAGAAAATTAGGGCTGTCTTGCCTGCAAAGCTGTAAGTGGGAAAAGTGCAGGGTCAGTTGAAATGGTTTCAGTATCCATGGGCCAAATTAAAAGGCACAAAGCAGAGTATAATCTATAATTCAGGAGTCCAGAAAGAGCAGGACAACTACATCAGAGAGAAAAGCACACACATGCAGGATGGGTTCCATTGCCTGAACGTCTTCAGGAGAATGATTATGATTATTTTGCACAGGAAGGAAAAATGCTTCCAAGAATCGAAGAAGGACACTGTTCAGAAGTGCTCATAAGCTGGCATAAGAGACAGCACAGGAAGGGCCTGAGGATCTATTTTACAGATCGGTAAAGGTGCTGACAGCACAATCAATTACTCGGGCAATTTTCTAACTTTAGAGCATCATCGTAAAGGTAGATTTTTCCATCCCCACCCCTCAAATTCCTCCTCTCAGCATAGTCAATTTTGCTGACCCTCCAGCAGCAGACTGAAAGAGCAAAAAGATGAACCATACACTAGGGTGGCTCACAAAAATCCAGAAGCTTCCCCCTTGACCACCTCCTCCCCATCATTGGATTGGGATGAGGATCAATCAGGGAGGAAAATGCATATCCCACCTCCAAAGTCACAGGAGTGGAAAACCACACCCTAGGCAATATAGATTCACATACAGATTCCACTAAGAGTCGTCTAGACCAGGAGTCAGCAACTTTTTTTGTAAAGGGCCAGATAGTAAGTATTTTAGATGTTGCAAATCATCAGGTCTTTCCATTGCAACTCTTCAACTCTGCCATTGCAGGGTGAAAGCAGACATAGATGATATATAAGTGAATATACATAAAGAGTTTCAATAAAACTTTATTAATAAAAACAAGTAGTGGGCCAGATTTGGCACACAGGCCAGAGTTTGCCAATCGCTGACCTAGAAAAATGTAGCCCTATCTTCTCATTGTGCAGGTGGATAAAGCAAGACTCAGGTGAGAGATGACTTGCCCAAGGTCACACACCTCAGTAAAGACAGAGCTCTAGGGGAAAGCCTAAAATGTTGACTCTATCTTCTAAAGCTCTCTCTACCATACCACATGGCCCCCCTGTTTCTTCTTTCCTGCGTTCTTCCCCTTCATTACTTGCTTAACACTGGGGGTACCATACACAAGCAAACAGTGCCTGTATGCACACAGCTTTCAGCCTACTGCTACACTAAGAAACCATTTTTTAAATAAGCTTCAAGAATCAGCATTAAGTTTGTGTTGGTTTATAAATGTTAATATTCTAAAACCACTGCAATTAAATTATTAGAATGGTGCTGTCCTGAGGCATGCACTACCCTTAATATGTTTTCTTTTTGTAAATATGTAATTATTTGTGAATTATTCAAATAATTGTGTTCGTTGAAAGGAAACTTTTTTAATATAAATAAGGCATGGAAAAAGAAACTGCTCACTATCCCATTATTCAAAGATACTCACATTAGCAATCTGGTGTGATTTCTTCCACTTTTTCACATAGCTTTACATAGGCATGTATAGATATGAGTATATATGTGTGTGTGAACATACACGAGTGTGGTGTGTATTGGGGGCGCAACAAAAATGGGATCCTTCTCTATGAACCACTTTGCACAGGCATAACATTGCTTCTGTGTGAAATGCCTATTCATTCCTGTCAAACAACTTACAATAAATTTTTGGAACACGGCCTGCTCTTGAGTTGTCATTTGCCTACATTTCTCTCTTTTTTTTTTTTTTTTTTGAGACGGAGTCTCACTCTGTTGCCCAGGCTGGAGTGCAATGGCACGATCTCGGCTCACTGCAACCTCCGATTCCTGGGTTCAAGCAATTCTCCTGCCTCAGCCTCCTGAGTAGCTGGGACTACAGGCGCGTACCACCACGCCTGGCTAATTTTTTGTATTTTTAGTAGAGACGGGGTTTCACCGTGTTAGCCAGGATGGTCTCGAACTCCTGACCTCGTGATCCACCCACCTCGGCCTCCCAAAGTGCTGGGATTACAGGCGTGGGCCACCATGCCCAGCCTTTGCCTAAATTTCTTAAGAGCCTTTGGGGCCTAAGATGAAATAGTGTTGGTGGTGGCTGGGATGAGGCAGGCATGACTTTGTTGGTCCAGATAGAAACATACCACCATTAGCAGAGAGCAATTCTTGCGAAGATCTAGACCCATGAGCAACCAATGATAAATAATCCATTGCAGGGAAATAATTTTGGCATGGGCCTCCGGGGAGTGGACTGGGATCTTTTTTTAACATTCTCCATCTCAATTTTATGAATCTGACAGGCAAGTAAAACATAAGACCTTCCTATATTGGGAGACTCAAGGTTGTGGCAACTGAAACCCCAGTGGTTTCTTCCTCTTTGAATGGTGCCTCATGTTGTATGAACCATCTGTGTCTTGATCCAATTCAAACAGGACCATTTTCTGAGGCTGGCAAAGGGAAGTTCTGTGATCTGTATTGATTAATTCTATCCAGCCATTTTGAAGCCCTGAGTATACACGTGTAATCCTGAGGATTTTCTCAGCTGTGGGCAACACAGGCCAACTCTGGATTACATAAGCAAAGCAGGACATTCGTGTAAGATGAATGAATAGGCTCATGAACCCTGAAGAAAGGACTCAGGAAAGACAGGAAGCAAGGCATTGTGTCAAGGGACGAGGAACCAATAGTGACATTCTTCTGGGCATGATTGTCTGGGTGAATCAGCTCCAACCCATTTTCAGTCTTTGCATCACTCTACTCAAGACTTCAATTTCCAGGAGTGTCCAGCTGATCTTCCTGGGTCTCATTCTCACCCCTTTACTAAGGAAGGAACAGCACCTTGATCGACATCCCCAGCTGGGGGCGAAAGTGCTCCCAAAACAAAACTAGAGTAATATTCCTAGAAGGAAAAATGCATGCTAAACAGGCAGAAATCACATATGTCTGCCACTGTAGGTAATATGCTAGGATAATAAGCTAAAATAGACTGAATCTCACACTGCACAGATGCATGGTTGGTTTTCCTTCCATAGCCTAGGCTCCCCTTCTTCCTTAGAACCATGATGCCTGGGGATGTGGCCGGGGACGGCGGTGAGTGGGGGGAAGCTGTGTTTCTCAGCTTCCGTTACAGCCAGGTGTAATCATGTAATTATATTCCAAGTTTCAGTCAAAGCAAAAGCAGCTTTGCTTTTTCTTCTGACTGAAATAAGAGTATGATGGCTTGAGCCAGAGCAGCCATCTTGAGCCACAAGGTAACTTTGGATGTGGAGGCCATCCATGGCAAAGCAGCAAGTTGATCTTGACTGTTTACCTCTGAACTTTTAAAAGGCAGAGAAATAAATATCTAGCTTATTTATGAAAACAAAATGTGGAGGTTTGTTACAACAATCTAATCCTAAATAATACAGGATCCATCTACAGCAACTGCTATTAAAGAGGAAAAGCAATGGGAGATCCGGGAAGCCAAAATCCTGAGCTGTATGGAGATGGAGAATCAGGGAAGGCTTCATGGAGTAGGCACTTGTGGAATGGAAAAGGGACAGGAGTGAGAAATGGGTCCATTAGTCCAGCCAATGAGGATGACTGGGGAAAGACAAAGAGTAGAAGGGTTTCATTGAATGTACGGGACCAAAACAGATCTTTCATGCACAGGAAACTCATCAAGATAACATCAGAAAGGAGGCTGAGTTGGTCTGGTTCTAGATAGTATTGAACTCTAAGAAAAAGAGTTGAAACTTTGTCCTGCTGGCCAGAGTTCAACAAATTTTGTCTGTAAAAGTTCAAATAGTAAATATTTTAGGTTTTGTGGGCCTCATACGGTCTCTGTCACAATGACTTCACTGTTGTCATCACAGTTAATACACAATATGTAAATGAATAGTCATCACTGCGATCCAACAAAACTTTATTTATAAAAACAGGCATCCAGACTATAGACCTTGGCTTGCTGACCCCTGCTATAGGCTTAGGGTCCCCAAGGTATGTCCCTTTGGCCACGTGTCCCTAGAAATGGTTCAACAGAAACATGGTTCTGTTAGCAAATGAGGTTGGGAAATGCCGCATTATTTATCCATCTCCTAGAGAGTCACAGTGCATCTTTGTATGGTAAAGGCTCTGACAAGTCCTGCAGCAAGGAAACCTACTAGACCTTGTTTAATCACTGCACTTCCCTAGCTTATTTTAAAAGACCTCTTTAGTTTCAAAGAAGAGACTGTGGCAGCCTTGTATAAGTGATGGGACCCCACTAAACCAAAGGTTTCCAAAAGTGGGTCTGTGGAAACGTTTCCACTGGCTCCCTGTGAAATGATCAAAGTTACATCATCAGTCTAGTCAGTTTTTCAAGATGAGAAATTTATTTTATAGCTCTGTTCTTAATTTTAAAATTATATCCCTTCTGCTTTGATGTTGAATTTTTTATCTCCTATGAAGTGATGAATTTAAAGGAAGGTAGCCATTATTCTATTAGATGTACTTATTAGGTGAAATAAAAACCTGACAACTCTATGACAAGCCCAGATAATAGCTTTGCATTGATTTTTACTTGTGAAAATATAGCACATATACAGAAAAGAGCACAAAAAATATAGCTGTACAGCTGAACTATCACAAAATGAATACCTGTGTAACCACAATTTAGGTCAAAAAATAAAATACTGCCAGCACCTCAGAAGCCCCTCTGCTAGCACTTCTCATCATCCCCTCCCCCTTCCCCAAAGGAAAACACCACCCTGATTTCCAACACAAAGTCCTGCCTTTATTTTTCTATTCCAAATGGATTGTAAGTGATATATTCTTTCATACATGGGTGTTTCTGTCCAACATTTTTCTTTTCTTTTTTTTCTTTCTTTCCCCTTTCCTTCCTTCCTTCCTTCCTTCCTTTCTTCCTTCCTTCCTTCCTTTCGTTCCTTCATTCATTCTTTCTTTCATTCTTTCTTTCGACAGGATCTCACTCCATTGCCCAGGCTGGAGTGCAGTGATGTGATTTTGGCTCATTGCACCCTCTGCCTCCCAGGCTCAGGTGATCCTCCCACCTCAGACTCCTAAGTAGCTGGGCCCACAGATGCATGCCACCACACGTGGCTAATTTTTGTATTTTTTGTAGAGACAGGGTTTTTTCCATGTTGCCCAGGCTAGTCTCGAACTCCTGGGCTCAAGCGATCTGCCCACCTCGGCCTCCCAAAGTGCTGGAATGACAGGCATGAGCCGCTGTACCTGGCCCCAATATATTTCTAACATTCCTCCCTGTTGTCGTATTTCACACAGATTAATTCATTTTTGATGATGCACAGTATTGCACTGCATGAAGGGCATTCTGGTTGCTGCCAGTTTGGAGCTGCTACAAAAGTGCCACTGAGAACATTTTGTCACTTGTGCACACATTTCTGTTGGATATATACATGCACATACACACCTAGGTGTGGATCTGCTGGATCATACACATGAATATCTATTTTGATTAGGTTAATTGTATGTTCAAGGACTCTCCCAATCAATGCCTATGGAATCAGTGAACACTTCCCCCTTTCATTCCTGAAAATGAGCTGGTTTGGACAATAAATTATAAAGCCGCCCTGTCTTTAGTGGAGAACACCAAACTGCTTTCCAAAGAGGTTGGGCCAATTACACTCTCACCAACACTTGTGAGAGTTTGAGTCACTCCACATCCTTGCCAACACTTAGTATGGATAGTCTTTTAATCCTAGAAACTCTGGTGCATGTCCTTAGTCTGATATTGTTCGTCTTTTCCATCTGAGCCATTCTGGTGTGTGTGGGTAGCATCTTATTGCGGCTTTAATGGGCATTTCTCTGACTCCTGATAGGATTGAGTGCCTTTTCATCTATTTATTAACCATTCAGATGTTCCCCTTTGGAAAATCCCCGTTCAAGTCTCTTGCATTTTTCTACTGAACTGTTCTCTCATTTTCTGATTTTGGGAGATCTTAAAATATTATTTACACAACCCCGTACCAGTCATAGGCAGTGCAGATATTTTTCCAGCTCTGTGAATTGCCTTTCCATTTTCTTAGTGTATTTATAAAAGTTCTTGCTGGTCTAGGACAAAAAACCAAACACCGCATGTTCTCACTCATAGGTGGGAAATGAACAATGAGAACACATGGACACAGGAAGGGGAACATCACACACCGGGGCCTGTTGTGGGGTGGGGGGAGGGGGGAGGGATAGCATTAGGAGATATACCTCATGTAAATGACGAGTTAATGGGTGCAGCACAACAACATGGCACATGTATACATATGTAACAAACCTGCACGTTGTGCACATGTACCCTAAAACTTAAAGTATAATTAAAAACAAAAAAAGTTCTTGCTGGTCTATGAAATCCAGTTGTCTCGGGTTCTTTTACTGATCTAAAAACAAGGACAGGATGATGCCCTATTCCTCTGTCTTTCCCTAGACCAGAGCTGTCTAACAGAACTTTCAGTGAATGATGTGGCTAGGGAGCACATAGGCACGTCTCAGTGAGACAGAGCAACTGGTCTTTAATTTTAATTTAAATGAGCCACACGTGGCCAGTGGCTACCATATTGGACAGCACAGTTTCAGAGCCTGGTACACTGTAAACAATGAATGTGTCTGAGTAGGGAAATGGCTTGAGGAAAATGGCCTGTTTGGAAGAATAACCAATCTGAAGAATTCAGCTGAAACTCCTGGGCACAAACACAATAGGTTCTAAACTGTTCTACATTTATTCTTTCCTACCACCCCCAAAATTCAGTTTCCACACAGCAACAGAACAATGATATTAAAATTCAGATCCAATTATGGTTGCCCCTTGGTTAAAACCCTTCACTGGTTTCACATCGTCCTTCATATAAATGCCACGTTGTGTATTAGAGACGCCAGAATCTGGTTGCACCTGCTTCATCTTCCACCCTCCCCTCTCCCTGGTTCCACCTTCCCAAATGTGTCACGCTCCTTCCTCCGTTGGGGATTTTGCACATGCTAGCTCTTCTTCCTGGGTTTTGTTTCTTTTTCCCTCTCTCCTACTCTCCACTCCCTCCTCACCTGACTGGCACCTTCCCCTCTGCATTCGTTTGCTAGGGCTGCCATGACAAGGTACCACAATGGGAGTGGATAAAAACACAGTTCTGGAATGTGAAAGTCCAAGATCAAGATGTCACGCTCCTTTTGAAGGTGATTTGCTGGCAGTTTTTGGCACTCCTTGGCTTGTGGAAATACCAGCCTCATCTCTGCCTCCTGTTCTCATGTCCTTCTCCCTGTGTGTGTGTGTCTGTCTCTAAATTTCCCCTTTTTATAAAGATACCAGTCATATTATAGCAGGGGCCCATCCTACTCTACTCTAACCTCATCTTAACTAATTGTATCAGCAACAACACTATTTCCAAATAAGGTCACATTCTGAGGTCTAGGGGTTAGGACTTTGACAAATGAATGCTGGGGAGAAGAGGATGGAATTGAAACCATAACAACAGTCTTCCGGTCTGAGATAAAATGTCACTTACAGAGACAGTTTTCCCCTACTTCCCAGACCAAGTGCCACCCCTCCCTCCCCCATCATTATACCTGTGCGTTGCCTTTGTGGCACTTCTCAGAGCTCAAATCAATTATTTGTTTTATGTTTGTCTTCCACCACCAGATTAGGTTTCATGGGGAAGTATCTGGAGGAAGTATCTCCAAGTACTGGCACACAGAGGGGCACAGAGTAGGACTTCTAACCATTTTCCACCAATGGACGGACCAGTCACAAACGAGCCACAAAGTGCCGTGTGATGTTTACCAGCTCAGATCCCAGAGGCAGACAAACTAGGTTCAAATCCCAGCTCTGCAACATCTTAGATGCACGATCTCGGGCACGTCACTGACTTTGTCCATGACTCAGTTTTCTCCTCTGAAAAATACCTCCTCCATCAGGTATCAAGTAAGTGAATACACAGGAAAAGTATAGATATCAGTACCTGGTACAGAGCAAAAACCCAATGAGGTTAGTTAGCACTTCAGACAGGGAATGCCGAAATCAGCATCTTCCGTAACAACGCTCCCTTTCAAGACAATTCTCTCATTTCACAAGGTCATCGTCGTCAGTGTCCTTCCATCCCTGCGTTTTGCATTCTGGTGGGTTTGGCCATGCTTCTCATTGGAATGCAATTTCATGCGGTTTGGGACGAGACGTTGTTCCTTGAAACTTCCGCCCCATGGCTCTCTCGAGATTTCTTGGAGATAGAAAAGTAGATTTGGCTCTGTTCAGAACCTGTTTGAACATTCGTTGCACATACTTCAAAACCAAGACCTTTGGACTTCTCACCCATTTACTCTTGGCAAAAGGCAGCTTCCTGCTTCTGAGAAGTTAAGCTTTCAAGCTTAGGGAAAAAGGCTTTTTGGACAACAAACAGCCCTGTAAAAACAATATTTTGATGAGTTAAGTGTAAATGAATCAGAAACACATGGATTAAGCTTCTCTTGATGTACACATGGGTTTAATAATTATTGGGGGTGGGAGAGAAGGGAAATGGGGCTGGAAAAGCCGTGTCTTGGGTTTTATCAAATCTAAAATGTTTGAGAAGTAATTCAAGACATTCCACAGACCCCCAAGTGTAGCCAAATTTTCCGATTCCACTTCCAAGGAGCCACACAGGATCTTTCTAGTAACAACTGAGTGCTCTACAGTGCCAGGTTTTCATGGCTTCTGATTGGCTGGGTATAGAGCTATGATTTATGAGACCATTCAAAGATTTATATATTGCCATTATAACAAATTCCTTTCAAACGGAACAGTACCCAAATGCAGCTTTAAAAATATCTTTCCTGTTAGAAGCCTCCTTTCTATTCACAAAACTCTCCTTCTTTTCCTTTTCCCCAGCCCCTCCTTAAACCACAGATCCCCCCACGAGGTCTCAGACCAATGAAGACTGAGGGAATTAATTTTACCATGACTGAAACGTGTTTCACTTTGGATTGAGTTTTAAATGACTTGGGTCTATATAAACTGAGGGTCACAAGAAGGTTATAGCTAAAGGGCTTATAAGTTAGGTGAAGGGTGGAAGGGGTGGAATTTTATAAATGCTTATTGCTTTCATAAAAAGAAAAGTTAAGTTGTGTTCGTGCCGAACACAGTCAAACACTTAATATATCAGGGCACACTGTTTCCTAGAGGAAATGTTCCATACTGATTTGGTGGGCTTCCGTCTTCCTCCATTTCAATGACATCATCAGTGTTGGGCATCTGGTTAGGATAAGTAACTTCTTCCACATGTCACCATCCATGTGTCCTTCCCTAAAATAAATTTTGAATCACTCCAAGCTCTGAGGTATTCTAAATCACTTGGCTTAACAGGCAGCAGAATAGTGAGGTGAGAGGTAGTGGGAAGAAGAACTTCCTGATTTTCTGATTCATTGTCCCACAGGTCTTGCTTCAAGTGACATACTCACAAGTTCCACCCAGTATGGAGTACAGAGGTTATCAGAAGAAGAAATGACAGAGTTAAGCCCCCATGAGTTTCACAGCAGGCACATGACTGCAAAATTAGAATCAGAGAGTTGACTGTTTTAGCAAACACACAAGTGGTGGCAATGTAACATATGAAAGCCATTGCCCAAATGACCCAAGCCATCTGTATCAGTCAGCTATGCTACAATAATTCTGTATAACAAACAATCCCAAAATTCATTATAAGGACATTCATTTATTATCGTGTTCACAGATCTGTAAGTTGACTATAACCAGCTGAGCTAGGATGAACTTAATGCTCTAGATTCTGACTCTGGGCTCCAGGCTATAAACTGGGTTTAGAGCTGTTTCAAGTGTCTTTCACCCTACCTGTACCAGCAGTCACCTAGATCATGTAGCTTGTTCTACATGTCACATTCTAGAGCCCAGGTCTACAATTCCTTCTCAGATACAAATATTGCTACTACACTACATTGCTTCTTGCTGTCTATATTACTTAAGTACTAAAATGTCTAATAAGTACATATATTCTCAGGTCTAGCTCTTACCATGATGTCATCAGCTCAAGATTGCATGACTTTTATAAAAATAGCAGCAGCTACTTGGACCTGTTCTTCACATGGTGCATCACCAGAGTACAAGAGGTCAAGGTCAACTACACAAGCACGTTCCAAGTCTCTGCTCATGTTGAAGTCTTGCTCACATCATATCTACTAGCACTCCCTTGGGCAAAACAAGTCCCATGGCAAGTATTAGAGTCAAGGGGCAGGAAAGTACCCCCACCCAATCATGAGGCCATGGCAGGGTTGTGGATGTGTAATATGTCTTCAAGGAACTCAAGAATTGAGACCAATTATTCAATCAAATCACCCCAAGTGTTTCTTGACCCTTTCTCTCCATCCATACCATATATCAAACCACCAACTCCTACTAATTCTACCTGCTTATCATATCTAATCCATCCATTTCTCCATCCCCTTACACTATCTTTTCTAAGCCCCCAACATCTCTCATATGGACCACTCCCATAGCACCCTCCCTGGTGGTGCCACTTCAAGCCATTTCCCACATTGTGACCAATGTGGCTTTCCTAAAAGGCATATCTGATAGTGCCTCTGCTCTACCTTTTGATGGGCTTCCCTTCACACTCAGGATAAAGTCCAGAAATCTTAACTTGATCCACAAGGTCTTATGTGAACCAGTCTGTCTACCTCTTTGTTCCTATTTCTTCCCTGTTCTCCCTCACTCTCTGCCTCAGTCACACTGTCTTCCCCAACAAGCCTCCAAAACACATATTCTCATCGTCCAAATGACCTTCTCTATTGATGGTATAGAAGGCTCTTCCTACCCTCTCCTTCCCTGGATAACTTCCTCCTATTTTTCACGTCTCTGCTGAAGAAATGTGTTTACAAAAAAGCCTCCCTTGATGCCATAAACCAAGGTAGATCCTGAATGGTTTTTAAACATGTCTGAAAAATGTCCATGTAGGAGTCTATTTCCCCTACCCTTAGACCTAAGAGGGACTTTGTGACTGTCCCCATGAGTAGAATACAGCAAAAGTGACATTGCATGCCCTCTGAGGCTGGGTTAGGAAACCATATCACTTCCACTGGTTTCCCTTGGGACACTCACCCTTGAAACCCAGTCTCTATGCTGTGAGGAAGCCCAGAACACATGGAGAGGCCCATGTGGAGGTAACTTAGGCCTCCCAGCCAACAGCCCCAGCTGAGCTCCCAGCTGACAGCAAGCACCATCTTGCCAGTCATATGAATAGGCCACTTTGGAAATAGATCCCCCAGCTCTTAGCCAACCCAACCAATGCCACGTGGAGAAGAGACAAGCCTTCCCCAGTGAGCCCAGCCCAAGCTGCAGATTTGTGAGCAATATTACTGCCATTGTTGTTTTAAGATTGTTGTCGTCCTAAGTCACAGTCTGGGGGCAGTTTGTGACTCAGCCTTAGCTAACAAGAACTGTGCCCCATTTATGGCTTTTAAGTCACTGTGATATCCTGTCACTCTAACCCATAAGCTATAAAGGCACAGACCATGTTGCTGCTGTAGCAATCTGTCCCTGTTACATAGCAGGTCCTCAGTACATATTTTTTGACCAATGACAGGGATCTGGGTTTTGGTAGGAAAAGCCAACCTTCTCTGGGAATGCAGGCTCATAAGCAAACACCCCACCTTCCCTTGCCTCTCTTTTCTCATCACACTCACAAATGACACCTCCAAACCTACTTGTATTTTAAGTAAAGTATCTATAAGAGTTCCAGCAGGATACAGTACGCTCAGATTAGAATAATTTGAAAATAGTGTAGTTTTCTGTGGCTGCTGTAACAAATGACCACAAACCCAGTGTCTTAAGAAACACAGAAATTTATACTTTCAGTCCTGGAGACCAGAAGTCTGAAATCAAGATGTCAACAGGGTCACACTGTCTCTGACGGCTCTAAGGGAAGGTCCTTCCTTGCCTCTCCAGCTTCCAACGGTTCCAGGCATTCCTTGACTGTGACTGCATCGCTCCAACCTCTGCCTCTATCTTCAAATGGCCTTTTCTCCTTTTCCTTATTTGTCTTTCCTTTGTCTCGTGTAAGGACACATGTCATAGGATTTGGGGCCCACCCAGGTATTCCAGGATGATCTTATCTCAAGATCCTTCACTACATCTGCAAGGACCCTGTTTCCACATTCATGGTTTCAGGGAGTAAGATGTGGACATGTATGTCTTTTGGGGTTTTTTTTAAATTTTTTTGTCTTTGTTTTGTTTTGTTTTGTTGAGACAGAGTCTCGCACTGTCACCCAGGCTGGAGTGCAGTGGCACAATCTCGGCTCACTGCAACCTCCACCTCCTGGGTTCAAGCAATTCTCCTGCCTCAGCCTCCCGAGTAGCTAGTATTACAGGCTCCCACCACCATGCCTGGCTAATTTTTTTGTATTTTTAGTAGAGACGGGGTTTCACCATGTTGGCCAGACTGGTCTCGAACTCCTGACCTCATGATCTGCCCGCCTCGGCCTCCCAAAGTGCTGGGATTACAGGTGTGAGCCACTGCTCCTGGCCTGACATGTCTTTTTGATACTATCATTCAACCCACTACCTAGGGCTAATTCAAGGGCTATTTTTAAATGCATGGGAAAGGTTGAGGGAGCCATAGTGAGGTACCCAGTCACAGTAGAACTCTTACCATCTCTAGAGCTGAAAGGAGGAGAATTGGGGGTTGTACCAGAACCAGAGAAAGAGAGGTGTGTGGCAACTCTCCAGGAGACAGTGTCCCTCCAAGAAGAGGGCTTCGTGGAGAAAAGTAGTGACTTTGAGTCCAAGGACACAACCAGACCAAGGTAACCCAAGGAGAGAGTCAAGGAAGCAATCTCTCTTCCTCCTGTCTCCCCTCCACCAGGATGCCCTTGGTCAAGCCAAACCTAGAAGCCAGAGGGCAAGGGAGTCCACAGTACCATCTGCATGGGTCAGCTTCCTAGGCAGAGAGTAAAGGAAGATGGAGAGTGGAGCTGGAGGGGCAAGCAGAAAAGATCTGGAACAAACAATGTGCTCAGAAAAGAAAGGATAAGAGGATCCCACATGGACTTGCAGATATAATACAGAAGCTTCCAACCAGAATGGCATGGGCTCCCTATAAAGAGTCAAGAGACCTGGACCCTTGACCCTGCTGTGCCACACAGAAGCTGGACACCTGAAGTAAGTCACTTTTCTTCTCTCAGCCTTCCTTTCCTCTTTTGCAAAAGAGGGAAATCTAATGTGCCCTACTTGCCTCAGATGGCCTGAAGTTCAAACAAGGGAACAGGTGGGAAATTGTATGCTCTTCACAGAGGTATATTTTTATCTCTGCTGCTTTCCAACCCCTGGAAGAGAACAGAGAACCTAACACATAGTAGATGCTAACACGTATTTGTCTAAATAATTATGACACTGAAACCCAATCAATGTCTTCTAGGATCCCATGGGGGGTGGATTCACGGCCCCTTCCACCCAATAATGGGGTGAACTGTACGGACTAAAACCTTCTTGAGGTTATAGCCTCTTATAACCTGCCTTATAAGCATGCTGCCCATTCAGAATTGGTCATTTCATAAATTAAGTGGGTCCTGATGGTGGTAGTGGAGCTGCCAGTGATAGTCAGAAGCATACCATCTACTAAAAAAGGACAGAAACCCAAGTCAAATAGACTTAACCAAAGAGGAGGATGTATTGGTTCATAAAACAAAAAATTCCATGTCAGATCGAGCGAGTTAGAATAAGGACCCATCAGTTCAAACATGGACCCAGTTCCTCTCTCTCCCTCTCCATTCTGTCTTGGAAACTGTTAGACTTGAACAGTGTTTGTACACATTTGGACGTCTGTACAAGGCCCTCTGATGCTCTAGAAACTTCCTTTCCATTAGCAACACAGTGAACACATGGCTTCCCCGCAGCCTGAGGGGGAAAGAGGGTCTCTTCTGGTCGCTTTCTCAGAGGGGAAAAGAGGCCTGTCTGTCAAAAATCCAAACAAATGTCTTCTTGCATTTCACAGGCCTGGATTGGTTCAGTACTCAACCCTGAGCCAATGCTTGTGGTCTGGGCTGGGGGCGTGGTGGAGGGAGATTTGTACATTGGCTTGCACTAGTTGGGTCTTGAAGCTGGGTGTTGGCGCAGTCCCACCCAAACCACATGGCTAAGAGAGATAAACCTGTCCAGAAAAATGCTAGGTAATGCTGCTAGGGAGAACAGATCGAATGCCGGTGAACATACACAGACCACTGCCTCACATTTGAGTTACAATTTCCGAAGCTCCTTTCTCACACATTGTCTCTGTGGACCCTTACAGAAGCTCTCTAAGGGACAGAATGAAGCCTTTTTGGCTCTAATATTTTCCACCACACTTACTAAGTGCATGCACATCTCTTTCCCTAACAGGAGTGATGCCAGGCAAGCCATTTCATTTTACCTCTGCATTCAGGGACATCGTGTTGGTAGCTTGAAGACAGCCATGCTGGGAATAGTTACACCATGGGAACTGCCAAACAGTACACAACAGGTAAGTTTTGTTCAGAAAGCTGATTTGCTGGCCCACTGAAGAGCTTCTGGTTCTGAGATTCTCCACAAAGTTCACCAAGGGGGTCAGAGAAGGATTTGTTTACCAGCCCCAGTCATCCTCCATTCAACCCCACAGTGGTCTTTCGAGAACAAGACTATGACATTTCATGACATTCTTTCATAGCTACCTATTACCTTCAAATTATCTTTCCAGATTCATTCCCTTACCCATCCTTTGAGCACTGGTTGTCAGTCATTTGCTATTCACAAAGCTCCAGCTGTTTTCTCACCTCTGTGACTGTGCACATGCTGTTTCCTCTGCTTGGAACACCCGTGTTTCCATCCTCCACGTGAGGGACCCTTCCTCCTCCACCAAGACTCAATGCAAAGGCTGCAGGCATTCTCCTCCTCCAGATAGAGCTGGCTGATCTGTCTTCTATGGTCCCACCACCTCTCCACCCCAGAACTGCCAAAATCTTGCTAGAATGTAATTACTCATCTACATATCTGTCACCTCCAGATGACTGCCTGCCTGGTTCACTGTTGTATTCTCAATGTCTAGCACAGAGCCCAGCCTACACTAGATAGTTCAAAACTAATTCTCAGATCAACAATGAATAAAACAAAGAAGTATTTAGCACCCACTATATGCCAGATACTGTACTAAGCATTGAAATTTGTGAGAGGGGTCAAGACATGGTCCTTGACCTCAAAGAGCTCAGATTATGCACATAAATAAGCAAGATTAAGACCTATGCTAAAATAAGCAAGATAGAGACCTAAGTTAATCATCATTGCATCCCTTCTACTTAGCACTTAATATGTGCTAAACAACTGTTTGTGGAAAGAACGATGGTTCAAAACCCCCTTGACTTATTCAGGCCAGCAGAGGGGCATTCTTGACTCAGCTGTCATTTGTAATACACCATCATCACCAGACACTATTAAGCATCCGTGTAGTATAAACACAAAGCGAGTTACAGAGACGCAGCCCCTGATGTCTGGGAGTCTGCATTAAACTAATGACATCAGCTCTCGGCAAACAGGAAAGAACAAACAAGCAGAGAAAGAAGTTGTGTGCTCCATGGTGAAATGGGAATGAGCAACCCAAGCTCGTGACGGGATCAGGGCACAGGGACATTGAGTACCAGGGACTCAGGCCAGCCGCCCTTTTTGGGTGGGATAAAGAGCATGCATCACCACTGCATTCCCACTCTAAGGAGAAATGAAATGATGAAGACTTGAATACGAGGCGTGTAAGACTGAGAAATCATAATAGTAGTCATCATTGACATTTTCTTCACTATTGTCTGTGCACCAGGTACCATGCTGGCCACTGTATCTCTAGCAGGTCATTGAATCCTCACAATAGTCCTGAGGTCAATATTCACTTTATACAAATTAAAAACTGAGGTTCAAAAGAGGTAAGTCACTTGCCTAAAATTGCACAGCCAATAATAGGGAAGGCTGGGTTTCCAACTCAGATCTAATTCCTGAGCCTGATTTTTAGCCATAGCATTATACTACCTCAGAGAAGCTAGAAAAAGTGCAGGCAAGTTTTAACCCTCTTTTCCAAGAGGGAAAGAGTTTGGATGAAATATGCATAAGTGTTTGACAGGTGAGCCTCCCTACGGCCAGGATGCAGAACTGCTCCATCACCACAAAGAAATTCCCTCGTGTTACTCCCTGTAAGTCTCACCCTTCCTCAATAGGCAATTTGTTTTATAGCTGAGAAACCCAGCCAAGCAAACTGGGCTAGCACAGATCTCTCTTACATTTTTTGATCTGCTAATTTACTGTTGTGCTTCCTCCACGCAACTGGCTTGTAAATTGCACATCCTCATGAGGGGGTCATCTTAGCATTTCCCTTCCTCTCTCCTCTTCTCAAGCCTAAAATGCCAACATAAAGCCTTCCAACTGGGACAGGAGATAAGAAATGAGGAGGCAGCTGGGAGCATGAAATGGATCAGGGTGCAGAGGTAGGAACAGCCCATGGACATGCCTAGTGGCTGGACCAGTTGTGTGTGGTGGTGAGGCGGGAAAGGGTGAACCTCAATGCCAAGTCAAGTTTCTTCTTTTTTAATTGGAAAATTGCAAACATATATTTGACACAGACTCAAATTCACACATGAAGAGAAGCCAGAGTCGAGAGCTGCAGGCCCCAGGTTCCAAACTGGTCAAAGAAAGCTCACTGTCATTGTAAATCTTCTACAGGAACACTCCTGGTATTGTGTGACCGTTAAAGGCATGGGCTTTGGAATTGGTCGTGTCTGGTATTAACTCTCTGTTTCAGTACTTGGTAGGGATGTTGCGGTGAGTTTGAGTAGTGCCCTGCCCACCCCCCTACCACCAAAAAAAATACATCCACCCAGAACCTCGGAATGTGACCTTATTGAGCCTAAGAGTCTTTGCAGAGATAATAAAGGTAAAGTTCTCTAGATGAGACCATCCAGGATTAAGTTGTGCCCTATATGCAGTGATAGATGTCCTCATAAGAGACAGAAAAAAGAAGACAGACACACAGGGAGGAAGCCCATGTGAAGACAGAGGCAGAGACGAGTGATGGAGTCACAAGCCGAGGAATGCCTGGAGCCGCCAGATGCTGGAAGATGTTAGGAAGGATCCCCGCTAGGGCCTTCGGAGGGAGCACAGCCCCACCAGCACCTCAATTTCAGACATTTCACCTCTAGCACTGTGGGAGAATACATTTCTGTTGTTTTAGGCCACCAAGTTTGGCAGACCTAAAAACTAATAGGAGTGATGCCAGGCAAGCCATTTCATTTTACTTCTGTAAGACTATTTTCCCATCTTTAACATGTCTAAAATGGGTATGTATTAGGCTGTTCTCACATTGCTATAAAGAAATCTCTGAGACTGGATAATTCATGAAGAAAAGAGGTTTACTTGGCTCACCATTCTGCAGGCTGTACAGACAGCATGATGCTTGCATCTTCTCAGCTTCTGGGGAGGTCTCAGGAAGCTTACGGTCATGGCAGAAGGTGAAGGGGGAGCAGGCACCTCGCATAGCCAGAGCAGGAGCATGAGAGAGTGGGAGGAGGTGCCACACCCTTTTAAATAACCAGATCTCTTGAGAACTCACTCAAACATCAAGGGGATGGTGTTAAACCATTCATGAGAAATCCCCCCCCCGCCCCGCCCCCACCACGATCCAATCATCTCCCACCAGGTCTCACCTTCAACACTGGGGATTACAATTGAACATGACAGTTGGGTGGGGACACACATTCAAACCACATCAGGGTGTCAGAATAATATCTGCCTTTCAGAGATGGCAGGAAGATTCAGGGCAGGCCTCTGTAAACAGTTGCTGCTATCATTGTAAATTTTATGAGCCCATCAATTACAGAAGGATGTCCATGAACAGACTCTCCCCATGCCCTGATAACAAATGTCAAGGGTGAGGAGAGAGAACATGGGGTGCAATGTGTCAATCTTGTGGACTGTAGCCCAGGACATCAGAGGTAGTAGGTAGGAAGGGTAAAAATGGTGAAACGCTGAGAGAGGGCAAAAGAAGAGTTCCTTCAAATGCTTCTGAGAGGGCCTGAGACCCAGCTGCACAGGTCTCTGAGCCTCAGTTTGTTTTACTATAAAGTGGGGATAATAAAACCTCCCTCGTCAGGCTGCTCTGAGGATAAAAGGAAATTCCATGTGGAAAGTGCTTACTACAATTTCTGATATTTATTCACTCACTCCATTGATAATTGTAGAACCCTTCTGTATGCTGGGCACCATGCTAGGCACATGGAAAGCACTCAATGAATGGTCCCCACTGTTTTTATTTTTGTTACTGCTTTTTTTTTTTTTTTTTTTGAGACGGAGTCTGGCTTTATCACACAGGCTGAGGTGCAGTGGCGTGATCTTGGCTCACTGCAACCTCCACCTCCTGGGTTCAAGCAATTCTCCTGCCTCAGCCTCCCAAAGTAGCTGGGATTACAGGCACATGCCACCATGCCCAGCTAATTTTTGTATTTTTAGTAGAGACGGGGTTTTGCCACGTTGGCCACGCTGGTCTCGAACTCCTGGCCTCAAGTGATCTTCCTGCCTTGGCCTCCCAAAGTGCTAGGATTACAGGCATGAGCCACCACGACTGGCTTGTTATTAATATTGGGTGGGCTGAGAACATCTCTACTGACTGGGCTTCCCTGACTGTGAAAGAAGGATGAGAAGAGATCATCCTTTCTCCTCCCCATCAATCCCAGTCAGCTCACAGATGTTCTCTTTGGCATGTCCCTTAGGGGCATCCATCCATCATGGAAATATTTTTCGAGACCACAAGGAGGGGAACACTGTGGCCAACATTCCCCACCCCCAGGACCATGGGAATCTGCCCTGAGGACATGGCTCCGTGGCTTCCCAGAAATACAACAGGAGTTGAAGGCCGCATAAATCTAGCAAAGTGACTTCAAGCTATTCAAGCTGCTCAGCTAAGAAATAGGACACAGGGACGTCACAAGTTCCACTGTGCTTCTGGACCCCAATAAGAAAAATCACTCCATTTGTTCTTTCATTTGTTCATTCTTCCAATAAATATTTTTTGAGCTTCCCTCTGTGTCAGAAGCTGTTCTAGGCTCTGAGAATTCAAAGAGGAGAATAAACAGACGGTATCTCTTCCATCATAGCAATAATAGCTCAGTTGATCATACATATAAATATATTATTGCAAACTATAAATAAGTACCCCGAGGAGAAGTTACCCATTGTGATAAGAGTGTTCACAAAAAGATCTAACCATAGAGTTCAGGAGAGGGGACTGGTCAGGGAACACTTCCTTAAACTGAAGGCTGAAATACAATGAGTAGAAGTTTAAAAAGTCAGAGTGGGCGTGGAGAAGGGTGCCAGGCAGTGGGAACAGCTTGTGCAAAGGCCCTGTGGTTGGAGGCTGAATTGCTGGAGGGCAGAAAGGAGAAAGGGCTTGTGGAGAACAAGGAATGAGATAGAACAAAGAGAGCAAGGGTGAGACTTGCAGGCTCTTCTAAACCTTGGAAAAGACCAATCTTTAATCACAGAGCAAACACTTACTGAGCACATCCTTGATGCCAGGTGCTGTGCCAAGTGTTTTGCATGATCGGCCTCTGTCAGTACTTGTCACAGACTTGTGAGGTTGTCACAGTGTACCTCAGCTCAATTTCACAGGTAAGAACCTGGGTCAAGGAGGTTTATTTACTTGCTCAAGCAGCAAAAGAAGTCCTTGCAAATATTTTAGCTCTGGGTTTTGGGGTTTTGTTTTGTTTGTTTGTTTCCTTAAGCAAAAGAAAGATAAGGAGAATTTTTGGAGTTTAGGGGGTTGGAGTAAGGTGGGGAAGGGGTCAGCATACATGACTTGAACACACTCCCCAGGAAAGTCAGATGGAACAGAATAATATTAACACTGCACATTTGAGTAGCACTTTCTCTTCTTTTGATAGTTCCCTCCAACTCTCAAGGTAATTATTATGATTATCTCATTTTCTTAAAGGGGTAAACTGAGGCAATGAAAAGCTGAATGCTGTGCTCTGAAACATAGAACTCATAAATTCTAAGAGCTAAAGCCAGAACATGAACTGCGTTTTATTTGACTCCTAAATCAGGGCTCCTTCTGCTCCCTCCAACTTCTACTCTGGGGCTATCAGCCTTCCTTGCCTTGAGTGTGTCATCCTGGTCACCATCTCATGCTAAGACTCTTCTCATAAACTCACAGGGATTAATCAGAAGAGGGCATTTTCAAGAAGAGCTTTAATAAACTCTAACCTGGTTTCTGTACCCTTAAATAGCAAAGGATAAAACACAATGGTTTAACATAATTCCTAATAAGGAATTTTATTTTTTTAACAGGAACTTTGTTATAGATCAGGATCCGTATTTTATCCTTGTCAGTCACACTTTTCACACCTGTAATCTTAGCCAAGTTTACCTCAACCTGAGTTTCAACTCCCTCGTTTTGTCAAAGGGGGCATTATTGCACACCTACTCACCAAGACAGCTGTGAGACTTACAGAAAACAATCCGTGTGAAGTCCTTGGTGCATAGGAAATGCTATGTAAAGTGAGCCCTTACTACTCCTATCCCAATGATTATTTCTATTATTAGCAATTACTGTTCATACCTTGTTGGGCAGTGACCCCACAGTTAAGAATGATGAATGAGTTGTCCTCAAGAACTTTCCAACTAAAAAGGAGGGCCAAGTATTTTCACAAGACAAGGCATCAGGCCATGTTGGAAAGACCTTTAACAAACAAGCTTTGAAACAACAGATAATAAATGACCTGATGAACTCTTTGTTAATCAGGGGAGACAAATACATATGAACTTAAACCTGTGCAGTTGGCTGCTCACACGTGTTATAAGCTAACAGACAGACCTCTGCTGGGATATTTTGTATGCCCCACCCCCCCACCCAATAACATCCCAAGAATATAATATCCCCTTTGGTTAGCTCAGGTCCCCCAGCCATAAAAAGAAAAAGCGGGTTTGGCCGGGCACGATGGCTCACGCCTGTAATCCCAGCCCTTTGGGAGGCCAAGGTGGGCGGATCACCTGAGGTCAGGAATTCAAGACCAGCCTGGCCAACACAGCGAAACCCTGTCTCTACTAAAAATACAAAAATTAGTCAGGTGTGGTGGCACATGCCTGTAATCCCAGCTACTCCGGAGGCTGAGGCAGGAGAATTGCTTGAACCCAGGAGGCGGAGGTTGCAGTGAGCCGAGATCGCGCCATTGCACTCCAGCCTGGGCAACAAGAGTGAAACTGTGTCTCAAAAAAAAAAAAAAAAAAAAAAGTGGGTTTACAGCTACATTTTATGGAGCACTGTTTTTTCCCATATATTTACATACATTTGCTTACATTATATCCCAATTAAGCATTCTGTCAACCCTCTATGATATTTATTCCTGTTACTTCCATTTTAGAGATGAGAACATTAAAGTTTGTTAAGTCACTTGTCCAAGTGACAGAACCAGGTTTTAAATTCTGGGCTGTTTGATTCAACACTCTTAGACCACTTTGCTCTACAGCCCCAATTATTGGCCTCCAAGCCCTCTCCAGCTCTAAAGATTGCACAGTTCTTGGGTATAAACCCATCCTTTGCACTGCTTCCGGAAAATCCTCTTGTAAACGTTGTTCTTCCATATGTCAGCCTTGGCAGCCCCAGGCAGGGTCAGGGGACAGCCAGGCCAGAGAAGTTGAGTTTCACTAGCCATAAATCCTCTGTCTCCGACATGCCCCTTAACTGCTTATCTTTGGAAAACATGACCCAGCATAAGCCAGGGGAATGGCAGGCCGAGTCATGAAGCCACTGGCCAGGGAACACGAGGTATCCAGGGTTGTGTTCCCAACATCAGACTGTGCAATGTCAGCCATCCAACCCACTCTCCCTCCCCCCACAAAATGTTCTGGCCCAGAGAGATGTCACGGGAACATCACCATAGGTCTCTCATCTAGTCCCCAAGACATTCATTCTTGCCAGATACCCTCCCGGCCATTACCCTGCAGTTGTCCTTCACCCTCTGATGTGTTTCAGATGTGTAAATATGATATGAAAGCTCCGATTTCAAAGCCCCTGTGGACTGAGTCTTGGGCCTCTTGGGCCTTGGGTTCTGCACTAAGTGGCCTTTCCCATGGATGGATGGCTCCATCAGACATCCCTGCAGTGGGCCATCTTTCCAAAGGCCTTCATCTTCCTGACAGAAAGGGTACCAGAGTCCCCTCACCCCAGAGTGAGACAAGGGGAAGAAAGCTGGGGAAAGATTAAACTCTTGCTAACCTAGGGGGTGCACAATCAGAAAGCTCAAATGACCACACATTGGGTTGGAGGTGTAGGGGGAAGGAGAGTACCCAATAAACCTATAATTGTCAGAGACTGTTTCCTAAGAGCAACATTGGGGGCAGGGCTCCTCAAATCTGGCTGCACATCAACATCACATGGAGAGGGTTTTTAAAATACTGCTGCTTGGCCGGGTGCAATGGCTCACACCTGTAATCCCAGCACTTTGGGAGGCCAAGGAGGGTGGATCACAAGGTCAGGAGATCGAGACCATCCTGGCTAACATGGTGAAACCCTGTCTCTACCAAAAATACAAAAAACTAGCCAGGTGTTGTGGCAGGCACCTGTAGCCCAGCTACTCAGGAGGCTGAGGCAGGAGAATGGAGTGAACCCAGGAGGCAGAGGTTGCAGTGAGTCAAGATCGTGCCACTGCACTCCAGCCTGGGTGACAGAGCAAGACTCCATCGCAAAAAAAAAAAAAAAAAAAAAAAAAATACTGCTGCTTGGACCAACCCCTAGAAATTCATATTTGATGAGCCAGAAGTTGGGCTCATTAAATGATGTTGGTAGTTGTTATTGTGTTTGTTCAAGTTCCTTAGGTGATTCCATTAGTTTTCTATTGTAACATAGCAAAGTACCCCACGTTTAGGGGCTTCAAAGAACACATAGTTATTATCTTATAGTTTCTGTGGGTCAGGAGCCCAGGAATGGCTTAGCTGGGGCTTCTGCTTCACGGTCTCATGAGGCTGTAATGAAGATGTTGGCCAGAGGTGGGATCTCATCTGAAAGCCCAACCGTGGATGGATCATCCACTTCCAAGCTTCTCAGGTTGTTGGCAAGAATCAGTTTCCTGCAGGTTGCAGGACTGACAGCCTCAGCTCCTTGCTGGCTGTTGGTTGGAGACTGCCCCCAGTTATTTTCCATGTGAGCCTCCTCATTGTGGCAACCCTCTTCACCAAAACCAGCAAGGGAGAGAGGCAGCTAACAAGACAGAAGCTACAATCTTATGCAACATAATTATAGAAGAGCCATCTCATGCCCTTTGCCATGTGCTATTGGCTAGGGCAAGCCACAGGTCCAGCCAACACTCATGGTATAAATATCCAGTGGTGAGATCATTTCAGGCCATCTTAGGGCCTGTCTACCACAGGGAAACTAAGATGCAGCCAATGTCAAGAACCATTCATTTTGGGCAGTGGTTTTCAAATCTCTCAAATCAGACTGGCACTTCTCATGCTTTAAAAAGCATACAAATCTCCTGGGAATCTTGTTAAAATGCAGATCCTGGCTGGCACCTGAGACTGCATTTCTGACTAAGTCCTAGGTGATGCCAATCCACTGATTCTCAAATGACACTTTGAGTCGTGAGGATCTAGGGACTGTCATGGGGCCAAATCATTTTTTTTAAGGTTCAATTCCCACACTGTTGTCAGTGTCACTAGGGTTAGAGCATCCTCCTCAGATGTTACCAAGTATAAAGCTCTCTTTATCAGAACATTGGATTAACAAGAATCTCATATTTAATAATGCATCACTGAACACATGCACTACTTCTAGTCAAATGGGGTAGTAATAAAACCCTAATAATTTGTTTTTTGAGATATCTGTGTATCAATCAAGTTTATAAAATGTAAATCGGATCAGATTCCTCCTCTATGAAAAACCCACTTACAGCTCTTGTCTTACACAAAGTAGAATCCTTGCCACAGTTTATGTGGTCAGGCTCCTGGGATCTCTCTAACCTCATCTTCCTGTCATTCACTCTGCTTTGGCCACATGGGCCTCCTTGCTGTTCTCTAAATATGCCAAGCATGGCTAATCCCAGGGCCTTTGCACCTGCAGTCTCTTCTGCCTAGAATACCTTTGCTCCAATATTCACATGTATTGCATTCTCATGTCCCACCTGTCTCTGCTCAAATGTCACTTTATCATTTGATTGATACACACGTATCTCAAAAAAATTATTCAGATTGTAACCGAAATGCTGCTACAAAAACATGGTTATTACTATCTACCTATTATTGGCTTCAAATGAGATTAGGTTTACAAATAAAAGAAACAAACAGTGGGTTTCCAGTATGAGCCTTTTCAATCAAAAACTTTTAAGTCTCATACTTTCTTGATTCTAAAAAGTTTCTGAAATCCAATTATGTCTTAAAACTGATGCATACAGCCAGTGTATCGTATTTTTTGTTTCTCTAAAACATCAATAATAACTTGGTGCCAATTATTATTATTGCAGTAATCTCATAACTGGCCCTGCTTCCTCCACCTGTGCCCTCATAGTTTACTCTCCACACAATTACCAGAGTTGTCTTCATGAAATCGAAGTCAGATTAGATTGCTCCTTTATACAAAACCCACCCATTGATCTTGTCTTATACAGAGTAGAATCCTTACTGTGGTTGACATGATCAGGCTCCTGTGACCTCTGTGACCTCATCTTCCACTTCTCTTCCTGTCATTCACTCTGCTTTGGCCATATGGGGCTCCTTGCTGTTCTCTGAATATGCCAAGCATGACCCGCCCCAGGGCCTTTGCACATTCAGTCTCTTCTGCCTAGAACACCTTTGCTCCAATATGCTCATGTACTGCGTCCTCATGTCCCACATGTCTCTGCTCAAATGTCACTTCATCAGGGAGGCCTTCCATAGCTACCTTATTTATAAAAGCACTCCTGATCCTGCTTTAGTTGCCTTTGTAATACTTATCCTTTCTTTCTTGTCTGACTCCCTAAACCAGAAGGTACACTCCCAAAAGGTGGGGCTTTGTCCACCTTATTCACTGCTGTATCTTTGGCACTTAAATAGCATCCAGCCCATAGGTGTCACTTGAATATTTTTTGAAGGAATGATACATTGATGGTGTCCTTGAATTAAGAACCTATGATCTTTTGGGTTTTTTAAAGCCTTTTATAATGTGATTAGGTAAAAATGGCTGTCAACTGAATTTACAAATAAAGGATCTGAGGGTCAGAAAGATCAGGTCATTCACCCAGCTACCAAGCTGGTAAGTGGCAGAGCTGCCATTTGCATCCTTGTGGCTTGAAAGCCCCCAGGCCTTCCCACTACAACATTGAGGGCCAG
The DNA here is from genome assembly GCF_029289425.2 of Pan paniscus. NCBI lineage: Eukaryota > Metazoa > Chordata > Mammalia > Primates > Hominidae > Pan > Pan paniscus. The sequence continues at coordinate 123,884,851 of NC_073259.2, forward strand.
ATGTAAGGTCAGAAGGGACAACTCAGTCACAACTAAAGGGCAGAGTTGTTGTCCAGAGAACCAAGAGGGTTGGGAATCCCTAGGTCCCTGGCTATCTCCTCAGGAGCCTTAGCCACACTTGGCACCTGGAGGTAGGATACCAAATACCCAAACTAGATCTCAGGTGGAAACCAACACTGTTGCCATAGAAGATCCTCCAGGCCACAACCCAGAGAAGGGAGTGAGGAAGTCATTCACCCAGCTCTTCAGAACCTTGGGCAGAGAACTTTCCTCTGGGTGTGTTACCCACCACCATCACGGTCCCAGAATGGAGACAAATAGCTCCTAAGTTGTTTTGTAAAAGTTCATTTAAATTGACCTAGATGAAACCACCTGCCATTTTAATGCCATATAAAATCCAAAACCAAAAAACCATGCCATGCATTGCCTTCCAAAACCTCTTAACAGTTCCTGCCAAGACACACACCAGCAACTGCCAGGATTTATAGGGAGGCTCTACAGACCTGTGTTTAAATCCTGTCGCTGGCACCTACCAGCTGTGTGACCTTAGGCAACATATTTAGCTTCTCTGTGCCTCATACAAAATGAGGATAGTTCTAGTCCCATAGGATTGTTGAGAAGATACAATGAGATGGTCTATGTAAAGTGCTTGGTGCATACTAAGTACTCCATGAATATTAAGGCTTAATTTATTTTAAATCCATGAGGTGTATTATCCTTTACTGAGTTTCATTTGTGAATACTTACGGTGTGCAGGGCTTCCACTGACATTATTTCATTCCATGCTCACAGCCACTCACAGTCCGGCTCCATGAATAGCCTTCTGTCCCAAAACATCTTCTCCATAGGGGAGAAATAGTATCATTCCAGCATGCAATCAACATGAAAAATGCATTTATGAGATATTTTACATTCTGAGTCATTGGTAGGTCTTTGAAATTCGGTGTGTGTTTCACACTTCAGCACATCTCCATGTGGACTCCCCATGCTGCAAGTGCCCAATAGCCACACATGGCTTGCGGCTATTACACTGTACTGGACAGCATGCAGTTTGTCCTGAATGCAAACTTTCGTAAGTGTTGTCTGAGATCCCAATGCTTCTCTCTCCAACAAGTCCTTCCCTCCACCAGGAAAGCTCCTGTCTGTCTGCAATCAGCCAGCTGCTCCCAATAAATCTGGAGAGCCACAGAAGGGCGGAGAGCTCCTCCTCATTCTACTTATGGAGGGCCCAGCCCAGGCACAGTCTCCACCAGGCAGTAAGAGGAGGGAGATGCTTGCATTGCCTTTTTAAGTGTCTGTCCTCTCCTCCTAGCTCAGCACCAAATGAGAAACACAAGCCTATGAAGCCAGCATCTCAGTATAAATACATAACCTTACACAGTGGCGTGGTGGGGATTGCAGCAAACCATGTTGCCCCATCTAAAAAGGCCAACCCCAATCACCTTCTGTTGATTTGGTGCCAATTAGGACCATGCTATTAATGGAGCCGGACTATGAGTGGCTGTGAGCATGGAATGAGATAATGTCGGTGGAAGCCCTGCACACTGTAGGTATTCACAAACGATTCTCAATAAGGATAACACACCCCACGGATTTAAAATAAATTAAGCCTTAATATTTATGGAGTACCTAGTATGCACCAAGCACTTTACATAGACCATCTCATTGCATCCTCTCAACAATCCTATGGGAGTAGAAGTCCAGTGTGGTAGACCAAATCCCACTTTTTCAGGTTAAGAAATTGAGATTGTTATATGAAATTTTCTGATGTTAGTGTTGGCTCAATAGTTTTTTTTTTTTTAAGTAGACTTTATGTTTTTAGAGAAATTTTAGGTTCACAAAACTGGGAAGAAAGTACAGAGATTTCCCATACACCCTCTTCCCCCACACATGCACAGCATCCCTCATTACTAACATCCCTCACCAGACGGTGCAGGTGCTACCATCAATGAACCTGCATTGACAAATCACTACCAAACAAAGTCCACAGTTTGTTTGCATTAGAGTTCACTCTTGGTGTTGTACATTCTATGGGTTTAGACAAATGTGTAACGACATTGATATTGTTTGGCTGTGTCCCCACCCAAATCTCACCTTGAATTGTAATAATCCCCATGTGTCAAGGGCAGGGGCAGGTGGAGATAATTGAGTTATGGGGGCAGATTGCCCCATACTGTTCTCATGGTAGTAAGTCTCACGAGATCTGAAGGTTTTATAAATGGGAGTTCCCCTGCACCACTTCTCCTGCCTGCCGCCATGTAATACATCCCTTTGCTCTTCCTTCATCTTCTGCCATGATTGTGAGGCCTCCCCAGTGATGTGGAACGGTGACTCCATCAAATATCCTTTATAAATTACCCAGTCTTAGGTATGTCTTTATTAGCAGCATGAGAAACTAATATAGGCAGGTATCTCCCATTTTAGTATCATACAGAATAGTTTCACTGCACTAAAAATCCTCTATACACTACCTATTTATCCCTCCCTCCCCAAGCCCCTGGCAACCACTAATCTTTTCACTGCCTCCATCGTTTTGCCTCTTCCAGAATGTCACATAGTGGGAAGAATACAATACGCAGCCTTTCCAGACTGGCTTCTTTCACTTAATAATATGCATTTAAGTTTCCTCCATGTCTTTCATGTCTTGATAGCTCATTTCTTTCTAGTGCTAAATAATATTTTATTGTCTGGATGTACCAGTTTATTTATCCATTCACCTACTGAAGGACATCATGGTTGCTTCTAAGATTTGGCAATTATGAATAAAGCTGCTATAAACATCCGTGTGCAGGTTTTTGTGTGGACATAAGTTCTCAAGTCCTTTGAGTAAATATCAAGAAGCACAATAGCTGGATTGTATGGTCAAAGTATGTTTAGTTTTGTAAGGAACTGCCACACTGTCTTCCAAAGCAGCTGTACCACTTTGCATCCCTGCCAGCAATGCATGAGTGTTCCTGCTGCTCCACATCCTCACCAGCATTTGGTATTGCCAGTACTCTGGATATTGGCCATTCTAATAGGTGTGTAGCGGTATCTCACTGTCTTTCAAATATATTTTGTTAAATACCCAGTGAGCTCCCCTCAAAGGGAAAAAGAAAAGACTTCTACTTTAACCAACACTTCTGTTCTAGGATGGTGAAACTGACAGTGTTGTTTAGAGTAGATCTGCAAAGTAAGGTGCACAAGCTCCAAGGAAGTGCCAAATGATCCACTGGGAAGCAGGAAAATAATAGCACTTGGATTTGGGATTTGTGGTGTTCAAGTTCTGGTTTTGTGTATCCTGTGTATTTATAATGCAGCAGACACCATGGGGCCATATGTCACAAACCTTTGGCTCACCGCAGTTTTGGCTGCAACCACAGTAGATGTTTGCATTAAGCTGGGTTTGCTTTGACAATGCCCCACCCCAGACTCACTCAACTTTCTGCCTTGTGCCCCAGGGCTTTGGCTTTTTGTAGCGCTTGTTCCACCTGTGCAGCCCCAGAAGTGCAGGGACATGGACAGTCCCGGGAGGCAAAGCTCCACTGGTGGGAGGCAGAAGCAGGTAGATAAACACCTTAGCTTCCTCCTGTTCTCTGGACAGAGAATTCCAGGAGACAAAAAATCAAGCCCAGTGTCCACAGTGACAACCCACTCAGTAACCCATTATTATATTGATTTGACTCTGTCCTGTATCTCTTACCCCAACTGCCTCACTCTTGCTACCTGGGACCACCTTCAATAAACTATCTGTACCTAAGCAATTGTCACAGGCCCTGTTATAAGAGGAATGTGAACCAAGACAGCATGCAATAAATTAATAGTCATTCATGGATATAGTTAAACATAAATAGATGTACATGCATTGGCAGTACATGTGCAAAAACAAATTTACTAATGATGGTATAGAATAAAAAATGTGTAGATCATGCCTCTAGCGCATTCCATATGTGGAGATTAGAATGAGTCCCATGCAGGATGTTGTTGTTGTCGTTGTGTGAGTGTTGTGCTATACTTTGTCACAGGAGCATACGAATTGCCCTACCTGTGGCTGAACATTTTTAGAGGACATGGTTTCTGGCATATTTTTTGATAATAGACTATTTTTTAGAGGAGTTTTAGGTTTATAGAAAAATCACACAGAAAGTACAGAGGGTTCCCACATACTCCCCTCCCTATCTCACCTCCCACACCTCCCTGTTATTAATACCTTGCATTACTGTGGGGCATTTGTTGTGATTGATGAACCAATACTGATATATGTCCATAGTTTACTTTAGGGCCCAGTCTTTGTGTTGTACAGTTCCGTGAGCTATGACAAAGTTTTTTTTGCTATTTTCTTGTTGTTCATTTTTTAAGAAACAGGGTCTCACTCTGTTTCTTACTTACTTACTTCTGTCACCTGGGCTGGAGTGCAGAGGCACAATCATAGCTCACTGCAGCCTCGAACTCCTGGATTCAAGTGATCCTCCCATCTCAGCCTCCCAAGTAGCTGAGACTAAAGGCATGCACCGCCACACCAGGCCAATTTTTTATTTTTTGTAGAGATGGGATCTCCCTATGTTGCCCAGGCTAGTCTCAAATTCCTGGCCTCAAGCCATCCTTCCCCCTTGGCCTCCCAAAGTGCCGGGATTATAGGCGCAAGCCACTGCACCCAGCCAGCTTTGACAAATGTGGAATGACAAGTATTCACCATTATGGTATCATACAGGATAATTTCACAGCCCTGAAAATCCCCTGTATTCTCCCTATTTACCCTTCTCTCCCTCCTCCCAACCCTCTGGCAACCACTATTCTTTCCATTGTCTTTATAGTTTTGCCTTTTCCAGAATGTCACATAGTTGGAACCATCCTATACGTAGGCTTTTCATCTTGATCTTTCCCACTTAGAAACATGCATTTAAATTTTCTCCATGGCTTCTCACGGCTTGCCATGTCACTTTTGATTGATAAATAACATTCCACTGTGTGGATGTCCTGCAGTTTGTTTATCCACTTACCTCTTGAAGGACATCTTGGTTACTTTGCCATTTTTCATTTTAGGCTTGTTGTCTTTGTCATCTTGGGTTGCTATAACAAAATACCATAGACTGGGAGGCTTAAACAATAGACACTTATTTCTCATCTCATAGTTCTGGAGGCTGGGAAGTCCAAGATCAAGGTGCCAGTTGATCCAGTTTCTGGTGCAGAATCTTTTCCTGGCTTGTAGACAGCCATCTTCTTGTGTCCTTGCCTGGTAGAGAAAGGAAGCTCCAGTGTCTCTTTCTCTTCTTATAAAGGTACTAATACCCTCATGAAGGCCTATACTCATGACCTCACCTAAGCCTGATTATCTCCCAAATGCCTCATCTCCTAATCCCAGTACAAAGGGGGCTAGGGCTTCAGCATATGAGTTTTGAAGGTATGCAAACATTCAGTCCACAACACTTGTTTTTCCCAAGTCTCCTGGGGGCCAGGCCAGGCTTCCAGCCCATGGGGTCCCCAGCCAGAATCAGCCATACGCTCCCAGGAGGCATTGTACCCTCCCCATCCGGTCCAAGAAGGCCCCTCTGTCACTCATTCCAACAAACTTCCTGGAAGTCCCTCCTATCATTTTCCAGATAGACCCAAGTGTGTCTGAATGACTGTGGCAAAGCATCTCAAGCCCAACTTTAAAATAGCCACCAACACCACCCAGAAAGGGGAATGGGATGGAGAGATGTTCATGTTTCTGAGCTCCTTCTCCAAAAATCATGTTTTTCAAAGGCTATTGGGCTCTGATAAAATATAGAAAGCCATATGAATACACAATTAAAACATCAATAGTCAATTGAGGATCACATAGAGAAAATCATTAAAGAGTGTGACTTTGGTCACACACACCTCACCTACCAACAGGGCAGGCCCCAGCCTGGGTTCCCTCTGCCGTGTTAAACCCAGCTCGACTGCCTCCACCACCAGCATCATCCCAGCTTCCCAATATATAGGGTGACAGCTCCCTGTCTCCAAACCAAAGGGATCATTCAAACTCCAGACCACCATGACACAGTTACAGCTTTTTCTAGGCCCCATCTGGGGTTTCACATAGACCTTAGGAGGTTCTCTGTTGGTGTGTCAACATGTCCTATGACACCCTTGAGGACTTAGAAGGTCATAAAGTGTTAACTCTATAAGGATCTTTCCAGATCCTCTCTACCCAACTCTCTATTTTAGAGGAGAGTCCTCTGAAAGTCACATAGAAGAAATGACATGCAGTCACACAGTAAGTTAATAGCACAGGTTGAGCAAGAATTGATGCCCCAGACTCCTGGACAAGGATGATTTTCCTTCTTAATTTCCCCAACAATTAAGAAATAGAAAAGAACTGCTACCAACGTGCATTCTGAATCTCAGTTGTCAAGCTGTGTCATTGAGAAATCTTTTGGTTTAAGATAACAGGAAGTAAAATTAAACAATAAAGAGAAAAGGGAAGGATTCAGGTGTGGCTTGATCCAGGCACTTAATGCTGTCGTCAGGATTCTTCTCTGACTGCCTTACATAGTGTCGTCTTCATCCTAAAACTGGATATTCCTGAAGTCAACAAGAAAAATCCTAAACCTTACTCAGACTTGACCCTTTTCGTTACACACCCAATCTAATCCAATCGCCAGGAAGAGGGATGGAATTACTGGCCCAGTGTGATTTGGGCCTGTCAGAGTCCAACCCTGGAGCTAAATATGAGCTGTGTCCTTCCACTCTAGCAGCTGCTGCCCAGCAATGAAAAGAGGGAATCAATGCTAAGGGGGCTACCAAAGAGATCACCCTGCCGCCCTTCCCAAAGACTAAAGAATAGCCTGAAGGTCTACAGGCATTGAGCTCTCTGTATCTTCATAAAATATTGACATGTTCCTGTTTTGTCTGACTCCCTAGGGTGAGTTTGCCTAAATCTGTAGGCAGACCCTTCCATGGAAATAAACACCACTAGCTTTCAGAGAATCAGTCTCCCCAAGCTGCTGATAGGCCTGGAATTAATCACAAAATTCCAGTCCCTTATTTTGCTCTTGTGGGCAAATAATGAGAAATGCCATAGACTTTTTGTTGGTAACTCCAACAAAGGGCTCTTTCCACAACCAGCTTCTGATTCATGATTCCACAACTTTCTCAAGTGGAATGCACATTCCACTAAAATTCCAGGATGGCTAGGTGGATCGCCAGGCTCTCTGATCCACCTGAGAAGGTGAAATTAAAAAAAAAAAAAAAAGTGAGTCCCTCTCTCTTCTCTGTCTTGTTGCTCCTATAAAGGATTACTAAAATTTTTAAATAAATGCATCCTTTAAGCAAGTACATGGTTGTTGTGAAAACCTTAAGCAATAATATAGAAGCATAAAGAGTAAAGTAGTTCAAGTCCCCTTTTATCTCCCCTAGTCCCACCTCCTCTCCAGATTTGGACGCTGTCCACATTTTAGTATGTGTTCTTCCAGACATTCTCTTGTGCATTTATCTACAGCTGTATAGACACACATAAATATGCTCTTTTGGGTTTGGAGGTTTTTTTACTCACACAGTATTTTTAATATATATGTGCTTCTAAAAATATTTAAGAATGTGGTGGCTCATGCCTGTAATCCCAGCACTTTGGGAGGCTGAGGTGGGCAGATCACTTGAGGTCAGGAGATCGAGACCAGCCTGGCCAAAATGGTGAAACCCCGTCTCTAATAAAAATACAAAAAAAAAAAAAAAATGGCTGGACGTGGTGGCACATGCCTATAATCCCAGCTACTCGGGAGGCTGAGGCAGGAGAATTACTGGAACCCAGGAGGCAGAGGTTGCAGTGAGCCAAGATGGCGCCACTACACTCCAGCCTGGGGGACAGAGTGAGACTCAGTCTCAAAAAATAAAAAATAAAAAATAAAATTATACCTTGAAGATCTGCCCGCTGGAGATATACCTGTATCAGCCCATACACATCTACCTCATTCCTTTTAACAGTTGTATAGAACTCTCTTGTATGAATGGACGATGGTTCAGTTAATTCCAGTGCTGGGAATTCATATATATTAACTGATTTTAATCTCAGATAGTCTCTGTCTTTCATCCCTCCTTCTTTCCTCATCACTCCCTCTACATCCCACTAGCTTCTTGGCTCTTCCTCAAACACACCAGGCAGGGTCCTGCCTCAGGCCTTTGCGCTGGCGGTTCTCTGCCTGGAATGCCCAGATAGTCACACGTCTCTCTCCCTCACTTCCTAGTCTTTACTGGAGGACATTATGTTAAATGTCAGGACATTATGAAATAAGCCAGACACAGAAAAACAAATATTGCATGTTCTCACTCATATGTGGGAGCCAAAAAAAAAAAATGAAAATTGAACTCATGGCAATAGAGAGTAGAATGATGGTTACCAGAGGCTGGGAAGGGTAGTGGGAGGGGGGTATTAAAAAGAGACGGTTAATGGGTAAAAAATAGATAGAAAGAATAAGATCTAGGCTGGGCGCGGTGGCTCATGCCTGTAATCCCAGTACTTTCGGAGGCCCAGGTAGGTGGATCGTCTGAGGTTATGAGTTCGAGACCAGCCTGGCCAACCTGGGGAAACCCTATCTCTACTAAAAATACAAAAATTGGCTGGACAAAAAAAAAAAAAAAAAATTGGCTGGGTGTGGAGGCACATGCCTGTAATCCCAGCTACTCAGGAGGCTGAGGCAGGAAAATCGCTTGAATCCAGGAGGCAGAGGTTGCAGTGAGCCGAGATCATGCCACTGCACTCCAGCCTGGCGACAGAGTGAGATTCCATCAGAGAGAGAGAGAAAGAGAGCAAGAGAGAAAGAGAGAGAGAGAGAGAGAGATCTGGTATTTAGTAGCATAATATGGTGACTATAGCTAATAATTTATTGGATATTTTTAAATAACTAAAAGAATAGAATGTTCTTAACACAAAGAAACTACTGATCACCACACATTGTATGCCTGTATCAAGACATTACATGTACCCCATAAATATGTACAACTATTATGTATCCATAATTAAAATTTTAAAAAATTAAATATTAAGATCCATAACAATAAAAACAAACAAAAATAACAAAAGCTACTACCTTTCCCTAGCCAGCTATCTAAAATCCCAAACTCTCCACCTAAATCTTCATTCCCCAATTCTGTTTTTTGTTGTTGTTCTTCTTCTTCCTCACCACTTAACACTAGCTCATATATTTTCTGTCACCCCTCAACCAGAATGTTATTGTCCACCAGGACAAGGGTTTTGTCTGTTTTGTTTATTGCTCTGTCCCCATTCTGGATCAGCACCTACACATACGAAGTGCTCAATAAACACCTGTGGAATAACTGAACAAATGATGGTGGTGTGTAATTAGTACTACTCTTAGTCCTGTCTTACTAAAGAGGAAACTGAGGCTCAGAGGGAGGATGAGGATATGTATGGTCATAAGTCTTAACACACCAAATGCAAGTATTTTATCCCTCAAAGCCATCAACTGGGCTGGGCACAGTGGCTCATACCTGTAATCCCAGCACTTTGGGAAGCCAACGCAGGAGGATTGCTTGAGTCCAGGAATTCAAGACCAGCCTGGGCAACATAGCAAGACCCCATTTCTACAAATAAATTTTAAAAATTAGCCAGGCCTGACGGTGAATGTTTGTACTCCCAGCTGCTTGAGGGTGGTAGGATTGCTTGACCGTGTGAGGTCGAGGCTGCAGTGAGCTGTGATAGAGCCACTGCACTCCAGCCTGGGCAGCAGAGCGAGACCCTGTCTCAAAAAAAAAAAAATCAACTGTAGTCTTAGTTGTTGCTTGAATTCTTTTGATTCACTCGTATAATAAATATTGGTTGAGTTTTTACAATGAGTTTGGCTCTCTAGGAGGTTTAGGTGACAACTCAGTTCCTGCCCTCAGAAGTTTAATTTGGTGGATGAATAAGACTAGAAAAATGAGTGACAATTCTGAGGCTATTCAGGGTCAAGTGAGCAGCATTAACAAGGCATAGGGGCTAGGAAGGCTCCCTGGAGGAGGTGGCATTTAAGGTGCAACCTGACTATGCACAAAGCAAAGTGTACTCCAGGAAGAAATTGATGTGCAGAGTCCTGGAGGCTAGGAAGAGAGAGGAATTAAGTACATACAGGCCTGGACTAGAGAAGGAAACTGATTGCATTTACCAAAAGGTCCTTTCCTCTACGATCCTTCTGTGTGTTGCCTGCTTGAAAAACCCAACCATTCCCAGCCACCATTAATAGGGAGAGCTGGGACATTTTGCTAGCGCTTAAACTGTCCCTGACACTTCCAAATGCTGGGGGCTCCTTCTGCTTTAATCCATGGAATTAGCTTCTGGCCTCACTGGCACCGTCCCTTGAATTGCTGGAGGGCAGAGGTCAAGGCATTAAGCAGGGTAGATTAATACCCGGCCCTAAATCCCAGAAGCTGCATTTAAGCGGCAGTCATATTTCACACGGGATCACCCCAGCCATTGATTGGCCTATCTTTTGGAGTGTGTGTGTGTGTGTGTGTGTGTGTGTGTGTGTGTGTGTGTCCCGGGCCATGTTTACGAGCCTTGCTGAGCCCTCCTGGGCAGCGCCCCCCACATGTCGCCCTTTGATCAGGGAAATCCAATACCTGAGGTCTGGGCTTTATGGGCACGTAAGTCTAGATTAAGAGAATTAACCACAGTGGATCACAACTAATAAAATGGTGCCTGGGCCCCACCACAGCGTGGCCCTGGTGGACAGGTAGGGGGCGGAAGGGACGGGGGAGAATGGCTGCCCAGCATCCCGCCCAGGGCCACCACTCCCCTGTCCAGCCCACAGCTGCGCTTGGCAAGGGTGTGTGTGTGGGTGTGTGTGTGTGTGTGTGTGTGTGTGTGTGAATGCGTGCTTTAATCTAAATTCTCTTGTACATTTCTTTTTCCTGTTCTACATTCTTTCTTTTATGTGACAACACAGATTCAACATTTCCTCAAAAAAGAGGGACTCCTAGGCAACCTGTTTGTTTCTTTCTGCATTCAGTCATTCATTCATCAAATATTTACAATGAACAGATGAAGTAGACAGTGTTGTGAGTTAAATATTATCCCCTGAAAAGATATGTTCAAGTCCTAACCCTCAGCACCTATGAATGTGAAATTATTTGGAAATAGTGTCTTTGCAGATATAATCCAGTTAATATAAAGTCATATTGGATTAGGGTGGGCTCTAAGTCCAATGATTGTTGTCCTTAAAAGAAGACAGAGAGAGGCACACAGGGCAGGGACCATGGGAAAACAGAGGCAGAGACTGGAGTGATGCTGTTGCAAGCAAAAAAAAAAAACACCAAGAACTTCCCAAGAAGCTGAGGATGAGGACGAGGCATGGAGCAAATTTTCCCTCTGAGCTCCACAAAACAAACTAATGCTGTTGACATCTTGGTTTTGGACTTCTGGCTTCCTGAACTGTAAGAGAATAAATTTATGTGGTTTTAAGCTACCCAGTTTTTGATATTTAATTACTGCAGCTCTGGGAAACTAATACAGGCACTGCAGATGCAACCGAGAGCAAATCAGACTCTGCTTCAACCTTCAGGAGACTCCAGTCTTCCTGGAAGACAGACAGGGATGAGGCAGGTATAATTCAAAGTGATGAGTTCTGGAAAAGACAGAGCTCAGGGCCATCTGGAGGGCACAGGAGGACGACCTAGCATGGAGGTATCATGGAAGGCTTCCAGGAGGAAGTGAGATTTATGCTGAAGCCTAAAGATGATTGGAGTTGGCTAGGCAAAGGATGGGAGGGAACAGTGCTCAAGGCAGAGGGACTAGCCAAGGAGAGGGTTAAGAGGAGAGAGAAAATGCAGCCTTTGAGGAGATTAGAGAAACTCTAGCTGCTAGGAGTGGAAAAGAGGGATGAAGCTAAGAGAGATTTTCCAACTAGTCCATTTGAGCTGCTATAACAAAATACCTCAGACTGAGTGGCTTATAAAGAAAAAGAATTTATTTATTTTTGAGATTGAGTCTCACTCTGTTGCCCAGGCTGGAGTGCAGTGGCATGATCTCAGCTCACTGCAACCTCTGCCTCCCAGGTTCAGGCAATTCTCCTGCCTCAGCCTCCCAAGTAGGTGGGACCACAGGCATGAGCCATAACGCCTGGCTAATTTTTGTATTTTTAGTAGAGACGGGGTTTTACCATGTTGGCCAGGCTGGTCTTGAACTCTTGACCTCAGCTGATCCACCCACCTTGGCCTCCCAAAGTGCAAGGATTACAGGCATGAGCCGCCATACCTGGCTAAAAGAATTTACTTCTCACAGTTCTGGAGTCTGGGAAGTCCAAGATGAGGGCAGATTTGGTGTCTGGTGAGGACCACTTTCTGGCTTGTGGATGGCGCCTTCTCACTGTGTCCTCACGTGGTGGAAGGAACAAGGCACCTCCTGGGAATCCATTTTTCATAGGCACTTATCCCTTTCAAGAAGGCTCTACCTCCATAACTGAATCACCTCCCAAAAGCTTCACCTCCTAATACCATCACCTTGAGGGTAAGGATTTCAACATAGAAATTAGGGATGGGGCGCAAACATTCAGAGCATAGCAGTGAGGGTGGGTGGGTGCCCAGCTGCGGAGGACCCTGTAAGGAGTCCTCAGGGCTAAGGAGCTTGGGTTTATCCTACGAGTAGAGAGAAGCCACCAAGGAGGTGAGCGATGTAGCCGGGGCTGTGGTTAGAGGTTATTCTGACAGTGGTATTGTGTTAATTGCAGCACTGCTAAGTGAGGCTGGGATGCCTGAGGGTGAAGTCAACACCATGTAGGATTCTGCCTATTAAGGGCTCAGGGCTTCAAAGCCCCATTCCTATCATCCTTCACTCCTAAAATGTGGAAAGTTCTGTAAAAGGACTTCCTGTGCTCCCAAGCTGTGCATATGGCCTATGAGTTATCTCCCAGGCAGCACAGCCACCCAGGCGGAATGATGTCATCTCCACCACCGAGCCCGCGTGCCCGGCGCCGAGTTGGTGTTCAGCAAACACTCCTTGAGTAAATACTCTGTATGTGAGTCCGATGGGAGCATCTTTAGTTAGGACTTACTGGGACGTGATCCGGTTTGGTGATCTGCCCTCAAGCTGGACCAAGGGTGTCTGTAGCTCCACTAAGGCTACTGCCGAGTGTTTGCCAAATTTGCCTGCCTGGTACAAGTGCTGGACCTGCATCAAAGTTCAGTCGCTGCTTCTTAGAACATATTGTAGTCTTGCACACTGGTTTTTTGTTTTTTTGTTTTTTTTTTTTTTAAGACGGAGTCTCACCCTGTCACCCAGACTGGAGTGCGGTGGCATGATCTCGGCTCACTGCAACCTCCACCTCCCAGGGTCCAAATGATTCTCCTGCCTCAGCCTCCCGCGTAGCTGGGATTACAGGCGCCTGCCATCATACCCATACTGAATATGTATGAATCAATGGCTGGGATTTGGCCATCATACCCAGCTAATTTTTATATTTTTAGTAGAGATGGGGTTTCACCATGTTGGCCAGGCTGGTCCCAAACTCCTGACCTCATGATCCACCTGCCTCAGCCTCCCAAAGTGCTGGGATTACAGGCGTGAGCCACCACAACTGGCCTGCACACTCTTTAATGAGCTTGAAGACAAGTTCAAAATGGCATTCTGTCTGTAATAGCAGAGCTGAGACTGGTATGGAGTAATGCAAAGTAGAGTCATGGCCGTAATAGGGCAAGGGCACAAGAGCAAGCATTTATTGAGCACCTACTGTATGCACAGTATATCAAAGTGCTTTGCAGATGCCTTCCTTGTCTAATCCACCCAACAGGCCTGCAATGCAGGTGTTCTCATCATGCCCAATTTACAGAAAAGCAGGGTGGCTGCAAGGAGGCGACATGCTGAAGGTCCAACAGCTTGTGAGCAGTAGAGCTGTGCTGAAAGTTCAGGCTCTTCTTTCTCCCTTCTGAGTTTCAAACCCGAGGGTAGGCAAGGGAGGATCAAGGAGAAGAGATAAATCAGGCAGAGGTTTGGCCTCCATTTACTTTGGGAGGTTAGTGGAGGGAAGGGCGCCTTCACTCCCACATATCACTGGGACATGAGCACCATCCCGCTATCTACCCTGGCAGGGGTACAGGCTCCACACTCAGTGGGAAAACAAATCCCAGCCATTGATTCATACATATTCAGTCCTCTTTAAGGGATAGCCATGTCTGGGTTGGCAAAGCAGGAAACAGATCGACTCTTGAAGCTGAGTCTAATGCTTTAGACAATGACCCCACATTCAAGTGTGATCTACTGACAAAGGTCCTCCCTATACATGGTGAGCCCTTCCCCTTCCCCCTTCTCTCTTCCCACTGCACACACCATGACTGCAGGCTTTATTCAAACAATAAGAAAATTAAAGAGGTGTGACAGGCAGAATAACAACCCTCCAAAGACGTCCACTTCCTAATCCCCAGAACCTGTAAATATGCTGGGTGACAGGGCAAGGGGTTATTAAGGGAGCAGGTGAAACTGAGGTTGCTCATCAGTTGACCTCAACATATGGAGATGACTCTGGATTATCTGGATGGGACCGATGTAATCACAAGAGTCCATGCAGGCTGGGCATGGTGGCTCATGCCTGTAATCCCAGCACTTAGAGAAGGCCAGGTGGGAGGATCGCTTGAGCCCAGGAGTTCCAGACCAGCCTGGGCAAAATAGTGCAACTCTATCTCTTAAAAAATAAAATAAAAAATTAATTAGCCAGGCATGGTGGCACATGCCTGTAGTCCCAGCTACTCCAGACTATAATTGAGAGGATGAGGTGGGAGAATGGCTGAGGTGGGAGGATCACTTGAGCCAGAAAGGTTGAGGCTGCAGTGAGCTACGAAGCAAAATGCTGTCTCAAAAAAAAAAAAGAGTAAAGGGTGAGGCAAGAGAGTCAGTGGCAGAGTGAGATGATATCAGAAAGACTCGACCAGCCATTGCTGGCTTTGAAAATGAAAGAGGCCATGAATCAAGGAATGCGGGTAGCCTCCAGAAGCTGGAAAAGGCAAGGAAATTGATTCTTCCCTAGAGCTTCCAGAAGGAACAGAGCCCTGCTCACACCTTGACTTTAGCCCAGGGAGGCCCATTTCTGACCTGCAGAGCTGCAAGATAATAATATTTGGGGTCATTTTTACAGCAGGAGTAGGAAACGAATACTAGAGGGGAGGCTGGGATAGACATGGAGCCTATGAGTGATGAGTGTGGGCAAAAATGCATGTTGTCGGCCTAGATTTGGGCATGGTTCATTCATTCATTCATCCATTTACCCATCCTCATCAATAATGTCCCGTGTGCCCCTGGCATCATGCTGGGGATAATAATGGTGAACAGAGGACCTTGTGACATTTACATTCTATCCAGGGAAATGGTCGTTGAACAAATAATTGGATAACTAATAATGCAATTATTAGTTGATTGTGTACTAAGTCCATAAACTGAGAAAACATCGTCAAAAATACTGCACTAATCAGTCTGCAACAATGATGCCCATTCATGGGGCTGAGAGTCAGTGAGAATACTATCAAGTACGGGATGCTCACTCATTCATTCAAGCATTTACTGAGCACCTACTGTGTGCCAGGCAAGGTGCTGGGCTCTGGGGATACCTGGATAAACAAGACAGAGTCCCTGGTCTCATAGAGTTTAAAGTCCAGTGGGGGATACACATCAAACAGATATTCACACGGTTAAGTATCTCATTGTAATGTTGATACGTAAAGAAAGGGGACATGACCTAAATTGGGAAAAGCCAGGGAGGGCTTCACAGAGGACGTGGTTGGACTGGGATGGAGGAAGAAGGGGACTGTACCTCAGCATGCACCTGGTGAGTCCACAGAGGGCCAATCACACAAGGCTCTGAAGATTAAAGGAAGGTTTTGGGGCTTTCTTCTCTGAGCAATGGGGATGCACAGAAAGGTTTCAAGCAAGAGGACACGATCAGATGTTCACCCTAAAACGATCGCTTTTCTGCTGGATTGGGAAAAGATGGGCAGGGAGGCCAGCATGGAGGACAGGAGATGAACAGGAGGCTATTGCCCTGGCCCAGGCAGCAGCACTTGGGGCTGGCTGGTGTGAGCAGTGCAGGGGAAGAAGGATGGTTCCAGGATGGGTCGCAAGACTCTGGCTTGGGCAATGTCATGGATTGAATTCTTTTCCTCAAAAAGATGTGTCCAAATCCTAACATCCAGGACCTCTGATTTTGACTTTATTTGGAGAAAAGGTCTTTGCTGATGTAATTGGTCAAGCTAGAATGAAGTCATGATGGGTTAAGGTGAACCCTCACCCAATGACTGTGTTCTTTTAGAAGAGGAGAGGACACAGCGACACACACAGTGGAGAAGAAGTCTATGTGAAGATGAAGGCAGAGATTAGAGAGATGCAATCACAAGTGGAGGGATGCCAAGCATTGCCGGGAGCCACAGAAGCTGCGAGAGGCAAGGAGGCATTCTTCCCTAGGGTTTTTGATGGGGGCACGCCCTGACAACACCTTCATTTTAAACTTCCAGCCTCCAAAACTGTGAGGGTACATTTCTATTGTTTTAAGCCACCCAGTTTGTAGTGATGTGTTACAGCAGCCCAGGTTACCAAGACGGGCAACGACAGCTATCACCCACCTGCCCTGTCAAAGCCACCTCTCCCTGCACTGTTGCAGAAGCCTCCTGCATGGCCTCCCTGTGTCCAGCCTGGTCCCTCCACCATCTATTCTCCACCCAAAGCCAGTGGCATCCCGTGAAACCCGAGATCCCATTCCTCCTCTGCTCAACCTTCCATTTGTTCCCCATCTTTCTCAGGATCAAGGCCCAAGTTCTACCATGACATACAAGGCCCTCCATAAACTCTCTGGCTTCTTTTCCCTATGTTTTCCCTCCCCGAGTGATGCCTTGGAGTCTTTGCACTGGCCACTTCTACTCCCTGGAACCACCTCCGCAGGTATCCTCATGGCTCACTCCCTTCTTCCCACAAGGCCTCAAGTGTCTCTTTATCCAAGACACTTTCCCTGGCCTCCCACCATAAATCAGCAATGCCCATCCCCACAAATGGGTGTGACAGGCAGAATAACCACCCTCCAAAGATGTCCACAACTCAATCCTACTTTATCTTTCTCCATAACTCTCGTTTCCACGGAGCATGTTACCTGTTTACTTGTTCACTTAGTCACTGCCTGTCTCCCTCATTGTCCTATATATCCATTAGAGCAGGGACCACTGGCTTTGTTTGCCACTGCATTCTCAGCACCTGGAACAGGGCCTGGCACATAAGTATTTGTAAAATACATAAATAGCTTATTTACTGAGATGGGGAGCACTGAAAGAGGATCTTTTGGCAGGGGGACTAGTATGAGTTCATTTCAGTTAAATGGCACCATTGACTGAGGCACCAGTTAAGTGCATTCTCATTTTTGGTAATAAAATCCAACTTTTGGCCAGGTGCAGTGGCTCACGCCTATAATTCCAGCACTTTAGGAAGCCGAGGTGGGCAGATCGCCTGAGCCCGGGAGTTTGAGACTAGCCTGGGCATCATGGCAAAACCCCATCTCTACAAGAACATACAAAAAATTCGCTGGCCATGGTGGTGCATGCCTGTAGTCTCAGCTACTTGGGAGGCTGAGGTGGGAGGATTTCTTGGGCCCGGGAGGGCAAGTGTGCAGTGAATTGTAATCATGCCACTGCACTCCAACCTGCACAGAGTGAGACCCTGTCTCAAAAAATAAAAATAAAAAATATAGGTATGAGCTGAGAGGAGAAAACATTTTTAATAATAAATAAAATATAAAATCCAACTCACTGAGGCTACAAGGCCTGCTATGTGTGGCTATGGCTACTTTTTGGTCATCTCCAGCCATGTTCCTCTTCATTCATTTTTCTTGATACAATATGCCCCTTCCCTGTTCTCCAGCAGGCTAACTATATGCTGCCTCAGGGCCTTTGCACTTGCCATTCCTTCCACCTGGCATTCTCCCAGCTCTTTGGATGGCTAAGTCTCTGTGATCACTCAGTCTCTGCTCCATGCTGCTTCTCAGATTGGCCCTATCTGATACTCTCCACCAATACAAACACACACACACACACACACACACAGAGTCTTCTCACATCATCCTGTTTGTTATCTTTACACAATCTCCCTTTATCACAATCTGCACTTGTCCTGCTTGTACATCTGCTGCCACTTGTCTGTCTCTTACCTCTGGCCCAATTAGTTCCTTTAAGGCAGAATCTTGTCTCTCTTATTCCCCATTAAATCCCCAGCACCTGAAACAGAGTCTGCCTGGAGCCAATGTTTAACAAATACAGAAATATTGGTGTTTGAGGAATTACCTGAGAACATCATGTATTTTTTTCCTATTGCACATCACCCAAACCCATAGAATCATAACAATCCTAGAACTAGAAGTGATCTTGTCCAATATCCAAATTTTTCTGACACAAAAAATCAGCATCCAGAGAGGCTAAGTAACTTGTTCAAGACCACACAGGCAGGGCGTGGTGGCTCACGCCTGTAATCCCAGCACTTTGGGAGGCCAAGGCAGGTGGATCACTTGAGGTCAGGAGTTCAAGACCAGTCTGGCCAACATGGCAAAACCCCATCTCTACTAAAAATACAAAAATTAGCCAGGCATGGTGGTGGGTGCCTGTAATCCCAGCTACTTGGGAGGCTAAGGCAGGAGAATTGCTTGAACCTGGGAGGCAGAGGTTGCAGTGAGCCGGGATCGCGCCACTGCACTCCAACCTGGGCGACAGCGAGACTCCGTCTCAAAAATAAATAAATAAATAAATAAATAAATAAATAAATAATAATAATAATAATAATAAATCACACAGCCAGGAAGCAGCAGAGTGGGGACTAGAACCTTGATCTCCTTCCAGCTGAACTCTCTTTCTACCCTCCCAATCAATTATCCCTGTATACACTTAGGGTTCAGTTACTGATTTGTAAGCTTGTCAGTCTGTTAGTAAAGTTGTAGAAGATCCTGAATTTCAACCTTACAGGATAACTTTTCTTAATAACCTGAAGAAGGCCTGTACGACATGGCCTGCTTTTCAATACACAAACCTAACTTGCTTTAGGTCAGGTCAATATAGGCACATGCCATTTGCACACAAGGGAAAAGAAGAAGAATGATTATTTTCTTCTCAAAGCAAATATCCTATACAAAATAAGAGCTGTCAGTTCTCTATGTTCTTTCCAGACTCTGAACTTTTGCTCACTGTTCTTCCCTCTAATTGGAATGCTGTTTCCCCTCCTCATGGCCAAACTCCTGCTTATTCCTCTAAGCTCAGCTTACCAGTCACTTCCTGGGGAGAGACGTTCCTGAGCCTCTTGACCTGGTTCATTTTGTCGATGATACCTTCGCCCCCAGCATTCATTCTTCCTATAGCCCTCAGCTCACTGATAACGGCTGTTCAACGTCTGCCTCTCCTGCAGGATCACATGCTCCAGGGAAGCAGATGCCTTGTCCATCTTACTCTCTCTCATATCCCAAGAACCAGCTCCGTGCCAGGAACACAGTAGCTGCTCAGTCATCACCTGGGAATAACCTAGATTCCTCTTTCTTCTCATATTGCTAAATGTTACCCCAGCATCCGTACTGAAAACTTGGTCTACTCATTGACCCACATCCAGTGCTGTGAACTCTAACACCTCAAAAGCACTCACATCTATCCCCTCTTTTTTATTTATTTATTTATTTATTTACTTATTTATTTTTTGGACAGAATCTCACTCTGTTGCCCAGGCTGGAGTGCAGTGGCACAATCTCAGCTCACTGCAACCTCCGCCTCCCAGGTTCAAGTGATTGCTTCTCCTGCCTCAGCCTCCCAAGTAGCTGGAACTACAGGCCTGTGCCACCACATCTGGCTAATTTTTGTATTTTTAGTAGAGACGGTGTTTCACCATGTTGGCCAGGCTGGTCTCAAACTCCTGACCTCAGGAGATCCACCTGCCTTGGTCTCTCAAAGTGCTGGAATTATAGATGTGAGCCACCACTATCTCCTCTTAACTGTCACTGCCAATATACTGGTTTAAACTCTTATTACATCTTCTCTGGAGTACTACAATGGCCCCTGGGGACTGCTAATTTTATATGTCAACTCGGCTAAGCTGCAGTACCCAGATATTTGGTCTAATACCAGATCAGATGTTGCTGTGAAAGTATTTTCTTAGATGAGATTAACATTTACATTAGTAGACTTACAGTAAAGCAGATTGACCTCTATAATATGGGTGGGCCTTGTCCAATCAGTTGAAGGAATTAAGAGAAAAAAACACTGAAGTTCCCAGAGGAAGAGGGAAATCTGCCTGCAGACTGCATTCAGTCTCAAGCTGCAACATCAACTCCTCTCAGCCTCTAGCCTGCCTACCTTGCAGATTTTCAACTTGCCATCTTCCATAATTGCATAAGCCAATTTCTTAAAACAAATATCAGTTTCTCGCTCTCTCTGGATATATATATATATACACACACACACACACACATATATATACACATATATATACACAACTCACATATATGTGTGTGTATATATATGTATATACACAAACTCAAACTATTTTGTATACATATTATACAATATATATAAATAACCATACTAGTTATATTTATAACTATGTAAATACACATACACACATGCATGCTATTAGTTCAATTTCTCTGGAGAGCCCAGAGTGATATAGCCTTGCAGCCCCAAATCAATCTCCCAGCCTGAAGCTTTGTTCTTCCTGTCTGTTTTTGCTTCCATATCTTTAGTCATGAAGCTTCCTTTGTTTGGAATTATCTCCTTCCCAGAGACTCTCCTCCATCCCCCACTTTCCAGTCCCCTGGATTGTCCCAACCCCACACACAACTGACCATCCAAGATAAACCAGGATCAGACTGGAATACAGGTTGATCTGATCTCAAAGTCCACCCCAAAACCCAAAGAGCAGTCAAAACTACTCTTGCTCAATGGTGCGCACACAGCCTGATTCAAAGGCAGAGTGTTTAGATAAGTGGGCATTTCTACACTTTTTATTGTGGAAATGTCTAACATATATAAAAGTAGGACAAATAGTGTCATAAACCTCTTCTACTCATCTCCCAATTTCAAAAATTATCAGCTCATGGCTATTCTTTCATCTACACTCTCTCTTCCTTTAACTCTTGCATTATTTTGAAGCAAATCCTAAACCTTGTATCAATTATCAATGTATTTATGAATATTTCAGAATGTATCTCTGAAAGATAAAGACTATTTGTTTTAACATAACCACAATAGCATTATCCCACTTGAAAATTTGACAATCACCTCTTTTATTGGTGGCAGCAGTGGGATACAATCATCTTTTTTTTTTTTTTTTTTGAGACACAGTCTTGCCCCGGCTGGAGTGCAGTGGTGTGATCTCAGCTCACTGCAACCTCCACCTCCCAGGGTCAAGTAATCCTCCTACTCCAGCCTCCCAATTAGCAGGGATTATAGGTGCCCACCACCATCTCCAGCTAATTTTTGTATTTTTAGTAGAGACGGGGTTTCACCATGTTGGCCAGGCTGGTCTTGAACTCCTGACCTCAAGTGATCCACCCGCCTCGGCATCCCAAAGTGTTAGGATTATGAGTATGAGCCGCCATGCCTGGCCTACAATCATCTCTTAATATTATCAAATGTCTGGTCCAGTTATCTTATCAATGTCATTAACGCTTTTCAGGTATTTTGTTTGCTTATTTGTTTGTTTAAATCAGTATCCAAATAAGGTCCAAAGATTGTGACAGACTGTTGTGTCTCTTAAGTCTCTATAAAACCATAGGTTCCCCTCTGTCTTAGTTTGGGCTCCACCAAAAGCATATCTGCAGACAAGAATTTGGGTGCAAACAGTTGATTTTGGAAGCAGTCCCAGAAAACATGGTAAGGAAGTAGAGAAAGGACCCAGAGAGAAGGAATATGAGCCGATAAAGTGCACCTTCAGAAACAGTAGCCACTTGGGGCAGATGGTGTGAAATCCTCGGAGACTTAGGACCTTGCAGACAATGTCCAGCATGGGAATCGGAGCCTCTATTTACCAACTCCCATCCCGCCTTGGCAGAAGGTTGCTCCTGGGGCATGAACTCTCAGCACTTACCACCTGCCCTGTGGACAGAGCCAGCACAGTTCAGCAGCCAGAGTGACCCTCAGGCAGACACACAGGAAGCCTTGGTGTGTGCAAAAGCAGTGTGCAGCTGACCTCCAGTACCGACTATGGGGAGGCACCGACAGCATCAACTACCATCTCCATTTTAGATATGCGTTTTCTTTGTTGAAATAAACAGGTCATATTTTAGTTTCCTATTTCTGCTGCAACAAGTGACCACAAGTTTAACGGCTTAAGCAATGCAAATGTATTATCTTACAGCTCTGGAGAGCAGAAATTTGACACAGATGTCAAGGGGCTAAAATCAAGATGTCAGCAGAGCTGTGTTCTTTTCTGGAGGCTACAGAGGAGGATCCATTTTCTTGCTTTTCCAACTTCTAGAGGCCACTTAATTCACGGCCCCCTTCCTCCACCTTCAAAGCCAGCAATGCAGTTGAGTCTTTCTCACATGACATCACTCTGATATTGACTCTACTACCTCCCTCTTTCATCTACAAGCATCCTTGTGACTATGCCGAACTCATCCAGATAATCCAAGAGAAATCTCACCCTTCTCAGGGTCAGCTGATTAGCAATCTTAATTGCACCTACAACCTTAATTCTCCCTTGCCACATAACCTAATATAGTCACAGATTACAGGGATTAGGACATGGACATCTTTGAGGAATCATTATTCTAATCACCAAAGACAGTCTGGAATTTGCTAATGCATCCTCGTGGTGCTATTGTTACATGTTCCTCTGTCCTCTGTAGTTTCTGTACATTGCAGTTGAAATTAGAGACTTAATTGATTCAGGGTCAATTTATTTTTGGCAAGACTGTGTCATAGGTGGTATCGTGAGTGTCCACATTGTAAAAATTACCTTGCAGGATAAGGCACACTTATGCACACTAAGTAGACTGAGAATTTACAGCTGCTTATAATCAATCCTCCTGTTACAATTCACAAGGTGTCAAAAAATATTGGACTAGGAGAAATTTTCAAAGAAAGATATATATTCCTTTTATTCTTTATGCAGAAAAAATCTTTTTTGTTCCCATTTGTAGGCAAAAAAAATCATCATCATCATCAAGAATGAGAAAAGTTTTTGAAAAAACATTTGCATGGTTTAGAGGAAAAAGAACTTTCAAAACAAAGCAAGAAACTTGTATTCCCAGCATTCTCTAATCAGGAGTTCTAAAAGCACATTCTATCTGAAACTCAATTTTTTCAGCACCAGGGGCTCCCAGGTTTTCCATAAGATGCCCGAAACTCATGACCCACTGCAAGAAAGGTACCCAAGTACATACAAAACTGAAACAAAATACAGTTGCATCTCATTTCCTCACCATTTCAGCCACTGGAGAACACCTAGTCTCCAAATTAGGTCAGAAGGATAACAGTTTGCCAAGGGACATGTGAAGAAGAAATCTTTCCGGCCCAGACATAGTGAGGAAGAATAACCACTCGACCCAAGGAATGAACTTAGTTTTGTTTTCTTTTGTTCTTGTCATTCATGTTTTCAATTTTCTAAAATTGCTTACTTCTCTGGGTTTTCAAATGTCAGAGGCAGAAAGTTTCTCACCTTACAGAATCTCCCAGAACTCTGTCATCAAATTACAGAGTGGCCAACAATGACGTTAACATTTATCTATGTCGCACATGAACATCATATTTCATAGTAACTGGTCTTAACAAAAAACAGTATGTGCAACTTTAGACCACAGGACATACACTTGGCCAGGAGAGTGGAAAAAGTAGCAAGCAGGAAGGGAAAAAAAATTATTTTCAAAGAGCTTTTAAAATGGGGAGGAAAAGTCATTGGTGATAAAATATGGCTCTGTGAAATGAAAGCAACATAATTTAAAAGACAGTGTGGATTTACCCATACTCATGGATGGAAGACAAATTAGTTGAAGATGTACTTTGCAAACTCTAACAGAGTAGCTATACAAAGTAACAATAACAACACAATAACTATATAAGAACTTACAGAACTATATCTACTGAATACATAATTTTTTATTATTCATTTTTATTGGATTTTCTGACTAAAAATATTTAACCCATATAGATATGCATAACTTAGAAAATAGAAGCTTTTCAGTCAGGTGTAGTGGCTCACACCTATAATCCCAGCACTTTGGGAGGCTGAGGTGGGTGGATCACCCGAGGTCAGGAGTTCAAGACCAGCCTGATCAACATGGTGAAATCCTGTCTCTACTAAAAATACAAAAAAATTAGCTGGGTGTGGTGGCATGCAGCCTGTAGTCCCAGCTACTTGGGAGGCTGAGGCAGGAGAATCACTTGAACCCGGGAGGCAGTTTGCAATAAGCCAAGATCCCACCACTGTACTCTAGCCTGGGTGACAGAGCAAGACTCTGTCTCCAAAAAAAGAAAAGAAAAAAGAAACTTTTCATAATTCTATCACATAGAAAAACATTGTTAACAATACTGGGTAAGTTATTTCCAATATATAATTATATATGCTCATATACATATATAAATGGTTACACATATATACAACATATATAATAAATTACTTATCACATTTTATATGACAAAAAAATTGTCTTCAAAGATAGGATCATATAAAACATATCTTCAACTTCTTTACCTTATCAATGAAGCATGGATATCTCTGTATATTGACACATCTATCTAATCTGATCTTTTGAATGACTGCATCATAGGCCATGAAGAACAGTGCTCATTAATATAACTTCTCCCTATTAATGGGCTTTTAGGTTATGACCTTTTGAATGATCTTCTAGGGAAGATAAAGGAAAAGTGTATTAAATCCCTTCTCAAGTAAAAGCAACATAAAATACACTTTTTAAAACTCTTTCTTCAGCCTACCACATGGGACTTGGAAAATTTAAATACTGTCCTCTTTTTATTTGAATTCCATTGATGTCAGTTTTGCTTATTTGCACAGATTGGGCTCATTATAATATTTGGTATGACACATTCTTATCTCTGATCTATGCTTTTAATAATTTTATTAGTCATTTTTTAAATATCATTAGCTTATAGAAACTCATCATCAACAACAAAACCTAGGACCCTGTCGACAACTCACATCCAACCCTGTGGTCTCCTAAGCCCATCTTCCTACTCCTCTTACCTCATGTTGCCACCTTCCTGAATCTCAGTCATTAATGCCTTGCTTGCATTTTTATTTTCACTCATACCCTAAATACCGAAACTCACTAGGTTAATTTCTGTTGATGAAAAATATTGTCATCATTGTAGTTGCTTGCATTTTTACACTCTTTTTACATCTGATGTGTATACCTAAAAGTATGTTTTTATTTTAGTTTTTAACTTAAAAAATGAGTATCTACTTGCATGTAACTTCTTGGAATTTTTTTTTCCTCTTACCTAATATGACATTCCCAAGCACCTTCATTTGGGTTCTCCCAAAAGCTGACTTAGGACAAGGATTCAAGTGCAAATTGTTTGGGATGGAGGTAGAGAAATGAGACAGGGAAGGAAAGACAGTCAACAAAAGCACAGCATATGAGAAGCAACAGCTTCATGAATATGGATTTCCTTTTAGGATAATGAAAATGTTTTGGAACTAGAAAGTGGTGGTTGCACAACATTGCCACTGAACTGTTCCTTTTTAAATGATTAATTTGTGTCATGTGTGTTTCATTTTTTTTAATAAAAGTGCAAAGGCATAAGAATTATATAACGGACTTTGGGGACTCGCGGTGGGGAGGTTGGGAGGGGGTGGTACACTGCTCAGGTGACAGGTACACTAAAATCTCAGAAATCACCACTAAAGAACTTATCCACGTAACCAAAAAACCACCTTACCCCAAAAACTATTGAAATGAATTTTTTTAAGTGCATTATCAAACCAACCACCACTGACGGCAACTGGAGCTTAACCTCTCTGGGGAAGCTCAGGGTGTACATATACATACTTCAGAGTTATCTCACCCAGGCAGTGAGGCAGCTGGGGTTCACCAACTCCTGTCATTCAAAGATTGAGAACTCTTCCCAAGGAATGTCAATTCCCGGGGCTTCCAGCCTGCAATGGAGATGGCAAAGTGCACTCCAGCTTGTGGACACTGAAGATATGAGCATGAGGGCTAGAGGCAGGACAGGTGCAAGCACTGCCAGCTGTATCGAAGTTCACCATATTGTTGCCTTTTCCACCCTTTGTTTGTGTTTTAATTTTTGTTTTTTTTATTTTTCTGATTTACTTTTTTTTCTTAACTTTCATTTTAGGTTCAGAGGTACATGTGCAGGTTTGTTATATAGGTAAATTGGGGGTTTGTGTACAGATTATTTTGTCACCCAGGTAATAAGCATAATACCTGATAGGTAGTTTTTTGGTCCTCTCCCTCCACCCTTAATAGGCCTCAGCGTCTATTGTTTCCTTCTTTGTGTGCATGTATACTCAAAGGTTAGTTCCCAACTTATAAGTGAGAGCATACAGTGTTTGGTTTTCTGTTCCTGTATTAGTTTGCTTACGATAATGGTTTCCAGCTCCATCCATGTTGCTGCAAAGAACATGATCTCATTCTATTCTATGGCTGCATAGTATTCCATAGTGTATATGTACATTTTTTAAATCCAGTCTACCACTGATGGGCATTTAGGTTGATTCTGTGTCTTTGCCATTGTGAATAGCGCTGCGATGAACATACACGTGCATGTCTTTATGGTAGAAAGATTTATATTCCTTTGGGTATATACCCAATAGTGGGATTGCTGAGAAATACAAATCAAAACCACAATGAGATACCATCTCACATCAGTCAGAATGGCCATTATTAAAATGTCAAAAAAAAAAAAAAACAGATACTGGCAAGGTTGTGGAGGAAAGGGAACACTCATACACTGCTGATGGGAATGTAAATTAGTTCCGCCACTGTGGAAAGCAGTTTGGTGATGTCTCAAGGAATTTAAAACACCCTTTGTGTTTTTTTGCTGCTGTGTTACATTCCATTATTGGAAAATACCACACTTTTTCATGCACATTCTGTTATTTGATTTGTTTCCAATTGATATTAGAAAATATGGCATTAGGGGGAAAACTGTGTAAATTCAAGGGGTACAAGTGCAATTTTGTTACATGGATATATTGCCTAGGGTGAAGTCTGAGCTTTTAGTGTAACCATCACCAGAATAATGCACATTGTACCCATTAAGTAATTTCTCATCCCCCATCCCCTCCCGCCTCCCACCCTTCCAAATCTCCAGTGTCTGTTATTCCATGCTGTGTGTCCACATGTACACACTATTCAGCTTCCATTTGTAGTTGAGAACATACAGTATTTAACTTTCTGTTTCTGAGTTATTTCACTTAATGGCTTACAGCTCCATCCATGTTGCTGCACAAAACATAATTTCATCCTTTTTCTGGCTGAATAGTATTCCATAGTGTGTATATATATATATATACCACATTTTCTTTATCCATTCATCCATTGATGGACACTTTGGTTGATTCCATAACTTTACTATTTTGAATAGTGCTGCATTAAACCTCATAGTGCATATGTCTTTTTATATAACAATTTCTTTTCCTTTGGGTAGATACCCAGTAGTGGGATTGCCAATCAAATGATCGTTTGATTTTTAGTGCTTTAAGAAATCTCCATACTATCCTCCATAGAATTTGTACTAATTTACATTCCCCCGATGGGTGTATAAAGCATCCCCTTTTCTATGCATCCTCCCCAGCATCTGTTATTTGGTGATTTTTTGTTAATAGACATTCGGGGCCAAGTGCAGTGGCTCAAGCCTGTAATCCCAGCACTTTGGGAGGCCGAGGTGGGAGGATCACTTGAGCCCAGAAGTTTGAGACAAGCCTAGGCAACATAGCAAGACCTCGTCCCTACTAAAAATCAAAAAAATCAAAAAAATTAGCAGGGCGTAGTGGCTCACACCTGTAGTCCTAGCTACTCAGGAGGCTGAAGTGAGAGGATCACTTGAGCCCAAGATATCAAGGCTGCAGTGAGCTATGATCACACCACTGCACTCCAGCCTGGGTGAAGAGCGAGACCCTGTCTCAACAATAATAATTAATAATAGCAATTTGGACTGCTGTAAGATGATATCTCACTGTGATTTTAATTTGCTTTCTCTGATATCAGTAATGTTGAGCATTTTTTTCACATGCTTGTTGGCCTTTTAGGTTATATCCAGAAGAAAAATTACTAGGTCACAGGATTATAATTTTTCCTATTGAGTTTATAAGACTAAACTGTTTTTCCAAAATGGATGCACCAATTTGCATTCGCTCTGCAACTCCACATCCCTTGTAACCCTTAGTTTGTCAGATTTTTTTATTTATTTATTATTTATTTATTTATTTATTTTGAGACGGAGTCTCACTCTGTCACCCAGGCTGGAGAGCAGTAGCGCAGTGGCATGATCTCGGCTCACTGCAACCTCCGCCTCCCAGGCTCAAGCCATTCCCCTGCCTCAGCCTCCTGAGTAGCTGGGATTACAGGCGCCTGCCACCATGCCTGGCTAATTTGTATTTTTAGTAGAGACGGGACTTCACCATATTAGCCAGGATGGTCTCAATCTCCTGACCTCGTGGTCCGCCCACCTCGGCCTCCCAAAGTGCTGGGATTACAAGCATGAGCCACTGCGCCTGGCCTTTTTAAAATTTTTACCAAACAAATTAGTGCAAAATAATATCTCATTCTGGTCTTGCTTTGCCTCATTATTAATGATGTTCCACATCTCCTTATACATTTATTAGTAGTCATATATGTTTCTACATTTGAAATATCTGTTATTCTCATTTGCCCATGTTTCTATTAGGTTGTTGAGCTTTGCTTATTTATTTCTAGAAATTCTTTACATATGGCTCATTAATACTCTCCCTTGTTAGCTGCATGTGTTGTGAATATTTTCTTCTAGTTTGGAATGTCTTCCACCTTTTCACGAGTCTGTTCATAACCAATATTCTTCGTTTTAACAGTCAAATTTATCAAACATATTAGTTTTAAAAATACCATCTCACCACAGAAAGCTAGTCAAATAAACTATGGTACATCTATACAACGAAATAGTTGATAACTATTAAAAATTTTGTTGAAAAATATTTCTTGAAACTGAACATTTTTTTGCAACTTAATGTTAAGCTAAAAAAAGCACACCAAAAAACAGTATGTATATCAAGATCCCACAGTATGAATTTTTTTAAGTTTAATAATATACTATGTTACCAAGTTTCTGGACAAATAAGCAGTCTTATTCACTCTTGGTGAAGGGTGTAAATTTCTACAATCTCTGTAACTTGCAATTTGGCAATGTCTATCAAAAATTTAAATTTATGTATAACTTGACCCAGCAATTCTCCTTGAGGATATTTACTCAACCAATATCCTCATATGTGTGCCAGGATACATACAATTATATTCATTGCAGCACTGGTTAATAGCAAAAGACAAAATTATAAAACAGCCATACAATGGAATACTATGTAGCTGTTAAAAAAAGAACAATGTTGTCTATATGTATTATAATGCAATTATCTCCAAGGCACATTGTTAAGTGAAAAGGGCAAGATAGTATTGTATATCATTTGCATTAAAAATATTTAGTGCTATGTAAATCCTTTGCATGTATTATTTGCATAGAATGTTTCTGAAAGCAAAAAAAGAAAAAAAAAGCTAATTGATTAATTGCTTCCTAGGAAGGGACTTGGTCTACAGGATATCCTCACAACCTCTTTAGGAAGTAAATATTACTATTTTGTTCATTAGACACGAGGAACCTAGAACAAGGGAACTCCAGAAGTCTCAGTGGAACGAAAAGAAAAGAATCCAATGAGATCATCGCTATTAATTCACTCCAAGTTTCTTGACTGTTGTCTCTGTGCCAGGCTCTCTGGAATCGCAATAGCACCTACAGCACAGAGTGGTTTGGTAATTAAATAAGACCCAATAAGCAGGAATTTGCTCCCCACAGATGCTTGATAAATAGGAGCTGGGTTTTATAACAATTTAATTATTAATATATAGTCATTCATTTTGCAGCTTATCTCATTTGGTTTTGCCAACAGCACTGTGTATAAAGTAAGGCAAGAGTGGTTGCTATCATATCCATTTTACAGAAAACTGAGGCTCAAGAAGGTGAAGTTCATAGGGGCTCCTCATGCAACCAATTCTGGAGCACATAGAAGAGGCTTCCTGGAGCTGATGGTGCCCAACCACCAGAGGGCTCAGACAGAATCCTGGCTCTGCCCCTCACTTGCTGTATGGCATCCTGAGCAAGTTACTTAGGTTTTCTGTGCCTCGAGTTTTGGCATCTATAAAATGGAAACAAACGAAAGCACTGCATCTTAAAATGCTGAAGATGAGATGAATGAATATGTATCAATGACTACAACTAGTGATTCCTTTAAAACGTTAAGTCAGATCCTGTCACTCTTCACTTCAGACCTTTCCATTGGCTCCCATCTGCTTTGCAATAAAATCCAAAATCCTCACTGCGAATGGCCCATGGAACTTCACATGGCCTGGCTGTCCAGCAACTTTCTCCCTGTTCTCAGCCTTTGGCTCACTCCTCCTACACCAGCTGGCTTCCTAGCTGCCTGGGGACACACAGAGCTCAGCCCTGCCTCCAGGCCTTAGGACATTTTGTTCCCTCTCTTAGGAACACACTTCCTTGCTCCTCTGTCACCTCTCAAGCCACCCTTCCCTGACCACTTTCCCCATCACCCTCCTTGTCCTGCTGGATTTCTTTCTCATCAGCACTTATGGCTGCCCAACAGACCACACATAGTGTTTATCTGCGTATTCATTTCTTGTCCATCGGCCCTGCTCTGAAATGCAAGCTTGATGAGGGCAGGAATAGGCTGTTTTGTGCATCACTGCATCCCCAAGACTTGGAACAATGTCCGGCACCTTGCTGGCCCTCTATAAATGTTAGGTCTCCCAAAAGGCAGGAGACAGGGTCACTACAGGCAATGAACACAGCATAAGCAAAGGCCTGGTGGTGGGGACAGAGCATAATCCAAACAGGGACCCACACGGAGTTCCTTTGACCTGGTGCTGCCACCCCGGTTAGGGCAAATGGGCTCTGCTTACCACCAAGACACCTTGGACGCATGGATTTCTTAGAAGCCCAGTGAAAATGCTTTGGGCTGACTCCTTCTCCGATACTTCCTCATCCCCTGTTCTGTTTGACCCCTCATCCTTTCCTGGGGTCATTGCTGCCTTCATCTGCAGCCCAAAGATAGGGGTACAGGCAGCCAGGGCTGGGGGCCCCTCAGTCCCAACTAGCAGCTTTGGGGGTCTTTGGAAGGCTGGTATCTAACAGAATGAGGGGAAGACTTTGGGAAGGAAGAAACCTCCCCAGGGAAAA
The DNA here is from genome assembly GCF_029289425.2 of Pan paniscus. NCBI lineage: Eukaryota > Metazoa > Chordata > Mammalia > Primates > Hominidae > Pan > Pan paniscus. The sequence goes on from NC_073259.2 coordinate 123,916,198, forward strand.
GCTACCTTGTACAGAACTCACAGCTCACAGCCATAAAAAGAATAAAAACTAGAAAAGGCTCCATCTCCTTGGCCCCTTTAAGAAAGACACCTTGGGATTCTGCTGGAGGTCACAGCAGGAAACTGGACATGTACGGAAGGGGCTGCCCGATAAAATAAATAATCATTTATTAAGGTACTTGTCTACACAGCAGGAAATCAGCACAGGGAGTGTGGGTCGGGGAACAGAGCCTCCCTGAAGAAGGCAGCTATCTTTAAAAGGGGGGATCTTGATTTGAAACACTTGTCTCTAGATGGGACCAGTAATCCTCAGCCCTTAGCCTCATTCCAAACCTCCCAGGAAAAGGAATAGCAGTGCACAGCTTTCTAGAACCTTCCAGGGCAGGAAGAAAAACGAAGAATGAAGAGACCTTCTTCAGGCCACCACACTGGCTTCCCCCCAACTTGTGCCCATGAGTTTTGGGCTGGAGCTGAGATGATAGCCTAGCAACATGTTTTATTTCTGCAAAAGGAAGTGATCTTTGAAACGGAGCCACAAGAAGATCTGAAAAGGGATTTCCTGATCACAGCCCTGGGTGAAGCAACTAGGATGGAGCTTCCTCCAAAGCCAGACTGGCTAGGGCACCACTGCTCCCCTTTCTTGAAAGCTTCGTACTTTCTCCTTCCACAGAGGCTGTGCAGGATTTTCTCTCTTTGCCCGGAATGTTCTCTCCCTACCACATGCTCCACCACCTCCACCATCCCTTGCATCCCTTGGCCTGGGCAACTTCTTCTCCATCTTTTAGATTTCAGCTGAACCAGGGAAGCCTTCTCTGATCACTTTTTTTTTTTTTCCTGAGACGGAGTCTCACTCTGTCGCCCAGGCTGGAGTGCAGTGGTGCAATCTCAGCTCACTGCAAGCTCCGCCTCCCGGGTTCACGCCATTCTCCTGCCTCAGCCTCCCGAGTAGCTGGGAATACAGGCACCGCCACCACGCCCGGCTAATTTTTTTGTATTTTTTTAGTAGAGACGGGGTTTCACCGTGTTAGCCAGGATGGTCTCGATCTCCTGACCTCGTGATCCGCCCACCTTGGCCTCCCAAAGTGCTGGGATTACAGGGGTGAGCCACAGCGCCCAGCCTCTGATCACTCATAAGCAACCAGCTGAGCTGCTACATATGGGCTCTCGCATACCCACCACCCCCACAGCGCCAAATTGTGTATTGCTCAGTGCTTATCATGGCTGGCACTGCACACTTTATATGGATGCAATAGTTTATTGCATCTCTTCTCCACTGCTTCACTTGTACCTAACACTATAGCCACAATGCATGACACATGGTAGTCCCTCAATGAAGATGTGTTGAATTAATGAACAAATTGACCTTTGGGAAAAATATATCAGTATACTTCAGTCTCCTAGTTAAGTGTCCAAACACTTGAATGTATGCATGAATGAGGGATGAATAAATGAGCAAGTGAATGAATGAGCAAATGAATAAATGAGCGGGTGAGTGAATGAGTGAGTTATTGAATGAATGAGTGAATGAGTAACATAGTGACTGCATGAGTGAAGGGGGAAGTAAAAGAGCGAATGAATGAGTGAATGACAATGGCTTCCTTGAGGGTGGTCCTATTAGTTAATGCCTTTTTTCTGTCTCTCCTTTTCTCTCTATGCAGAGAAACAGATAGAAGAGGCTGGCATGAATGTGACTCTAACCAAAACATGTGGCAAGGGAAGGAGGGCATTTCCCAAAGGGGCACCTGGTCGTGGGGGGCAGGGGGATGCTTCCAGGCAGAAGCTGACCCCCAAGGGGCAGCTCTGTCCCTGACCCCTTTCACCTTCCCTTGTTCTGATCTTTATGGGGCCGTCTGCCTTTTAGCATCAAAGGAGACAGCAGGTCCGTGACTTGTCCCACAGCAGCTCTATAAAAATGTAATTACCCAATAACCTGCTGTCTGCAAAACAAACCATCTTCCTGTTTCTTCTCCCATAAAAAGCATTTGACAGCCCTGTTCTATCAGCTTATAAAACCTGGAAAGAGTTGGCTTAGCCCCCTCTGAAATGAAAACCCTTAGCGGGGAAGAGTCCCAAGTTGGGAGAAACACACCTCTGACCCTCCAGGCAGTTGCTTCAAAGTCACTGGAGGTTTTCAGAGAAGGCAAAGACAGCAACCTATCTTGGAAAAATGGAGGACTGGATAATGCAAATCACACCTAAAAAGGGCAAAAGCCTTGGAAACTCTAAGAGCCCAGGCCTGCTGTGGGCACAGGCAGCATCATTGTATCTCACCAGAAAGTCATTCCTTCATTTATTCACTCAATAAACATTTATCGGGCACCTGTGACATGCTAGGCATTAGGCTAGGCCCTGAGGGTAAGACTCTAGTGTAATAAGTGCTGGTCCTTTAAGAAACTCACATCTAAAATATACATTTATTTTAAATAATGGAGCACTTTGATCTGAATTTATTGACATGTAAAAAGTGCATATAATCCATGATTACATGGGTGAGGCAGGTTATAAAACAGTAAGTGGTGATGGATACATAACATCAAAAATGTACTTAATGCCACTGAATTGTACACTTAAAATGGTAAGTTTTATGTTACATATATTTTACCAATATCTACATTGGTAGATTTTGATTGATATGGCTACATTGACAGATATGGCTTCATTTTGACTTTTTTTCATTGAAAGGGAAACAGAATGGAACTGGGAGGTGGTGATAAAATTATTCTATATCTTGACTGTGAAGCTATCTAGTGGGTTCATGTGTTCCCCACAAAGATATGTCCAAGTCCTACCCTCTAGTGTCTGTGAATATGACCTGATTTGGAAATAGGGACTTTGCAAGTGTAACTAAGGCAAGGATCAAGATGAGATTATACTGGATCGAAGATGGTCCTAAACCCAGTGAGACTGTCCTTGCAGAGAAAGGAGAGGGGGATTTGACACACATAGGAAAAGAGGTCCTGTGAACAGGAAGGTGGAGATTGGCCTGATGTGGCCACAAACCGGGGAATGCCTGAAGCCATCAGAAGCTGGAAGACACAAGGAACAGCAACTGCGGGAAACTAACCCAGACTGTCTACCAGACAGCATGCTTTCATCACAGAACTGTTCACTAACAAGGGTAGCTTTGCTGTATTCAAATTATACTTTGATTTTTTAAATATCTTTTAAATAGAAACAGAGGGATTGAATAGACATTTCTGGTGTTTCTAATACTTGTTTTACTGTGAATATACATTGTATAAGGAGTTCATGGTCTGACGAGTGAAACAGGTAAGAAAATTGACAATTGTAGGATATGAGAGCTGGAGCATCTAAATCAGACTGGGGAGGGGGTTCCATGAAAGCGTTCCCAGAGAGAGGACAATGATCAGAAGGAAGCTGAGCAAAGAAGTGAGGGTGGAGGAGAGAGGGCATTCCAGGTACAATGGGCATTGAAAGTGCCTGCATCTTACTAACCAAGCGACCGGGTCAGCAAAGTCACACAGCTTCAAGTTCCTCAGCCCTAAAAATGGTGACCATAATCCTTAATATCTCATAAGGTTATGGGATGATTAAGGGAGGCAATATGTATATAAGACTCCACAGAGTCTGATATGGATTAAGTACTGGAAAATGCCAGTTATCCTTACTATCAGTATTAGCATAATCAGCTGCAGCCAGATTGGTGGGTTAGAATCTTGGCCTGGCCACTTGCCGTGTGTCCTCGGATCAGCTATTTAACCTTTCTGTGCCTCAGTTTCCTATTCTGTAAAATAAGGATAAATAATGGTATTTGTGCCTTAGGGTATTGTGAGGATTATACGAGTTAATACCTATAAATCAATTACAACAGCACCTGGCATATGGCAAAGACTATATAAGAATTAGCTATTATATTTTGTCATGACTATAAAGGAAAGGAAACGTCTGGAAACAGTACAAAAGAGAAGTGGAATGGCCAAACGTGCTTGGGGAAAGAGCAGTGTAAGAATCATCTTCATGGAAAAAAAAAAGCAAATAAAGCCTTTGAAAAAAAAAACAAAGGGAAATCACAAATCTGAAAATAAAGTGTCTTATGATGATGGGGTTACATTTTGGACCAAGATATTTTTAGCTAACAAAATCGAGTTAAAATGGATTTTGACAGAGTGAAAAGATGTGGGAAATGCATAAAGGAGTCACGCTTGAAAGGCTGAAGGTAAATCAGCCTCTTTGTTAGAGAAAGTTTCACTGCGTTCAACATTTGGAATTGATGACTTTGGTGGTTTCCTTTGGGGAAGAAAATATCCTGACATTTCCTGGTAAGTCTTCCTTCCTACCTTCTCGCCCTTAATGATATTCTCTATCAGCCTAATGTCCCTGCTTGAGCATTGATGGCTGTGTGGACACAGATAATATCCAGAATATTAGCAGTTTGGAAGGCTCAGAGCAGCATCCGCCACCTTCATAAAGACGCAGGCAACATTACCGCATAAGCACCTCTTAACGTGCAGTCACAAATCACTGCTCAACAAATTCCAGAATTTCAAAGCTGTGGCATAAATTTCCAAGCCAGAAGAACAGCATGCAAGCCTTAAGTGCTGGGTTTCAACCCTCTAGACTCCCTGGAACCACTGTCTGAGGTTCTGGCAGCATCAATATGGCCCTTTCAGCCTTCTAAGGAATATGAATGGTGTGTTAAGCCAATGAGAGACAGCATGTAGTCTTTGAATGGAAGCCACAGTGTGTACACCAAGGCTCTTGGCTCTGCTTTGAAATTTTGAATAGCAAATCCCTGCTCAATCCTCTGCATTATCGTCTTTTAAATGGGTGTAGCAATTTTTATCCTGGCATAGAATAGAAGGTCTTAAACTCCTTGGGGGTAAAGGGGATGGGGTGAGTAAAAAAAAAAACAAACAAACTATGAATATTGGGATTTTATTTTGCCTTTGAGGGAAATCTTTAGAAACATCATTTTACCCATTAGTAATACATTCAGCTCCAAGTAATAAGAATGCCTCACTATATGCCTTAATTTAATAGTCCTTTCTTACATAATAAGAATTCCAGAAGTGGTCAGCTTCATGTTCTGGTTCGGCAGCTCAGCCACATCTTGACCAATATTTTGACAAAACAGTTGCTGCAGTTCTAGCCATCACATCCAAATTCAAGACAGGAAAAAAATGGAAAGGGAAAGTGCTGCATCTGTCCCTTTTTCCAGGACAATAAATTTTTTTTTTCCAGAACATTTTGCAACAGACCTTTTGGACAGAGCTGGGTCATATACCATCTCAGATGCAAGGAAAGCTTGGAAATTAGATAACAGAACTTTGACCGATTATAATCCATAGCCTGGGTCTGGGCTCAGTGCTGCTCTGAACAAAACCTGGATCCTCTTACAAAGGGGAAAGGGCAATGGATATAAGGCAGGCAATGAACAGTCTGCCCAACTCTTCAATCCCAACATGCGCACAACTTCAGTGATCAAAAAAGGTAATCAAAAAAAAAGAAAAAAAGAAAAACAGAAGAAAAGAACCTGAGGCAAAAATAATAACAACACAACACTATTCATTTCTTGAAGGGAAACTGATAAACCTTATATGTGTTGGCCTGATACCAGGATACATTTTTAAAACTTGTGAAAGTGAAAGCAGTATCTGTAGAGATGTTCTGAAATAATTCCAACGGGTGAACAGTCAGATTCCAAGCTTCTCATCTAATTGGCATGAATAAGTCTCACTGAATTACTCTGATGGGAAAGGATATTTTCCCAATTCAAAGCACCCACAGTGAGACATGAGAGCAACTTGGCATAATCTTTCCAGTCAGTGGATATGTACTGGGCAAAGCAGACACGGTTCCTACACTCACAGAGCAAACAGTCTAGCAAGGCAGATGAAGAATCACGTAGACAAACACAATGCTATAAACTAGCACTCTACTAAGTGCTATGAAACTTAACAGGGTGCTCGGAGGCAGAAGAGCCTAACTGAAGCTGGATAGGATCAGGACAATGATTAGAAGCACAAGCTTCAGAACCAGGTCTGGGTCAACTTCCCAATATGCCACCACGCCCAAGACCAGTGAACTTGGACCGTAATAAAAATAAGAACAGACTAAGCACGGATCATGTATTAAACACCACACTCAGCTGTTCAATCACCATGACAAAAGTTTGAGGTTACTTAGTCCCATTTTAACAAGAGGATGATCGGGGATAGAAATTTACCTACCTGAGGTCACAGAATTGGTAACTGGAGTAAGTTGGTATGACCCTGTGTTACTCCTTCTGCGAAAGCTAAAGCCGTGCAAACTCCCTATGTCTCAGGTTCTCACATGTGCAGATATCAGGCTGGTAGATGAAATTAGGTGAAATGATCCATGGGCAGCAGTGAGCACCATGCCTGGCACACAGCAAGTGTGCAATAACCAACAACTATTATTCAAACTCTGAGTTTCTGAGATTCATTTGATCATTTCTTCAAGTCCTCTTGGCCTGGGAAGTCTGAATCCAGCCATGCCAACTGATCGATCTTCACAGGGGCTTTGAGATCTCAGGGGTCAAAGAGACTGGAAAATCCATTTTTTTTCTTTCTATGCAAATCAGGAAACACCTGGGTTAATAGCTAACAAAGATAAATCAGAATAATGAGAGCTTTAGTTCAAAATTTTTAAAAACACAAAACAATTACCAGATCTCTTAAAATGAATAGTAGTCAGGTAAGTTCTCAAAATTAGACCCAAAGACTTTTGCTTGTTTTGAACCATGAAGAAATTTTTCAAGAGATGAAATTGAGGACATATATCTTGAATCATTTGGGGATCGAGGGACTCATTAAGCCATGTCAATAAGAGGAGTTATTTAAGCAAATGGATAAAAGCCATTTATTATTTAGCACTTTATATTTGTAAAGGGCTGATCCATTTTCTCTAGCCCTACCTGCTCCTGACCCCACATTACTTATGAATTTTTTCAGAGCTTCTCACTGATGAACAGGCATCCTTCAGTGCCTGAAATGAACAGGTATTACCATTTTACAGATAAAAAGGGTGAGGCAAAGAACAAAGCCCTCAAATGAGAAGACTGGAGCAAAGCATGGTTTACCCCTGTTTATCAGCTAAGGAAATGAAAGCAGAGACCGATTGGGAGATTAAGCTGAACCTAGGTAAACTTGCCCGAGATCAGCCAAGATGGCAACCCACACATTCTGCTCTCGGGGTCCACAGACTCAGATAGCCCTGCTCAGGAAATCAGAGTTTCATCAAGTTCAGAGGATAATGAATACCAACGACAATACCAGCAATAAGAATTTTTTTTTATTATACTTTAAGTTTTAGAGTACATGTGCACAACGTGCAGGTTTGTTACATACGTATACATGTGCCATGTTGGTGTGCTGCACCCATTAACTCATCGTTTAACATTAGGTGTATCTCCTAATGCTATCCCTCCCCGCTCCCCCCACCCCACAACAGGCCCTGGTGTATGATGTTCCCCTTCCTGTGTCCATGTGTTCTCATTGTTCAATTCCCACCACCTATGAGTGAGAACATGTGGTGTTTGGTTTTTTGTCCTTGCAATAATTTGCTGAGAATGATGGTTTCCAGCTTCATCCATGTCCCTACAAAGGACATGAACTCATCATTTTTTATGGCTGCATAGTATTCCATGGTGTATATGTGCCACATTTTCTTAATCCAGTCTATCATTGTTGGACCAGCAATAAGAATTCTAAAAGCTACTGTTCCTTATTGAGCCCTTACTATGCCAGGCACTGGGCTAAGCCCTTTGTATTCACTGCCTCTTGGATACTCCAACAACCTTATGAGTTAAATACTATATATTATCATAAACCCCAACTTTACAGATGAATAAGATGATGCACGAGATAATATGTAACTTGCTCAGCATTCCATGAAGCAGCAGCTGCAGAATGAGCATTTGAACCCAAGCGCTCTCAAACCTGTGACTACATTTCAGGGGGGTTGAAAGGGTTGCAGGAATTCCAGAAGCTTTTGCCATCCAGCCAAGCCCTTATTAACTTCAGGAAAAAAAAATAACTGTGAGATCTACAGATGTTTTAGGAAGGTGAGCAAAGGAGTCAGGGCTCCAAGTTGTCACCGTGTGTTGGGAGCTTCCTATTTACCACCAATACGCACAGCACACCAAACACTTGCTCTTATTCAGTGCTCCTGGCAGCCCTATGAGGAAGGAGGAGGGTTCCCCATTCCACCGGACAGATGAGGAATTTGAAGGTCAGAAAGGTTGCCTTAACCAGCAGATGGCAGTGCCACATTCAACATCATGCCATCTTGCTTCTGCAAAGAAAATTTAGGTAGCTTTGCAATACCCTTTCAAACCACTCCTGCCATGCAGAGAAATCTGGAGGGAACTCATATCTCTATAAAAATAATGAGTAGGAACTTGGAAAGACTCAAATTTCCCATCAGAGTCCCAAGCCTGTTCCTCTGGCTCCCAGCCTAGCTGCTGCCAGTCTCCCAGGAGTCCTGAAAACCCCGGTGGTTCTGGGACACTGTGTTAGTGTGTGTGTTAGTTCAGGTCCTCTGAGAAACAGATGCCAGGCAGGACCACACTTACAAGGATTGTACAGAGGGAAATGCTTGTGTGAGGGAAAATGAAAAGGGAGCTGGAAGAAGCTGGCAGAGCCGTCAGACTGAGATAGATGCATGTCCAACCTGGAGTGAAGGGGAGGTTGGACAGAGGCCTCCAAGACTGATGTGCAGTCCAGAGATAGATCTGCAAGGCCCTTGGGGAGTCCCAGAGCAAACTCACTGCTGGAGGAGTCCCGTGTCTCCCAGAAACAGGGCCTGCCTTCACATCCCTCCTCACTCAGTCTTTGGCTTGGAGCAGACAGTGGGAGGCCAGGCCTGGCAACAAAAAGCCATGGGTGTCAGAGTAGCAGCTGGTGCCCTTGTAAAAAAAAAAAACCTCCCTGTAGTAGGAGGTTGGTGAGGCACAGACATTTTCAAGGCTCACAGGAACTCAAGGCAGGTGAGTGTCCCCAGGGCTGCTCCAACCCAACCTCCATGCTGGGGTGACACTGTCGTCCAGCTACCTCGGGGACTGGCAAAGTCCCACTGAGGTAGAAGTCAAGACTCAACTCCAGAGGCAGGGCTCAGACACGGAACCAAATTGAGGACTAGCTAAAACAGAGACAGGGTGGAAGCCCTTTTCCATAAGACATGCCCACTAGTGTGCCATGTCAGTTTACCATTGCCATAACAACACTCAGAAGTTACCACCCCTTTCCGTGAAGTAACTGACCTGACAATCCAGAAGTGACCACTCTTTCTAGAAATTTCTGCATAATCTGCCCCTTAATTTGCATATAATATAATTGCATATAATTAAAAACGGGCATAAACATGACTGCAGAACTGCCCCTGAGCTGCTACTGTGGGCATACTGCCTGTGAGGTAGCCCTCTTCTGCAAGGACCTCTGCTGCTGCTGTACACTGCTGCTTCAATAAAAGTTGCTGACACCACGGGCTCATCCTTGAATTCTTTCCTGGGTGAAGCCAAGAACTACCCTGAGCTAAGCCCCAGTTTGGGGGCTTGCCTGCCCTGCATCACCACCTGTGACCTCCCAGCTGCCAGTGGAGGAGGATGAGTGCCTGCATCTGGAAGATGACATGTAGACCACCCCTACAATGGGCAGTTCATGCTGGAAGCAGCTGGACCCAGTCCCTGGTCCTGGAGGTGGGAGGAGGAAAGGGAAGTTAAAGAATAGAGAAAGCCTTGCAGGGTCCTATGTCCAAGGCAACCTGGATACATGAGTCTCCCTGTCAACAGGTTGCTTCTCTCATGCCGAGCATGTCGATGCACATGGTAGAGAGCCAGCCTGCATCTCCATGGAGTTCATCCTGAAGTGAGGTCTGATACTCCAGTGGTTAAGAACTTAGGCACTGAGTCAGACCAACACGGATTTGAATTCTCACCTCCACTACTTACTCCATGGGTGGCCTTGGGGAAGATAAAGTCACCTTGCTGGGCCTTAGTTTATTCATCTGTAAAATGGGTTCAACACCACCTCCCACGGTTGTTGTGGAAAATAAAAGAGAGAAAGTTTGTAAAGTGGTTAGCCCTTCCCCTGCCCCACTGTCCTCATCCAATAAATGCTAGTCTAAGTTCCAGTCTCACATTAAGAAATGAAAAAATAACCACCTTATAGAATTGTAAAAATGGAGGGAGGTAATGTATATTAAACAATTAGCACAGAAACTGGCACATGGACGCTACTATAATCATTTTGGTATCATAAATAATAACCAAGATAATTATCTCCTGACAGAGCTATCGGCTGGGGCCAGATGGACCCTCTAAGTGTGTCAAAGTTCGATCAGGTCAGCATCCCAACTGGAAGCAGATAACAGACTCAAACCGGATAATGTCAAGGAGGCACTGTTTACAAAGCTGTGGGTGGAGTGTGGGGAAAACACTGAGGATAGTGAAGCACCACAGAGCTGCTGCCAGTGTGAACTGTTACCATCCCAAAGGCCTGAGGGGTAAGGGCAGGGAGCAGTTCCCTCCGGAGGAGGCTGTCTGCAGAGAGGCTGCTTACCAGGGACTGTGACCTTAAGCTGAGGGACACAGCAACCCCAACAGCAAGGGAGCTAGGGGGTCCATGCCTAACCCTACTCTCCCGCCAAGGCTCCCATTGGCTAAGGCCACCAGAAAGCCAGGGGCTCAGGGACTGGTCTGTGAAGTGACAGAGGTCAGCACCCCACGGCAGGGAGCTGGATGGAGAAGGGTGGACAGTGAATCTGGAGGGGAAAATGGGAGACACTCAGCTCATTATCGGAATCAGCTGGGTAATGCTGGCTGCTTGGGGACCCCAAAACCTGAAACTCCCATGCCCCCCCACCATTCTCAAGTTTGTGACCAATAGTAGTAATCTAGTGATAGTTTTGGCAATGGCAAATGCTCAGCATGTAAAAGTACAAGGGCTTGCGCAAGAACATACAAGCAACATGCACTGAGCACCTACAACATAACAGTCCCAGTGAACAAGCCACACAAAGTTCCTGCCCTTCCAGATCACAGAGTGGCGTGGAGCACACAGACAAGTAGACAGGCAATGGCAGAGTCATGGGACAGAGAAAGCCCAGAGACAGTTGTGGGGACTCACAGCAAAGAAAACCAGGAACACCTCCTGGAGAAAGGGGAGCCTACACAGGATGGGAAGGAAGAGAGGAGAAGAGGTCAAGTGAAGAGGGTCAAGGTCCTGGGGGCAAGAGGGAGTGGGGCTTAAAGTAGCTTTAAATAGCTCATCTGGCTGGAGTGCAGCATTTGAGGCAAAAGTGGTGAGAGATGAGCCTGGACAGGAAGGCTGGGGCCAGGTCACACAGGGCCTCGGAGAGAGAGAGAGAGAGAGAGGGAAGGGACACACATGTGTTGGAAGGGATCAAGTGAACAGGAATGGAGCTCTGCTTGGAACCCAGAGATGGGGTGGGAGTGTGTCTAGTATCTAATTTCTGCTGGCATGAGCAGCCGGGAGAAGCACATGTATGACCTGACCTGGGAGGTCAAAGTGACCCACAAACAGCTGAACACCCCGATCCTTCTATTTCCAATCAGGAGGTTGTTTTCAGAGCTCAGCAGCTTCCTCCCCTCTACCAAATCCACCCACAGTCATAATCTCCCAAATATCTTCCCCCCCTTACCTCCCCTTGCAGAACCGAGAGCTCACCCAGCTGCCGAAAGGCAGCAGATGGAGACAAGTTGGAGGCGGTGGTGGGGGGAGGGGTGGGGCGGGGCGGGAAGAATACTTCAGGACTCTGAAGATGACACAACACAGCTTACTCAGGAGACAGAAATGTGATCTGTCCTCCTGGGGGCTGGCACTACTAGGGGGGCAATGAGCTGCCAGGTATAATTAGACTAAGCCCCAGCAACAGGCTCTCTGCCCCATTCATGTCAGCACCTTCTTTCTGGCGTCTGCTTCTGTTCCCTGTGCAGCACAGCTTTATCCAGTGACTGAACTGGAAGAGCCTCACAGCACAGAAGAGTCCTGTGGTTTGTTCCCCTTACTATCATTACACTAGGAAAATTAATAATTATTAATAATGATTAATGACAACAGAAATAATAATAATGCAATCATAGCAATTGCTTTTTGAGTATATACTTTGTGGCAGATACTTGGCAAGGTATTTAACATACATAACCTCATCTAATCCACCCAACAAGCCTAGGGGGAAGGTAATATATCCTCATTTTCCAGATGATGATAATGAGATTCAGAGAACATTAAGTGATAAAAGCAGAAATTAGGCCAGATACAGTGGCTCACACTCATAATCCCAGCACTTTGGGAGGCCGAAGTGGGCAGATCACCTGAGGTTGGGAGTTCAAGACCACCATGGTCAACACAGTGAAACCCCGTCTCTACTAAAAACTCAAAAATTAGCCTGGCATGGTGGCAAGTGCTGGTAATCCAAGCTACTTGGGAGGCTGACGCATGAGAATCACTTGAATCTGGGAGGCAGAGATTGCAGCGAGTCAAGATTGTGACACTGCACTCCAGCCTGGGTGACAGAGCAAGACTGTCTAAAAGAAAAAAAAAAAAAAAGCAGAAATGGAACTTAGGTTGTCTGGACTTCTAAGCACAGGTTCTTAACTGCTCTGTCCTGTGGATCTCCCCTCCCACCGGACACCAGCAACTTGATCTGCTTCTGAAATGTGTTGTCATTGTTCCAGGTTGGGAGTCAGTTCCAAGCTCTAGTCTAGGATTCTGAGAGCTGGATTCATAGGATTCTAACCCACAACTAATGAGTCTTTATCATCCAGGTTGATGCAGCCTTGCATAAATGGTGGATATAGTAGGAGAAATGTGAAAAGGAAAATTGGCCCCTGACCTTAGAAGGCATTAAAGGTGTTTGATGGAGACAGTGAAACAAACTGAGCTGGCCTCTGTTTTGATGTCTGTAGGTCTGAACACCCTTCTCCAAGCCTAACATTTGTAACAGGCTCCACGCATATGTACTCAGATCCAGCAAGCATTTATTGGGCCCCTGCTGGACAAAGTAGGCTACTACAGACACTATGCAAAATGAGGAAGAGTCCAAGTGATCACTTTCCAGGAGGGTCTAATCCCTGAGGCAAGAAGCAGTTTCCCCAAGTAATGCAACAATGCTAGTCACTGCCTGCACTTCTAATGGCTGCAAACTGCTGCTTTGTGGCTTCTAAAGCAGGCAGGTGAGTTCGAGAGAGCAGGTGTCCTGATATCCCAACATTCAGCATCCACTATTTTCCCACATCTTCACATACAAAAAAAAAAAATAATCCCTACATCTTTCTCCAGCTCCATCTATCCTTGAGGTAGGAACTAATTACCCCCTGTAACTTCAGGATGATCAGCATGATTTGGGGCAGACACGCACACAGAGGCTGATAAAGTCTTTTCTGATGTAAATCAGACAATTCCTTCCTAGATCAGAATGCCTTGTTTACTCATTAGTGGAGCTTTGGACACTAGCAGCAGACAGACTGGCTCCAGGGCATTTAAAAGGTCAAGAATCAGGAGCCCAGGAAGTCAGATCAACTGGGATTCAGACCAACAGAGCATCCAGGGGTAAGGGCGGTTTTCTAAATGCACCAACAGTGCACTTTGTCCTGGAAAAGAATGTGACCCAGCAGTCAGAGACAAGCCTCTCTAGGAAATGGCCTTTCTCTCCAGCCCAAGGTGGCTAATAACCCTTGGGTTCCTGTCTTCAACTGGAAGCCTTGCCTGAAATCACTTTGACCTTGAGGAAACCAAGACTGCCTTGGGGAAACTGAGCTAATAAAAAAAAGGAATCCTGTATAGTCTGGAACCCACTACAATCCACAAGAATGATCTCTTATTCCAACCAAATAGGATAGTAATGACTTAAACTAACAAGCAGGGACAATTTAGCTCACTTTCGTGTACCAGACATTCCTACTAAACACTCAGCACGAATTCTTATTTAACACAACAGTCCTAAGAGGTACGTATGTTTGTCCTCATGTAATGGATGAGGCTCAGAGAGGTTAAATCATTCACTCAAAGTTATCCAGCTAGTTCAATGGTGGAGCTGAATTTGAACCCGGGTTTTTGCAAATCCAGGTTGGCCTAATCCACTCTGGCGGGAAGAAATAGCTGTTACCCAGCATTGGGGAGTTATAAAGGTGTTGGGGCAGTGAGCTTGGTGAAGCCCAGATTTGAGGGAAAGGATATATTTGTTTGTTGTTTGTTTTTCCCAGCACCATTCAGAAGAAAGAGTGCCCCGACAGGCTGAACCGGTTACATTGTGATGGACTTAGAGGATGGATGGATGACTCACCACCTGAAGGTTTTAAAGCTGGTAGAAAACACAAATAGAAACTTGTTGGCTAGCATCTTAGAAAAAAAAAATCTCCCTGTTCTATAGACATAGAAACCACGCCACAGATGGAAAGTGTCCTGCCCGAATATGGACTTAGATTGCTGGGGTTTTTCCTGGTTTCCAGAACAATGCTTTTTCAAATAACAACAACAGCAATAGTAGTAGTCCACATTTTACTCAGTGCTATGTGTCAGGCTCTGTCCTAGGTATTTTATGTACATTACGTTGTTCAATTTTCACAAAAGCCTCATGGGTAAGTTCCAAAGCTCCAAGAAGTTGAGTCAATTGCCTAAATCACACAATTAGAAAAAGGCAAGGATAAGATTTTAAAACAGAGCCTGACTCCAAAATCTGAACTCGTAACTCCTAACCTGTACTTCCTCTTTAGAGTGACATTCACTCAAGTGTTCAGCCAGAACACTAAGCAGAATGTTCCAGGTGAATGAGAGACTGCCTTCCTTTCATGAGCTAAACAGCTCATCAAAGAGACAGACACATACATAGGTAATTTAATACAATGTAAACATGCTTTAATGGGGGAGGAAGCAAATAACAGTTTCAGTGAGTTGGACAAAGACCACCAAGACATGTTCTATGAGCTGAGTTTCAAGGGATAAGTAGGTGGTGTTTGCTTAATGAAGAAGGGAAAAGCATTCCAACAGAGGGAACAGCAACGCATGAGGAGAGAGCTAGGAAGCATGATGTGTCTCTAGAGAAAAAGAAATTCTAATTGGCTAGGGTATTAAGTAGGAAACAGAAACAGATGAGGCTATGGAAAAAACCCAAATGTTTATCAATAAGTAAATGGATTTTTTAAAGTTTTGTGATATAACTATACAATCGAAGACTACCTTACAGAAAAAATAATACAAGCCACAATACTGATGAATCTCAAAAACATTATATTGTGTCAAAGAAACCAGACACAAAATAATATATACTGTATGATTCCATTTCAATGAAATTCTAGACAAAACACAACTACATGATGGAAAGATGGGCGTGGTGGCTCACACCTGTAATCCCAGCACCTTGGGAGGCTGAGGCAGGCAGATCACCTGAGGTCAGGAGTTCAAGACCAGCCTGGCCAATATGGTGAAACATCTCTACTAAAAATACAAAAATTAGCTGGGCATGGTGGTACACACCTGTAATCCTAGCTACTCAGAAGACTGAGGCAGGAGAATTGCTTGAACCTGAGAGGCGGAGGTTGCAGTGAGCCGATATCATGCCACTGCACTCTAGCGTGGGCAACAGAGTGAGACTCCACCAGAAAGAAAGAGAGAAAGAGAGAGAGAGAGAAAGAAAAGAGAGAGAGAGGAGTGATGGTGATAGTAATCAAAAACAGTGGTTTCCTCTGTGGGGCAGTGGTTGGCCAGAAGGGAGAAGGAGGTGATGATACTTCGGGGTCATGGAAATGTTCCATATCTTGATTACAGTCATGGTTACATGGGGGTGTAAATTTGTCAAAACTCATAAAGTCAAACTTTTAGAATCTGTGCATTTTATTAAGTGTAAATTATGCCACAATTTCAAAAGAGAGAGAAGGAGAGAGGAGAGGAGACAGAGAAAAGAGAGGATAAAAAGTCTGATTTGGATCTAAGTCTGAAGGACTATGTAGCCTGGCTAAGGAAATCAGACTCTAGAGGGCAGGAGAGAAGCTGTTGAGATGTTTAAGCAGAGGGGTGATCTGACACAGCTTGATCTGAGGAAGATCACTCTGGACTCTAAAGGAAGATGGAGAACTAGGTAAAGACAAGGAGGACAATTAGAAGCATAGTACCCAGGAGCTGGGTACTATTCCATTAGAGCAGTTGCCACAGAAAAATTTTTATAAAAGGGGTAGGAACATTTCAGCTTGTAGAATTTGGAATGTCTGGATGTCAACTATGATGTGGAAGGTAGGGGCAAGGGAAGGGTGTGGACAACTCTGAGGTTTCTGGGTGACCATGTAAATGCCCGTATCCTTAGTAAAGATGGTAACTTTTATTTTAAGGGGGGCATGTTTAGGGACACAGGAGGAAGTTAGAGCAATTAGTTTAAGTTTATATATGGTGAGCTTGAAGTACTTTTGAGACATCCAGGAGTGAGGGGCAGATGAATGAGGACAGAAAAGAAATTGGGGACAGAGAGAAATGCAAGAAACAAGAGTAGTTATACAAGTTATAATTTGTATACAATGGCCAATTACACAAGTTGCCATTGATAACGTGCTTCCTATGTACTTCCTATCTCTTGATCCTCACAATGCCCCCTGAGGGAGATGTTCTTATAGAGGGCCACATAAGTTGCTCAAATCATCCAACTGGTAAGGGAGGAACCAAGATTCAAACTCAGGCCAACTAACCACAATGCTGAGAAAAAGATTCCTGACTACCATCCCACGAAGTGGATAGGAGCCCTCCAGGTGAGAGTGTGCACTGAGCCTAGCCAAAGCTTCCATTGGCCCATAGCCCCAGAGTCAGGGTCTCCTGCCTCCTAGTGCAATTCAAATTAATAAAACCGGATTGAGAACCACAGACTTCAGGAAGCACCCAGTTTTAAAGAACAGGGACTACCCCTCCAGAGCTCACACACAAATTCCAGGCCATCTTTGGACTCACTGATTTGAAGAATCCTACATGCCATGAAGGGATTCCTCAAGGCTAAGTTTGGACTTGGTACCAAAATAGACTCACCTCTCACTATAAACCAATTCTGGGCCTATTGTGTATAATATAGTAGTCTCGTATAGGTAGCAGCAACCTGAATCTGTCCTGAAGACACAATTCCTCAACAACTCACTCAACAAGCATGTGTTAATTGCTAGCTACGTGCTAGGCATTGTGATAGGCACTGGCAAATACAAATGTTTAAACACATAGTGCTTAAAGTATCAACAAAGCAAGGGTACCATAAAACTGAGGGAAAAAATATCTTTTAAAAATTTCATATTTTATGGCTGCATAGTATTCCATGGTGTTGAAGCTGGAAACCACCATTCTCAGCAAACTAACACAGGAACAGAAAACCAAACATCGCATGTTCTCACTCATAGGTGGGAGTTGAACAATGGGAACACATGGACACAGGGAGGGGAACATCACACACCAGGGCCTGTTGGGGGGATGGGTGGCAAGCGGAGGGATAGCATTAGGAGAAATACCTAATGTAGATGACGGGTTGATGGGTGCAGCAAACCACCATGGCACACATATACCTATGTAACAAGCCTGCACGTTCTGCACATGTATCCCAGAATTTAAAGTATAATTAAAAAAGAATTTTATATTTTATATCTACTGTAGTTATTAACAATGTATTGTATACTTAAAAATTGGTAAAAGTAGATTTTAAGATTTTAAGCATTCTCAGCACAAAAAAAAATGGTAAGTATGTGAGGTAATGCATACATTAATTAGCTTGATTTAGCCATTTCACAATGTATACATATTTCAAAGCATATTATATACCATAAATATTTTTTGTCAATTAAAAAATAGAATATATTTATAAATGAGTTGTAATAGCAAAAAAAAAAGAAAGAAACTTAAAAAACAAGTAATTATCACAGTAAAAATCAGAATTTAAATGGCACCATACTATTCTCAGTAATATGAGTCTCTAAGGAAAGACATTGGTCTCTGCCTTTCTGGAACTGGGTGAAACATATGTTAGGGGAGATTTGAATATGGTAGAATTTTTGAGTTATACGTGTCTTGGTTCAAATCCCAGTTCTGCCACCTTCCGACTATGTGATCCTTAAATTATGAGTCTTGGTTTATTCATTTGTAAAATGTAGATAGAATCAACTTAGAGTTGTTATAGGGACTCATAAAGTAGTGTCAGGAAAGTGTATGGTGTAAGTCAATATAAATCAAATCTTACTATGAGACTTTCCTTCTCCTAGGCTGTATTAGTTATCTATCACTACATTAAAAAATCACCATGAACTTAGAACCTTAAAACAACACACATGTATTATCTCACAGTTTCAGCATTAGGAATCAGGCATCATTTGCCTGGGTTCCCTTTCTTAGATCTCTCATAAACCTGAAATCAAGACACTGGCCAGGGTTAGGGTCTCATCTGAAAGCTCAGTGGAGAAGATTGCACTTCCAAGCTCACTTATGTTGTTGGCAGGATTAATTTCCTTTGGGATATTAGACTGTGAGACTCAGTTCAAGCTGGCTGGTAGCCAGAAGCCACCCTCAGTTTCTTGTCACATGGGCATCCCCAACATGGCAACTAGCTTTACTAAAGCCAGCAAAGGAGAGAGTTTGCTAGCAAGACAGCAGTTCCAAGCTTATATGATGTAATCATGGAGGTAACATTCCATCTCCTTTTCCATATTCCACTGGCTAGAAGCAAGTCGCAGGTCCTGCCTACACTCAAGAGCAGAGGATTTCACAAAAGTGTGAAGAGTGGGGTTGGGGGCCAATGGGGCCATCTTATATAGCCTGTCTACCACACTGGCTGACATTTCTCACTCCTTCAGCACAATCCTCTACTATTGGCACATCAAAAAGGATGCACCTGCTTTTCAGCCCAAAAGATCTGTGGCATTAAGGCCCCCACCAACATGGCAGTATAGGTTGGCCACCTGCTGAAAGGCATCTGCAAATCCAATGTCCTTGTCTTTGAACAAGACTGAATATAGGCGTATATCTGCCTTCTGAGATACACATAAGCTTCATGATCTAACTTGATGTGTGTCATCTCATCTAAAGGCAGATTAAACTTTGCTTACAGATACTTTCATAAAATGAAAGTGTCCTATTTGAGATTAGGCAGAATCACATAAAACTTAACACTTTTGAGACCAAGTTACATTTATTCATTCAGCAAATATTTAATGAATATTTACTTAGTGCCAGCACCACTCTGGAGATTGAGCATACTGTTGTAAACAGAACAGAGAAAGCCTTCATCCTGGAGCTCACATTCTATTGGAGGAGGGGTTAGGGAGAGACAGTAAAATAATTACACAACATGTTTGGCAATGTTAATAATGTATCAAATGTGACTCCATTATAAAGTTTAAACATGAAATTTTAAATCCATGGTTTATTACCAAATATGAGAATTACTTTTAAAAGTTCATTGACAATCCCAGTAACTACTGCCTCAACAGAACGAAGTTTCTCCAAACTGAAATTGTTTTAAACTACGAATATCTTAGTTGAGGTAGCAAGTACATGAGTATACACATTTGTCACAATGCACTAAAACGTTACATTTAGAATGTGTGCTTTTTATGGAATATATAATTTATACATCTAATAAGTTTATGAATTATACATCTAATAAAGCAAATAAAAATAGAAAAACAAATAAAAATTAATTTCGGAAAGAAACTACCTAAGAAGTACCATCCCTGAAGACAGATTTTCCCAGTTTGACATCATCATTGATAGATCACAAATTATCTGAAAATACTGATTATAACCATATAGTTAGCCATTGTGCTGTCATGAGAACAAGAAAATAGGTATTGCATTATGAATATACAGCAGTTTGTGAAATACATATGCCTTGAGTTTACTGCTTATGCAAACATCATTGGCCTGTAAACTGAACACCAAGTCTTGTACAATAATTAAATTCAGTCATCTTTGATATTTTGCTAAACTTCAGTTATATAGAAACCATATTATTACACAGAAAAATTGTATTTTGTTGTTTTCAGATGTTTATGTACACATTGGAGCTCAGGACATATTTTATTCAACAGTTTGTTAGTTTGCATTATAACATTTACATTTTAGACAGTTAGTGTGTGGACTGCCCTGTATTCTCTTGCCTGGAGTCTCACCAGTGTCAAAGATGGACCTGCCCAGTAGCTCTTCTTTCACCTTGAAGGTAACACAGGGCACCGGTTGAAAGCAAAGCCACAAGAATCACTAAGTTAAGTCCAGTTCTGTCCTGCACAGCTGTGTGTCCTGGGGCAAGGCACTCTCTGCTCAGAGCCTCAGTTTCCCCACCTGTAAAATGGAGCTGATAGAAGATACTTTGTCGGGATACAGGGACATTGGTGGACGGTAAGTGAGAAAACAGCCTGTAACTAAGTTAGCCCTGATCCTGACAGACCATAAATCCTAAAAATAAATTATCTATCACTAGTGTTATGGTGGAAACAAAAAAACCTCTGGCCCTTCTTTGTGCAGAATTCCTTTCGGGTGTTTATGGGAGGGCACGTCTGGGAGGCAAGGAATTTAGAGAGCTGGGAATGGCTATGGAATAAAAGGTGAGGCTGGAATACAAGGCAGAAGCAGCAGAGAGATCAGAGCTGAGGCTCTGGGAACTGGAGAGATGACCGTTAGTGGGTTAACCAGGGCTCAGCCCCACCATCCGTCAGAAGAGGCTGACTCCATTTGTGATTCATGGGGCCTGGGCCTGCCTGGGGGCTGAAGACGGCTGCATCACAGATGCTAGGGGCCACCAGTACTGCCCAGGGAGCTTGTAAAAATGCAGGTTCCCAGGACCCACCCCCAGAAATTCTGATTCAGCAGATCCCAGGATGGGGCCTAGGACCCTGATATTTTACAAGCATCTGTTTTCAGGGCAATTCCAAGGGTTCCTGCTCTTCTAGTATTATAAGTAAGCCATATTTATCTCATACTTTCTTTTTTTCTTTTTTCTTTCCTAAGACATAGGATCTTCCTCTGTCACCTGGGCTGGCATGCAGTGGCATGATCATAGCTCACTGTAACCTCAAACTTCTGGGCTCAAGCAATCCTCTGGCCTCAGCCTCTTGAGTAGCTGGGACTACAGGTGTGCACCACCATGTTGGCTAATTTTTATGTATTCATTTTTTTATGGATGGGGTCTTGCTATGTTGTCCAGGCTGGTCTCAAATTCCTGATCTCAAGGGATCCTCCTGCTTTGGCCTCTTGAGTAGCTGTGACTACAAGCGTGAGCCACCACATGAGGCTCATTTCACACTTTCAAATATGTACACCCTGTGATCAGTTAGAGCCCTCGGAATCGCTGCATCCACCCGGAAGGGGCAGGGATTCATAGGAGAGCCCCTTTTCACTGCTGGGTAGGATGAGGCTGTGCCCCAATATTGAAGGAGCACATTGAAACCCATCAGACCTAGAAATCAAGGTGCATCAGACAGCAGGAGATGGAAGTAGCTGAAACCACTAGGTCTGGGGCAGGGGTTGGCAATCTTTTCTGTAAAGAAGCAAATAGTAAATATCTTAGTCACTTCAGGCCAGCAATCTCTGTGGCAACCATTCAACTGTGTCATTGTGGCAAAACGCAGTCAAGGGCATGGTTGCGTTCCAGTAAAACTTCATTTGCAAAAAACAGACAATAGGCCAGGTTTGGCCCCTGGGCCATAGGTTTGCCAATCCCTGATCTGGATTCAGATGGAAGGGTGGCGAAATCCCAGCTATGTGTCCTTTCCTAAGTTACCTCACTTCTCTGAGCCTCAGTCTCCTTACATGCAAATTCAGAAAAATAATGGCACCAGCTTCACAGTGCTGCTGTAAGGACTGTTAAAGAGCTCAGCACCATTTCTGGAACTCAGCAAACCATGATAAAAGTCAGCAATTACTCATGTCTGATCCAGACTGCGGAGATTTCAACCATGATGCCATGGTCTGAACGTTTTTATCCCCCCAAAATTCATGTGTTGAAATCTTAACCCCTAAAGTGATGGTATTAGGAGGTGAGGCCTTTGGAACATGATTAGGTCATGAAGGTGGAACACTCACGAATGAGATTAGTGCCTTTGTAAAAGAGGCCCCAGAGAGCTGCCTTGGCCCTTCTACCATGAGAAGACAACAAGAGGTGGCAGCCATGAACAAGCGAGCAGGCACCAAATCTGTTGGTGCTTTGATCTTGGACTTCCCAGACTCTAGAACTGTGAGAAATAAATGTCTGCTGTTTATAAGCCACTCAGTTTATAGTATTTTGTTATAACAGCCTTAATAGAATAAGACAAATGGCTCCACCCCTTGCAAGCTGGGTGACCTTGGGCATATGATGTAACCTTCCTGTCCCTCAATTTCTTTCTCATATCTAATGTAGGGATAATAATATTTGTGAGAACTAAATGAGACGAGAAATGCAAAGTACTTAGAAAAATGCATGTAAATGTGCTGAAAAGTTAGCTTGAATTATGTTTGCTATACTGTGATTATAAATTGTTACTTTATTATTATATTATACAATTTATCATACGGAAGGGATTGAACCAACAGAGTAAGGGAGAGAATCCCTTCTTCACCAGCAAAAATAAAAAATAAAAATAACAATAACAATAACAAAACACAGTACCATAAGGCCAGCCTTTCCCAAAGCCTCTTAAGACTTGAGCCTTTCGTCCAAGACATTAGCTGTAGAAATGTTTTTCTCTGCACCCACAAGGCAGCCCAGAGACATCAAACACAGAAACAAACTGAGCCGAAGCTGAATTGTGTTCATCTTCGTAGTGTAGTTTTGCCTCTGAATTCTTACTAAAGATGAAATACCACGTCTAGAACCTCCTTGGGAACTTTGAGACAAAGCCCTGTGACGGGGGATAAAAAACCGTCCTACTTTAACAAGCAGATGCTTTTTAGATGGTTTTAATCTTAGTTCTGCATTGGTTCCATCCTTCAGTCTCCAAAATTTGCATCAGGCTGCCAAACACCAGTGATGCCTCCACAAATACATTATCTTCTTTTACTAATATCTATACTAGGTCTATTCAGATGGGTGTTCTCCCAACACGCACAGAAGCCAACACAATTAACTTTCCTTAAAGGAAATTCAATCACCTTTGCAGAAAACAGTTCTTGAGCTCCTTCTCTGGGTTGATACAACAACACACACACAGAAGTCCAAACAGCACTAAAGTAATTAAAGCAGCTGGGATTGATCGGGGTTCTGAATGACCTTTTGGTAACTTACCTACGCCTGCCATTTAGAGAAAGAATAATTTATGATGCAAGTCAAAGTGCAGAAAACCAAAGCAGACAGAGAGAATTCTGATTAGCCTTGGAAGGGTGAACTGTCAGGAAGCGCTCCCCGGAGCCCCTCATGAAAACAGGGAACAAAAGCAGTAAACGTCCAGGTTCGCCCAGACACAGGCGCCTGCGGTTCCTGGTGTGTGTCTGCTCCTCTGGCTCATAGAATCCAAGAATTTCAGGTTGGGAAGGCCTTAAAGGTCTAAGTGAGCCCACTCCTTTGACAAGTGAGGAAACTAAGGCTTAGAGCAGGGATTTATTCTAGGTCTCCTGCATGGCAAGTGGGAAGATTTTACCACTTCATCTGGACAACTGTACTCAAACCAAAGGCAACTTCAACCCCTAAAATGCCCTTTATGTGTAAATTCCAAATAAATTTGCAATTAAAATTACAAATTAAATTTGTAGAATACAAGCCCCATGAGAGCATGAATTTTTTTTTTCTGTTTTGTTTACTACTGTAACCTGAGCAGCTAGAATAATTGCTGGCACCTAGGAGACACTCAATATATTTTTGTGCAATAAGATTTTAGAATTAATTATCCCTGAACTCAAGAGGTGCATGGGTCAATACAGAGCTGAATAGGTTCTGTGCCCAAAATGGTACCCATTTGAGAGGCCAACTCATGAAAACAAAAGATTTAGATGCTCAATGTATTTTACTGGCACTAAAGATTAGTCCACCACAGCCTCTCAATGAAAAGTCCCTGAGATATGGATGACCACTAGTAAAGTCTATGCATCTGGGAGAAATGACTATATGGTTGGGACTTCCTATAATGCATTCCTACAAGTTCCCTACCTTTTCTATGCTGTTACTTCCACCTTGGAAACCCTTCACTCATCTCTGAATCTTAACACTTCATCCACACTTTAAACCTCAGCTCCCCTGCAGCCTCCTCCAGGAAGCTCTTTGCTTTCTTCTAGACAGAAGCAATCCCTCCCCTCCTTAATCTAACTCCCACACAGCCTTTAAATGGCACTTTGTCAAGGGGGCCTTGCCTGACCCTCCGGATGAGGTTAGATTTTCCTACTCCCTATACTGTTACTTGCATAACACTAATTATACTTTATTTATTGCCTGTCTTCCCCCATGGAACAGTAAGCTTCATGAAGTCAGAGACTACATCTGTTGTATTTTGCCATTGTATCCCAGCACCCAAGATAGTGTCTTGTCCACAAGACATGAATAAATGAATGGATGGACAAATGGATATATGGATGGACAGATGGATCAATTAATACATAATTGAATGAATTAATCAGTGAATCAGTTAATGAAACAAATAAATGAATAAATCCATTAATTAATGAACAAATCAGTGAATCAATGAACGAATCATGTATATGCCATTTACCCAATCTCTAATATGCTGTTGAATTTATTAATATTTCTCCAAGATAGAATAATACAGTGGTTGAAAGTGTGATTTCTACAGCCTGGCCAAATCTGGTCTCTCTGTACAGCCTGTGTGACCTTAGGCAAGCTACTTAACATCTCTCAACCTCAGTGAGAATGATCATACTGCCCATACTTTGTAGGACCGTAGGATCAAATGAGATAATATGTGTAAAGCGCTTTCTACAGTGGTCGGCACATAACAATTACTCAATGAATGTTAGCTTTCATTGCACTGATGTTATCTTAGGGCAAGAATTGCCAAATTTATCTTGGTAAGGCCCCACATCTAGCACAGTACATGTATTGGGCTCCCCAAAAAATATCAAATAAATAAATGGATATTTTAAGCCTCTCTGCCAGGACACTTCAAAATTGTGGGAATGTCAAATTTGCTCATGTCATAAAGGAATCTAAAAAGACATGACAGCTAAATGCAATACCTGATGCTGGACTGGATCCTAGAGGAATGCTGAGAACAGTGTTGGGTCCATTTGCAAAGCTGAACTATAAATGGTAGATGAAAGTATTGCATCAATGTTAAGTTATCTGCAGTAGATAACCACGATGTGCTTACATTAGAGGCTATCTGTATTCTTAGGAAATACATGGAAAAACATAGATATAAAAAGCCATATCGTATGCAACAAAATTATATATAAAAAGACTTGCAAATTGTGACAGGAATGTGAGAGCCACCTTGTATTACAGTTCTGGGTTTTCAAATAATAGTTGAAAAATCAAAAATAATAGCTAAAGATAATAACAGAAAAGCAATCTTGGGAACTAAAGTAGGGAATCGGCTGATAAGCCTGCAGAGGAGACCAACACATGACTTCCATTGCTCCATGATGGCAAACATTACTAACGAATATGGCATCCTTTCTCAGTAAATCCAAACACAGCCTCAGAACCCTTCTCAACGCAGCTACTACCTACCAAACAAAGTTGTTCTTCTGGATGAAACAGCCGGATGTGACCCCTACCAGAGATTTTTCTGTTCCAGTTGGAGACACATTAAGATTCAAAGCCTTTCTAATGAAGGCATTTCAGCTCTTGAAACAACTAAGTAGATAGTCTTCAAACTACAGCTCAAAGATCTCTTTGATACTTTATCCCTACCAAAACTTAACATTGATTTTATTTTAGAGAAAGAAGGTGCTATGAGGTAGGAAGGGGTGTGTGTGTGTGTGTGTGTGTGTGTGTGTGTGTGTGTGTGTGTGTGTGTTTGAATACCAGCTCTTCCACCTTCCAACCTGAACACGTTGTCCTACATTCCTGCA
Source organism: Pan paniscus (assembly GCF_029289425.2). Lineage (NCBI taxonomy): Eukaryota > Metazoa > Chordata > Mammalia > Primates > Hominidae > Pan > Pan paniscus. Next base: position 123,942,146 of record NC_073259.2, read on the forward strand.
CCTCAATTTTCTCATCTGTGAAAAAGGGCTAACAACCCCCAGGCTTTTGTGAGAACCAGCAAAGTTCATGAATGTGAGCATCTTGTACCCTTTACAGATAAATTCTATGATTATTGTGATAATGATTATCAACATCATCATAATCATCATCCTTCCCTTTTTTCTTCTTTGCAATTACCCGCAGCTAATGGAGTCCTGCTTCTCTTTAGAGGGTGAAGAGCCATCTCTGCCCAGAACATTTCCAGCTTGGGTTTTTCAACAACCCACGGAGCTCTCCTGCCTTGAACTTGAATCATGCTGGAGTTTCGAGAGAGCAGTTACATGTCCATTTCCTTCAATTATCAGTGAAAGATAAAGTGCCCTGGCTCTCGGCCCCAGATGCCACCTGGCCTGGCCCATCTAGGGTTTCCATTATGAGCCAAGGTAGAAAAACCGGGCCTGCAGGTTTATTCTCTGTCCCTGGCCCTCTAACTAATAGGACTTCAGCCACTCTCTTGAGCATAAAGCTTTCTCTCCGGGCAAAGCCAACCAATTTAAATGGCACTCACGGCTCATGTCTGTATGTCATGAGCTCCTGAGTACTCCAAGGGGCCAGAGCAATAAATCTATTAGGTCTCCTTTGTCCCATCTTGTCGTGAACTTCTAAGAAAAAGGCACTAAGAGGATCAGTACCCAGAAAACCTTCATAATTGTGGCTTCTACACGGCGAATGAGGACAATTACCAAGGCAACCGGCCAATCATTCTGGTTAAGGGCAGAGAGAGTTTAGTCAAGAAGAGGCTCTTGCGAACTGTATTGCGCTGTAATCAGAGTAACCAACATTTTAAAAGGCCCTTGTGCAAAAACAGGAGGGATGGCAGGGAAGGGAAAAAGAAGAGGGGGGTAAATTAATTTCCTCTCATTTCCTGCCTGGTCCATTGATTGCAGTCCAAAGGCAAGATGATCTGCTGTACCCTTGCACCTGGGGCCATGGGAGCTGGCAGAGGAGCCGACAATGTTGTCTATCTTATGCCTGCATCTATTTATTTATCTTCTCCTCTAGGCTCAGCATCTGTAGCAGAGATCTCATGAAAAGAGTGAAAAAGTAAACATCTTTAAGGACAGTATAGAACCTCTTAAATTACCTTATAGTCCCTTGAGAAATAACAACACATCTGTCTTTATCCAGTCTTCCTTACCTTAGTTGCTGGTTTTGCCAGATCATTTTGTTACCCAAGTCATTTTGCTCATCAGAATGTCTCCTATGAAGTTATGTTGTAAATCAGGGTAATAAAAGGATAATTGGGGCATTGGGAGTACCCAAAACTCCAGACGCTTTTCCATTTTCAGGACTGTCAGGATTCTGGTTGCAGACTGAGTTAAAGATCCACATCTTCCTCCTGGGCTGTACAAGGCTCCTGGGAGGGTTGATTATTTTGGTGAGTGTTTGTCTTTGATTCACAGGTCATAATCCTGTGTCTCTTGCCTTGGGTGCCAAGGACAGCAAAGCACTCAATAACCTGCCCTGTGTTTGCTGAGCTTCCTGGTAGAATTAACAAAGCCATCCCGTAACACAGGAAGCTACCTTGTCCGTTAAGGAGTGCCATGTAACAGGAGGCATGAAAGGAGAGACATCCTCAACTGAAGAAATTCATGTATTCACTCAACAAACACAGGCCAGGTGCTACTCTTCTAACATCAGACAGGAAATGATTTCCTTGGTTCTTTCCAACTACAAGAGCCTATGATTCTAGTTACGTTGGGATAACAGTAATGACAAGAATATTAGTAGTAATAATGAGGGCAATAGCTACAAGTGTATCGAACATTCACTAAGTGCCAGGCCATGTATATGACCTCTCTGAAGCCTCTAGGATATTGTTGTATAATTCGGGGTCCCAGCAGGAGACAGTTGGCACACTCAAAGGGTTTAATTAAGGAGAGTTGAATAAACACAGGTGTGGACAGGGCTAAAGGAACCACCAAGAGATATTGAAATTCCTGAGGGCCAGTAAAAGTGGGGAGCTGTTACCACTCTTGGCCAAAGAAAATATTGTTCTTGGACCATGGGAGAGGAGCCACCCCAACAGGAGCTGAGATCAGGGAGGAAGAGAGCATGACCTAAAACCACATCCAGCAGGAAGGAGCTATGGAAATAGGCTATTCCAGGCTTCTCTTCTGCCCTCTAATCTCACCAGTGAGTCCATCGGCCAATCCCAAAAGCAAGCCAGAGGCTGAGGGAACCTGGTGATCAAGTCTGTGCAGGTCAGCTCCCCAAAGCACAGAGTTAGGTGAGAAGGGTGGAGAGTTGTTATGGGGGGCAGGGAGGGGCACAGAGAGAACAGCCGGCACATCCATGTCCCCATTTCAAAGAGACAGTGAGTCCCGAGGCAGGAAAAACTAACCAAGGTCACCTCACTAGCAAGTGATGGCGTGAGAATTTCAGCGTGTATCTGCTAGACCCTGAAGCTGTATCTAGGATGGGACCCAAGGCTTATAGCCGGATGACACTGAGGAAACTAACAAGCATGTGAGGGGTGGGACAGTGGTTCTCAACTGTAGAGAGGGCCAGGGTCATGAGGGAGCTTTTTATTTTAAATTTATCTTAGGTTCTGGGGTACATGTGCAGGATGTGCAGGTTTGTTACATAGGTAAACGTGTGCCATAGTGGTTTGCTGCACCTATGAGCATCAAGGGGAGCTTATTAAAATGCAGACTCCCCAGGCCCTATATGCAAAGATTCTGAGAGAAAGGGCTGGGTGTCCCCGTGGCTACTGAAAAGCTCAGGTCCCATCTAAAGGGGACTAGGTTCTGGCTGGGCGTGGTGGCTCACGCCTGTAATCCCAGCATTTTTGGAGGCTGAGGTGGGTGGATCACCTGATGTCAGGAGTTTGAGACCAGCCTGGCCAACACAGCAAAACCCTGTCTCTACTAAAAATCCAAAAAAATTAGCTGGGCATGGTGGTGTGTGCCTCTAATCCCAGCTACTCGGGAGGCTAAGGCAGGAGAAATGCTTGGGCCCGGGAGGCAGAGTTGCAGTGAGCCAAGATTGCCCCATTGCACTCCAGCCTGGGTGACACAGTGAGACTCAAAAAAAAAAAAAAAAAAAGAATAAAGGAGACTAGGTTCCATCTAAAGCCACTGCTCAGCAGCCAGGCACAGTGGCTCATGCCTGTAATCTTTGGGAGACCAAGACAGGCAGATCACAAGGTCAGGAGATCAAGACCATCCTTGCTAACATGGTGAAACCCCATCTCTACTAAAAATACAAAAAAATTAGCCGGGCATGGTGGTGGGCACCTGTAGTCCCAGCTACTCGGGAGGCTGAGGCAGGAGAATGGTGTGAACCCGGGAGGCGGAGATAGAAGTGAGCAGAGATCGTGCCACTGCACTCCAGCCTGGGCAACAGCGCGAGACTCCGTCTCAGGAAAAAAAAAAAAAAAAAAACCACTGCTCAGCTCCACCCACTTGTAACCCTGCAGATTTGAGAACCTAGTTTGTCAGCTCCTCCAATTTTCCAAGAGAACCCCAAAAAAATCCAGATTCTTAGGTAGAATCTTCCCCTTTTTAAATGAAGGCAACTAATTCAATGAGCAGCACCAAAATAAAACAAAGCAAAATCATCACGGTGGGGGCCACACAAAGCATATCTGAAGGGCACCAGTGTGCAGCCTTCCTTGTGGCTGCACAAAGCATATCTGAAGGGCACCAGTGTGCAAGTGTGCAGTCTTCCTTGCAGAGAAAGCCATTCGGCATTGTCAGGCCCTGGGACAACGTCCCAGCAAAGAAGTCGGAAGAAACCTAAGCTCCTGTCCTGGCTCTGCAGCTGGCCCCCTGTATGTCCTTGGGTAACTCCTGTCCCCTCTTGAGACCCCAGTCTCCTCAGCTGTCTACCTGAGGGAATTGGAAGTTGACAATCTCAAAGGCCCTTTTCCAGAACTTTCATGATTTGCATGCTTTTCCCTCAGAAGGAAAGCCATTCAGTTGTATAGTCATTTCTGAGAAATTTCCATCATGCCCTTCAAAAGCTGCTTGTCTCATTCCCTCCTACTGATAACGCATGCATGTCCTTTCTTAAAGGAGGAAAGAAGGTTAACCAAAGCCTATGGAATAGCTATTTCTATTTCTAAAATCCTCTAAGGACAATATAGAGTCTCTTAAGGAATCTTCTAGGGTTGGCCGGGTGCGGTGGCTCACGCCTGTAATCCCAGCACTTTGGGAGGCCAAGGCAGGTGGATCACCTGAGGTCAGCAGTTCGAGACCAGCCTAGCCAACATGGTGAAACCCTGTCTCTACTAAAAATACAAAAATTAGCCAGGCATGGTGGCGGGCACCTATAATCCCAGCTACTCAGGAGGCTGAGGCAGGAGAATCACTTGGACCCGAGAGGCGGAGGTTGCAGTGAGCTGAGATCACGCTGTTGCACTTCAGCCTGGATGACAAGAGCGAGACTTCATCTCACAAAAAAAAATCTAGGGTCAGTCATGATGGCTCACACCTGTAATCCCAGCACTCTGGAAGGCCAAGGTGGGAAGATCACTTGAGCCCAAGAGTTCGAGACCAGCTCCGGCAACATAGTGAAATCCCATCACTACAAAAATATTTAAAATTAGCCAGGCATGCTGGGGCACACGCCTGTGGTCCCAGCTACTCAGGAGGCTGAAGTGGAAAGATCACTTGAGCCCAGGAGGTTGAGGCTGCAGTGAGCCGTGATCACACTGCTGCACTCCAGCCTGGGTGACAGAGAGAGAGACTCTGTCTCAAAAAAAAAAGAACCTTCTAGCCCCAGGAGAATAGAAATAATGGTGCCACCTTCTGAATCCAGCTGACATCACCTTATTTGCTGGTTTAGCCAGAACATTTCATTATCTAAGTCACTGTACTCATCAGAATGTGCCCTAAAAATTTATAGGAAGCATGTTGAAAATAAGGGTTATGTATGTAATTACTAACGTAACACTAACAATTTAATAAATAATGTGGTTATTAATGTAATACTAGTAATAACATAATAACTAATATCATCTCTCAATGTTGTTCAAAGTGTACAAAATTTCATTTGGGAGGAGTAAGTTCAAGATATCTGTTATTACACAACATGGTGACTGTAATTAACAACGTATTGTATTACCGAAAATCACTAAGAGAGCAGATTGTGTTTGCAGCACAAAATAATAAGTATGTGAGGTAATATACATGTTAATTTGCTCAAGTTAGCCATTCTACACTGCATACACATTTCAAAACATCGTGTTGTAAACCATAAATATATACAATTTTTGTCAATTAAAAAATAAATAATTTTTAAAATAACACTAACATGTAATATGACCAGATGATATTATGGCCAGAGGATTCAGGAATATTGGAATCCTGTCCCAGACCACATGAGGTCCCTGAGGGAATGATATGCGTGGATGGACATGTGGAAGGTGGTCATAGACTCCTGTTACGCTCAACTCAAGTTAACAGGGCTGAGCCACCTAGAAAGAACCTTTGGTTACAATAGCCTTAAGTCTATTGCAGACTCAAAGCCTTTTCTACTTGTTTCACTCCTTATACCCAAGTTCCAGAATCAAGGCCACTAAGGCAAGGATTCTTACGCCCCTCCCCTCCAGGGCTGCCACCCTGGGCCAACCCCACATCATTTCCCTCCTTTCCCATCTGGATCATCCCAACAGCCTTCTAACTGGGCCCATGGTTCTTTTTCCTGAACTTTCTCTAAGGTTGTTAACTAATGCTTTACTTTCTGTTTTTAGATTTAACAAGTATATCACCCTTGAAACAAAAATAAAAGGCCAGGCATGGTGGCTCACACTTGTAATCTCAGCACTTTGGGAGACTGAGGCAGGAGGATTGCTTGAGGCCATGAGTTTGAAACCAGCCTGGGCAACATAGGGAGATGGTGTCTCTAAAAACAAAAATAAAAATAAAAATTATCCAGGCATGGTGGTGCACATATGTGGTTCCAGCTACTTGGGAGGCTGAGGTGAGAGGTTCACTTGAACCCAGGAGGTTGAGGCTGCAGTGAGCCAAGATTTAGCCACTGGACTCCAGCCTGAGTAACAGAGACTCTATCAAAAATAAGAAGAAGATGATCGTATACAAGGCAAGGAAATTATAATATATATGCCAAGAATGATCTAATTATTCAAGTTTCCATAACTTAAAAGGTAGAATGTTCTAGAGAGGAAGGGAGGTAAACATAAAACAGAGGAGGTTTGAGTGGAATTCACTCTAAAGGGACTGTAACTGGGCTACATTTCCTGGAGAATCTCTGCCTCCTCCTTTTCACGTTGGTCCCCTGCATTCATTTCCCACAAAGCTGCCAGGGAGGTCATCCTAAAATCTAATTTAGACCACGTCATCCCCTGCTTCAAGCCTTCCAGTGACTTCCCATCACATTTAGAAAAAAAATTCAAACTCTTTCAAGACCCTAGTAATCTAGAGCAGGGATTGGCAAACTGTTTTCTGTAAAGGGCCAGATAGTACCTGTCTTCAGGTCTGTGGGTCATGCAGTGTCAGTGGCAGCTACTCAACTCTGCTGTTGCATCACAAAAACAGCCAAATACAATTCATAAATGAATGAACAGAGCATTGTTCCAATAAAACTTTATTTTCAAAAACAGGTGGCAGGCTGGATTGACCCCAGGAGCACTGGTTTGCTGACCCCGATCCAGATTCTTGCTACTGAAAATGAGGTCCAGGGACCAGCTGCATCAATATCACCTGGATTTGTTGGAAATGCAGAGTCCCAGGCCTCCCCCTAGACCCTCTGAATTAGAGTCCGCATTTTAGCCAATCCTAGGCAACTTATAGGCCCAGATCCAAACTTTTGCTCTGACACCTAATCTAACCCCCTTCACTCTCTCCCCCTCTCTTTGTTCTTCTATCCAGGGCCACTTGCCTCAAGCTTCCCCTGTGGCTGGTTCCATTTCCAGCAGAGCTTTTATCGCTAATTATCTTGCTAAATCTTTTGCTTACTTGTCAATGGTTTGACTCTCCCTGCTAAAAAACAGAAGCTCTGAAGCCAGGGACCCTAACCGACTGCTCACTGTCGCATTCTCAGCGTCTTAGAACAGTGACTGATGTAAGCTGGTTCTCAAGAAGTATTTGTTGAGCCAAAGATAAACAAAAGCAGAAAGCAGAGAATTCTTCCCCACCCGCCCCCCCCCACGCCACCCAAAGAAAGGAGTGTAGGGCTGTGTAAAGAGGAAGGAAAAGAAAGAATTCTAAGAGCCAAGTCTAAGCACCACCCCTGGTCACAGGGTCTGGGTTCTTCTAAAAACACCATAGCCACTGATGTCCTAATCCCTGTGGAAGACTCTGGAAATCACAGCTGCAGTCGTTTGTAAGCTCCTTCTGTCAAAACAGAGTCTATAACCCCACCCCTTGAATCTGGGCTTGCCTTGTGACTTGCTTTGACTAATAGAAAATGGTGGAAATGGCATTGAGTAAATTCCAGAATCTGGGTATTAAGAAATTTTCAGCTCCCACTTCTATTGAAACCCAGGCACCATGCTGTCAGGAAGCTGATCTAGACCACTGGAGGAAGTGGGGCCACATGAAGAACTGAGGCCCCAGCCAAGAGCCAGAACCAACTATTAGATGTGTGAGGAAAGCGGCCTTGGACATCCCAGCCTCAGTCACACCTCCAGCTGAATGCAGCCACAAGAGTGGCCCCAGCCAACACCACACAGAACAGAAACGAACGTTCTCTGCTGAGCCCTGTGCAAATCACAAAATTGTGAGCAAATAAATGGTTGTTGTTAAAGACGTAATCCTGTTATAACAAAAGATAATTGAAGTAATTCCCTTTAAATATCCATGTCCAAGAAAGATTTCTCCCATCAATGTACTGGAATCTGATTCATGCAAATTGGTGATTCTTATCCCTGGAGTGGGGGAAAGGAAAATGTGGGGGATGGAAGGAGACGTCTTCCCCTAGAAGGGGAGAGAAAGGACCAAATCTTTTTCACCCTTGAGAGTCCTGATGTGTGAGGATGACTGTTGTACATACAGCAAAAGCAGCTCACATGAATTGTGGGCTTTTTTAATTGTAAAATACATATAAAAATTAGCATTTTAACTATTTTAAAGTGCGCTTCAGTGGCATTAAATGCATTCACAATGTTGTGCAATCATCACTACTGTCTAGTTCCAGAGCTTTTCACCCCTCCACCCCCACTCCCCCAGCCCCTGGCAACCACCAATCTGCTTTCTGTCTCTATAGATTTACCTGTTCTGGACATTTCATATAAATAGAATCCTATGATATATAGCCTGTCTCATCTGGCTTCTTGCATTTAGCATAATATTTTCAAGGTTGATCCATGTTGTAGCATGGGTCAGGACTTCATTTATTTTTATGGCTGAATAATATCACTGTATGGATACACAACGCTTTGTTGACCCAACCATCAGTTGACAGGTATTTGGGTTACACTCACCTGGCAGCTATGATGAATAATGCTGCTATGAAGACTCTCACACAAGTTTTGATCTAATCCAGTGGCTCTCAACCGGGGGTGATTGTACCCCTGAGGGACATTCTTGATTGTTCCAAATGAGGGCAGGTGCTATTAGCACCTAGGAAATGGAGGCCAGAGATGCTGCTAAACATCCTAGAATGTACAGGACAGCTCCCGCGACAAGGATCATTCAGCCTCACCTGGCACAGTGGCTCATTCCTGTGATGCCAGCTATTCGGGAGGCTGAGGCAGGAGAAGTGCTTGAGCCCAGGACTTGGAAGCTACAGTGCGTCATGATCACACTGCTGCCGCACTCCAGCCTGGGTAACAGAGTGAGACCTTGTCTCCCCCCATTTTTTTTTTTTAAAGGAAGTCTTCAGCCCAATGTCAATAGTGCCCAGGTTGAGAGGCCCTGGTCTAATTCAACCTTCCCCAGCCTCAATGGCAGCTCAGGGGATTACACCAAACTTACCCTTTAACGTGAATTCTTTCAGGGCCCCCCATAAATGGAAACTTTATCTCCTTCTCATCTCAGAATCTACAACCTGGTGGCCAGTTTAGCAACATGTGATTCTTTTTTAACACCCCCCGTTTCTAAGAGGAAAATCAAAACAAAACCCTCCAAATAAATTGCGGGAAAAATAAAAGGATATTTCTGATGTTTTTCTAGGCTTTTCATCCTTTTTAAAACGGGGGCGGGGGGGAGGTCAAGTGGCAACTGAGGAATAAAAACAAGTGTTCAAAAGCATCAGCGACCCAAAGTCCGCAGAAAATCAAAACAAACCCAGCTCTCAGTGTGCGTAATTACGGGTACAATCAAGTAATGAAAGGTTTATTAGTTTAATGTGATTCCATCAAGTACCAAAAAGCGGGAAGGAGTGGGAGAAAGAAAGAAAATGGATATGAAAGAGGGGAGGGAGAGACATGAAAGAGGAATAGGAGTGGGCAGAGATCGCGAAATTAAAATGCATCTTTATTTAAACTGCACGTCCTGGATGTTGAACCAGAGTTGGTCCAAGGCAGCTGCAGAGGAGCCAACCTGAGCGCCTTCTGCAAAACATATGGCTTTGCAGTCATCCAGTGGATGATTTTTTAAGACTATGCACTTGACCCTGTTTTGGGCTATGGGGACTCAGCAATGAATGAAATAGACAAAAATTCTCCTCTTCCCCACTCTACCCCCTGGAACTTACATTCAAGTGGGGAGAATAGACATTCAATGAATTAACAAGTCAAATGCACTGTATTATTACACAGAGAAATATAAAGCAGGGAAGCGGGATAGGAAGTGCCAGGGATGGGAGAAGCACTGGAATTTTAGAGCAGGTGGCCAAGCAAAGATTGGAATGGAAGGACATAAAGGAATGAGCCAAGGGCAGACCTGGGGGAAGAGCATTGCCAGTAGAGGGCAAAGGAAGTGAACGTGTCCTGGGGTAGGACATGCCTGTGGAGGAATAGTGAGAAGGCCAGTGTGGTTGGACCAGAGCAAGGGGGAGGCAGCAGGAGATAAGGACAGACAGGTCATGGAAGCCAGATCCTGTAGAACCTTGGAGGGCACAGAAAGGTCTCTAGCTTTTATGTTGAGTGAGAAGGGAGCAAGGGGAGGGTTTTGAACAGAGAAGAGACACAGGATCACCCTAGCTGCTGAGCAAAGAGAGGGAAGCAGGGCTGAGACCAGGACAAGGCAAGTTAAGCATGTAAGGAGCAAAATTTTAGAAGGCACCCACTCTCAGGGCATGCAGTGACTCACTTCTCTCTCTCTATCCCAGCCCTGCAATGAAGGGTTATTTAGACCTTAAGGTAAAGACTCTGTGATGGACACAGACCATCCCCGTCAAGGAATGCCCTGTTAGCAGACAGCCTACAGCTATCAGCCTCTCCAGGGATGGCTCAAGGTGCAGAAAGCCATACCCTTTCTCAGGGTGTGTTTTCATTTTTTATCTTTTTAAAATTTTAAGTTCTGGGATACATATACAGAACACGCAGGTTTGTTACATAGGTAAATGTGTGCCATGGTGGTTTGCTGCACCCATCAACCCATCACCTAGGTATTAAACCCTGCATGCATTAACTATCCGGATGCTCTCCCTTTGGGTGTGTTTTTAAATGTAGGCTTTATAGTTCTCATTATTATTATTATTCAGGTATGGCAAAGTCAAAAGATAGGAGGCCATTGAGTATTAAAAAGATAGTTTGTTACTCACAGATCCCCAGTGTGGGAGCTTGTCATGCCATGCAGTGGCCACAGGGGAGCAGCACCAGGGATGTTCAGGAGGCAGAGGGAATGGGTGAAAAAGTAGGCAAGATCCTTGATTGCGGTTTCTGAAGGAAGAAACAGGTGAGGCAGGGTAAGCAGGCTTGGAATTGGCTCATTAGAATAACTTCAGTAGGTTCTGGGGCATAGCACTGTCCCTAGCTGTCTGGTACCTGGCCCTGTAGTGATTAGGGTAGGTGGATAGTGGCCCATAGTGTGAGAGCCAATAAAGGAGGTGGTGGGGCCTGTGGGCTTTGGGCTGGTTGGTTTGCATATGAAAGCTGCACTTGAAGTCCACTCATTTACTCTATCGAGGAATTGACTGGCTTTAGGAGAGGCAGTCTCTCCAGAGTCAGCAAGGGTCCCAGGTGTGAAAACATGAGAATGAAAAGGCATGCTTAATACACAGTGGCCCACATCCAACGACCAATGCATGTAGGAGTATAGAGGCCTGGCCCTCCCAGCCCACATGGGACAAACCCAAAGGAGCCACTTCAGCTCCAGAGCTCCCCATGGGGTCATTGGGCCAAGGCTGTCATTGAACCCTTATCACAACTCGACTTCCCCATCTGCCTATTCCTGCTTCTTCTTTCCCTGAACTTCCACAGGCATAGATCCCTATGGCACTCCACAATAAATACCCTACAACCTAAACTCTGTCCCAGAGTCTGTCTGCTTCCTGGAAAACCCAGCCTAGGACAACATGAGAGAAAAAAAAATGTGAAATATGTCCCCAAAACATCAGTGGGCAGATGGCGAGATGGCCAGAGAAGACAGTCATGGGGTGAATTCCCAGCTCCATCCAGCCTGGCCCACTCCCTGGGGTCTCTCTCCTTGGTGACAATTCTGGGTCTTTCTCTCTCGCTCTCTTCTGCCATCTCTCTCTCCCTTTTTAAATTGTAAAGTATAACACATATACAGAAAAAATGTACAAGTCACACAGATATAGATCAGTAAATTATTACAAAGCAAACACCCAGGTCAAGAAAGAGAACATCAACTGCAACCCCCAAACACTCCACCATTCCACCTCCAACCAAAGGTAACCTTTTGTCTCTCCTGAGTTTTAACACCCTTATTTAGTTTGGCTTCTTTTGGAATTTTATACATTTGACCATAATGTCTATAGAGCACATATTTTTTGAGCTTGCTTCTCTCCCTCAAAATATATACAAAATGTGTATATGTGTGTTGTGTGCGTGAAATGTATCCATGTCACTGCAAGTAATTGTATTTGATTCATTTTTCATTGCTGTATATTATTCTATGATGGAACCATGGTATCCCATTTTTCATTCTACTTTAATGGACATTGGGGTCAACAGGCATGTGGCAAAAGGGTTTCTCTAAACAGCCCATAAACACTGGAAAAGAATGCTCAACATCATTGGTTATCAGGAAAATATCACTTCAAACCAAATTCCTACCCACCAAATTCTGGTGGCTACTACCTACCCACCAGAAGGGCTAAAATTAAAAAGTCAGATAATACCAAATGTTGGTAAGGATGTAGTGCATTTGTGTTCATCTTTCACCAAGCCAAGCTGTGTGGTAACCAGGTTGCTAGGTGTGAAGTCAACCATGTTCATTACAACCAAAGGAAGCCAAGGGCAGCAGCAATTGCTTAGAGACTTCAAATCATCAAATTACATTTTCATATAAACAAAGACACCAGGCAAATCCACCAGCCCTTCATTCTACCTTCTCAGCATCTCACCCAGTTTTCCCAGTTAAAACAATAAAGTCAAGCCCAGTTGAATAAAGACATATATTTTGGCCTGAGCACCAAATCAAAGGGGTATGGGATGAATGTGCTGTCTCAGCCACAGATGCACACCTGAACCCTGAGTCTGGAGGCCAGGTGGGTGCACACCTGAACCCTGAGTCTGGAGGCCAGGTGGGTGCGCACCTGAACTCTGAGTCTGGAGGCCAGGTGGGTGCATGCCTGAACCCTGAGTCTGGAGACCAGGTGGGTGCACGCCTGAACCCTGAATCTACCAGGTGGGTGCACCCCTGAACCCTGAGTCTGGAGGCCAGGTGGGTATATGAATCGTCACATCTCCTTGACATATCACCTGAATCAGAACCACATAAAGTCTTGTCCAGGTCTAACTGTTCTATTAGACATCCAAGTGGCTTTCCAAAAATAAAAATAGCCTAAGAATTTACAGTGACACATATTGAAATCCAAAAACCTAAAAGCCTGCTGATGACGGCACTCCAGGTGGCTTGGAAATGGGTTTTTTTTTTTTCCTTCTTTTAATCTAAATCATGTTCCCAGACAGTGCCGAGACTGGTATAAATTCTCTACTGCACTAATCTTTTATATACTTTTATGCTTGTCTGAGATGATTGAACATGACTCATTCATAGTTCTGTTTTCAACCACTGCTGGTCTCTTCCAGTCAGCCACATCTGTTTTTTTGCAGTTAAAGTCTCCTTTTGTCTATCACTTAATTCCGCAGTGTTCTTAGGAGAAAGGGAGTCCACAGCAAGGACTGGTCACATGCCAGCAACTGCCACACACGATAGTGGATCCCAGACCATCTGCTCTATTTATTGATGGTGATATGAAATGGGATGTCAGCTGAATGAGAACTGCCAGCTCCGCGGTGTAGACGTGGTTTTCAACTGTTTGTTTTTGTTGCAAACTCTTTCTTTCAAACAAAATTTAAATAAAACTTGTAAAAGGATTCCTGTTATGGAGTGGGGGAGGGATACACTCTCCCCTTTCCTCTCCAGAGAACTCCCAGAGTATCTTCTCTGAAACTGCAGTGCTCCAGGAACACGCTTGACACCACCAGTGTAGACTAAGTCCATGGTATAGTAGCGGTTAACACAGGTTATCTCTAGGTGATTTTTATTTTCTTCTGCTTTTTCTGTATTTTAACTTATTTATGATGAACATGTATAACTCTGTAATCATAAAATAGATGGACTGTCTTACAGAATACTTGTATGATATTTTTTAAACACATTCTACAAAGCATCAAGCTAGTTTCTGGATATTGGCTGATAATCATTTGTGCTAATGTGTTCTGGGCACCATTCTCGGCATTGAAGATACAGTAGTGAGCAAGACAGATAGCAGCTGGCCTCAATGACCTGGCATTTTAATGGTGGGAAGACAGGCATAGCAGTGTCCTGCCTACATGGCTCTGCAGGGACTCGCTTGCGGATTTGTGCTTTCCATCCCTGCAATCTGGAGTTCTGTAGGTCTAGCAGCCCTAGTACTCAGAGGGAAGAGGCTTCTCCACAGGACAAAGTAATAATCCCACTATACTCATATGGTAGCTGGCCCCCCGTGTCAGTTGGCCAGAAGGCAAAAAAAAAAAAGTAATCACTATGCTGGTGAAGGCAATTGATCATAATCATCATGAAGAAGCCAGCCTGCAGCCACATGATGGAGCCAGAGAGGTCCATGTATGGTGCTCAGCTGGTTCACTGAGCATCTCTTGCTATTCTCATGCCTAGAAGTAACTGTAAATGGGCAATGCAGCCTGATCAGGACATGCAACCATGGCTCAGACCCCTCTCAGATGAGGGTCTGGGCCACTAGGTCAGCCACTTAGACCAGAAAAGGGAGAGAGGAGTCTAGAATGACTGTTGGAGAAAGGAGGTGATGAGTACAAGTGATGACCCTGGGCTAACTGCAGCAGTAGGGCCTCTAGTTCATGCCTTTCTCACGTAAGCTTCTTCCACAATTGTGGCCAACCAGAATCCTGGAGAAACCATGCCTGGATAAAGTGAACTTAAGTGAGAAGCAAATGGCTGGACTGCAGCAGATGCAGGTGGTGCCCCACACAGACCCTCCTTACTGGAAGGTGCCCTTGTCCCCCATCTGCACTGTTGTTGGCTGATAACTCATAGTTGTCATGCTCAGGCAAATCAGAGACACCTCTCCTAGAAGGCTAACCTACCCTCCCCTTCTGGGAGACTAAATAAACGGCATGGAGTACAAAAGCCCAGCCCCCACGCCTCAAAGGAGAACCAGCTCCATGGTGCGATTTATGTTTTGGAGCTCCCCATGGGATCAGACTGAAGTTGTCTCCTATTACGTTTTTTTGGATACTTTGTATTACTTAAATTGACAAAATTTGCATATAAAATACAGATATGAAACATAAAATTCCATGAGTTTTGACAAATATCTGCCAGTAATACCACCCCCATCAAAAATATTTCTATCACCATCTCCTGCCCACTTCCAATACATCCCAACCTTTTTCATAGCCATTTTTTTCCGATTTTTAATCAACATAGATTTACTTTATTCTTGAACTTCATATACATGGAATCATGCAATATGAACACTCTTGCATGTATCTTCTTTTATCCAATGTAATATCTTTGAGATTAAGATATGCTATGTGTATCAGTAATTCATCTTTTATCATACGTATTTTACTGCCAGAAGCAAGTCATCTGCTATTGCTAAGTAGTATTCAATTGTATAAATATTCAACAATTTATTTTTCTGAGACAGGGTCCCTCTCTGTCACCCAGGCTGGAGTGCAGTGGTATGCTCATGGCTCACTACATCCAGCGCTCAAGCAGTTCTCCTGCCTCAGCCTTCCAAGTAGCTGGAACCACAGGCACACACCACCACTCCCGGCTACTTTTTTGTGTGTGTATAGAGACAGGAATTTCACCATGTTGCCCAGGCTGGTCTCGAACTTTTGTGCTCAAGCAATCTTCCTGCCTCAGCCTTCCAAACTGCTGGGATTACAGGCATGAGCTATTGTGCCCAGCTGTCCTATCTTCCATTGATGAAAATTCAGGTTTATTCCAATTTATAGCCATTATGCTATCAAAATTCTTGCACATGATTTTTGTGAATATATACTTTTATTTCTCCTTGGTAGATAAGTAGGAATGGAATGACTAGGTCATAAGGTGGATGTGTAACTTACAAGAAACGTTCAGTTTTCCAAAGTGGATGTACCATTTTACACCAACAATGTGAGAGTTAAGAGTTGTTCGACATCCTCGTCAACACTTGGTGTTATTAGATTTTGAATTTTACCCATTCTAGTGAATGTGAAACGATATCTCACTGTGGTTTCAACTTGCATTTCCCTAATGGTTAATAATATTGAGTGCTTTTCCACGTGCTTACAGACCATTCATGTATCTTTTCTTCTAAATTGTCTCCAAGTCTTTCTCCCATTTATCTTTTTATCAATTTGTGTGGGGTTTTAAATATATTTTAGATACAATTCCATGACAGATACATGTGTTGAGAGTAATTTCTCCTAGACTGTGCCTCGTCTTTTCATTCTTATTGGGGTCCTTTAATGAAAAAGAACTTTTAATTTTGATGAAGTGCAATTCATCTATTCTCTTTTTTGATCAGTGAATTTTGTGACTTTCCTAAGAAATATTTTGCCTTCTCTAGGGTGACTTAGATAGTCTCCAATGTTTTCTTCTAGAATTTTTGTAATTTAACTTTCATATTTAGGCATACAGCCCTTCTCAAATTAATTTTTGTGTGTAATACAAGGTAGGTGTGGAGAATTATTTTCAAATATTTGTTGAGTCATTCCAGTGCCACTGGCGGAAAAGGCTTTCCTTTTCCAATGGTGTTGGGGCATTTGTTGAAAGTTATGTGAGTATGAATCTATTTCTGGATTCTGGATTCTGCTCCGTTGGTCTATTTGCTTATCCTTGAGATTGTATTCCTGTTCTTGCTTGGCTTTTTTCCCTGTCTTATCCTGTCTCCCTCACTGCTCCCCCGACCCCGAAAGAACCACCTTAATAAATCACTTGAATTACATTCCCATTTCAGGCTGTTTTCAGGGAACCGGATCTAAGACAACAGACAACAGACATGCAAGTTAATAGTTAAATGAGATACTTTTGGGTGCTAATTAGTGTTAGGAATAAGATGAAACATGGTGATACTGTGAAAAGTAACTAGCTTGCAGGGAGTAGAGTTCAAAAAAGGCCTCTCTGAGGAGGTGGCATTGAAGTCAAGTTCTGAGTTTTGGCAATATATTTGGGCGGTTGAGGTGCAGCAATACAGCCATCATTAGAGCCAAGAAGTTCTAGGAACAGACATTAGGGTGCTGAGTGGTTCGTCAATGTCATGCTGAAGCCACTGAGCATGATAGTAAAAGTGATGGTGGAAAGGGAGCCAGAGAACTAGACGCTAACCCAGGCAGGAGTCTATTCAAAAGCTCTTTAAATTAGCTAGGATTTTTTTTTTTCCTTTTAGAGATAGGGTCTCGCTCTGTCGCCCAGTCTGGAGTGCAGTGGTACAAACATAGTTCACTGCAGGCTCAAACTCCCAGGCTCAAGCCATCCCCTTAGCTGGGGATTTTGGAGGAGGATGGAGTAAAGAGGATTTCCAAGTATCCATGGGAAACATGAAGGACACCTACCTTATCTCCAGGTGCTGAGTCCTGGGGAGTCGGGAGGAAACCACAGTCTTGACACAGAGGCTATAGTGAAACCAGTTTTCATTTGGAGCAAGAATTTGCGGGGATGTTCCAGAGAAGATATTTAGGATGTAGAGAAGTGTGCAGATCATGGGTCATATGCTCTAAAGGGCACAGTAGAGGGGCCCATGTGCAGAAAGATGTAGGAGAGGGAGTCATATTCGGGATGTGGGGAGGTGGGTGGGAAGGAGAATCCTGTGATGGGGACATTGAGGTCTTGGACTTCTAGGTGTGTCAGTAATGAATAGGATTGGTCCTGAAAATAAAGCATGAGGTATTTGAAGATTTCATGGGCATCTACTGAAGACATAATGGCAGCCAGCAGTGTCCAGTCATTAAAGACATCAGGAAGGCTGGACAGGACCAATATCCTTCATATCAATGTTTCTTAAACATCAGTAGACCACATACAACCATCAGGATTTTTGACATACTTGCAAATCACTGTATATTTACATAGTAATTTGCTTTCATTTAAAACTTAAAAATTACTAAGAAAAAAAGAATATCCTTAAAATCTTAATTTAATGTGCTGACTGTATTTTTGAATACTCATTAAAATAATTTGATGGAAATAAAAATTAGATATGCTAATATGATCCTGAGTATCTGACCACATTTGGTGAAATATTATTACACTATGTCAGAGTCACAGTCATATTCTGTAGGTCACTCCTGGTAGATACTAAAGTCATTGATTAGACTGCAGATGCCATAGTGAGTCAACAAGGAACCTAAAGTTGAGGGAGGGGTAGAGGGAAGAAAACCATTATTATACATTGTGATAAGTGTTATGAGGGTGGTGGAGGGCATGAAAGGAACCCACAATGGAAAGAGAAAGCCCTCGAGTTTAGAAAAGTGCAGGTGAAAAGTGTATCTATTAAGGTTGCTTTCTGGCAGGTCCGACTTGGCTTTGACCAGTGGTTCTCAAGTTGAAGCATGTGGCAGAATCACCTGGAAGACCTGTTAGAACAGATTGCTGGGAGAACTTGTTAAAACACAGATTTCTAAAATTTATTGATGTCATGCCTAGATGTGGGTCTTCTGTCATTCATCATGGTAGGTACTAGATAGATCCTTTAAAGTCAACATTAATGTTTTTATTTTTTTATTTTCTTGTATTATTTCTTTATAACTTCCAACTCTTTTTCCTTTTTCTTGCTGGATTTTTTTTAATTTCCATAGGTTTTTGGGGAACAGGTGGTATTTCATTACGTAAGTTCTTTAGTGATTTGTGTGATTTGGGTGATTCTGTACCCCCACTATACACTGAACCCTATTTGTAGTGTCTTTTATCCCTCACCCCCTCCTGCCCTTTCCCCCAAGTCCCCAAAGTTCATTGTGCCATTCTTATGCCTGTGCAGCCTCATAGCTTAGCTCCCACTTATGAGTGAGAACATCTGTTTGGTTTTCTATTCCCGAGTTACTTCACTTAGAATAATAGTCTCCAATTCCATCCAAATTGCTGCAAATGCCATTAATTCATTCTGTTTTTATGGCTGACTAGTATTCCATTTATATATATGCCACAGTTTCTTTATCCACGTTGATTGATGGGCATTTGGGTTGGTGCCACATTTTTGCAATTGCGAATTGTGCTGCTATAAACATGCATGTCAAGTACCTTTTTCATATGACTTCTTCTGAACTTAATCAGATGTTGAACTGCCTGGATTAATTAATATTGTTTCACTTTTACTTTTTATCCCTTCATATTTAACTTCTACTTCTAGGACTTTTTCTCAACTTTCTCTTCCAATTCCTCTATTGAGTGTTTTCTTCTTGATGTATTGATACATGTATGTATTTTTGAGAGCGCTTAGTTATTCTGAGTGCTCTTTTTATGGCATCCAGTTCTTGTTTCATGATTTTAAAGATACTAATTCTGATGTTTATAGAAACGTTTTTCTACCTTCTGAATTGTCTATGTATCCTCTGAGTTCCACTTTCCTTCTGATTTGTTAGATTTGACCTCTGCATGTCATTTGTTATATGAAGCACTAAAAACTGATTGAAGGTTCAGTCTGTTTAGGTGGAGCTTTCAACTTGTGGGCTTCGTGGGAGGGCAATAAGGTGGCAAGCTAGCTCCTTCCTCGAGGGACACCCAAAAAGCATTTTCTGTGGGTGTTGTAGCTGGGATGCTCAGTCGTCCCAGAGAGGACCTCTGGCTACTGGTTGGAGGCCAAGTGAGGGAAGTGAACAGGGGTCTTTCTGTTCACCATGCAGATTTTCACTGGATCTTCCTGTTGTCAGTTCCATGTCTCTCCCCATCCTCAAGGTACAAACCTCCACATTTTAGCTAAAGTGAAGGGAAAGCAGTCCCCTGCATTTGCAGGGTTGGAAAGGGGATCTGAGAGCCCAGCTCCCCTTATGTATCTTTTCATCTATTTTCAGCCCATCTCTCATTCCCAAACTCAGCAGTATCTGGTGTCTCCAACTTTTGAGCTTCTCTGAAAAGCTAAGAGTACAAATCTGTTTGCTCATGATTGACTTTTTTACCCATCCCTCCTGCATCAGTTATCTGCTGCTACACAATAAATTTCCCCAAAACCTGATGGCTTAAACACCTTCTATTTTACAGTTGCTTGACTCTGACTCATGGTTTCTATAGGTCAGGAGATTGGACACAGCTTATCCAAGTCCTCTGACTCCTGGTCTCTCACAGGCTGTAATCTAACATATCCGCTGGGATGCAGTCTCGTTTCAAAGATCAACGGGGGAAGAAACCACTTCCAACCTCGCACACATAGCTGTTGGCAGGATTCAGTTCCTCATGAGCTACCTGATTCAGAATCTCAGTTGCTCAGTAGCTAGAGGCCACCCTCAGTTTCTCCCAGCCGGGGTTTCTCTTTAAGGCATCTCACAACATTGCAGCAAGGAAATAGGAGAGCTAGAGAGTACAGCACTGCGGGATGACCACAGTTAGCAATAACATCTGAAATCGTTTCAAATAGCTAGAAGGAATATACTGAATGTTCCCAACACAAAGAAATAATACATATTTGAGATGGATATGCTAATTACCTGATCAGTTCACTATATATTGTATGTATTGAAACATCACTATGTACCCCATGAATATAAAGTTATATTATATGTCACTTAAAAATAACTATAAACCAAAAGACAAAGAGAAGGATACAGAAAGGCCACCCAAGATGAGAATCACAGTCTGTGAAATCTAATGTCTTCTATTTTCTTTGAACTTATAGGTTTGTGCTCTTGAAGATTTATTTACTGTCATTTTTAGTGAGCTTCCAGTAGGATCTGAGATATGTAAGTTTTCAATTCACCAAGGTAATGATGTTGACTGTTCATAGAATTACTTATGAAGCCATACAAACAAGTCTTTACAAACCTCTAAGATGGAAAGTGATTTGTAGAGAGAGGAAGATGGACACACTACATATCACCATCTATCACTGCTTTGGCCACTGTGGTCCCTCAGCTGTTGTCATTTCACAATGAAGATTTTTGTGTGTCCAGAGCAAAATGGGAACAATGAGGGGAAGAAATTTGATTTTTGTTTTTTTGTTTTGAAACAGGATCTTGATCTGTGGCCCAGGCTGGAGTGCACTGGGTGAAATGCAACATTCACTGCAGCGTCCACCTCCTGGGCTCAAGCGATCCTCCCACCTCAGCCCCCTGAATAGCTGGATTACAGGCACGTGCCACCATGCCCAGCTAATTTTTGTATTTTTTGTAGAGAAGTGGTTTCACCATGTTGCCCAGGCTGGTCTCGAACTCCTGGGCTCAAGCAATCCACCCACCTTGGCATCACAAGGTGCTGGGACTACAGAGGTGAACCACCATACCCAGCCAAAAAAAAGTTTGTTTTTAAGTAAAGCTAAACATGTTCATGACCCTATATTCTGAAAATGTCTTTCCAAGTCTTTTGGTGTTAACAAATGTGTTTTTTAAAAAATGAACAGATGATTTTACATGGCAAGGATTTTTTATTTTTTAGTTTCTGTCAAAACAAAGTTGACAACCTTATGTTAGACCCTCTACTTTTTAAAAAATTACTCTGGTGTATAGGGTACCAGAGTCTGGAAACTATTGTACTAAAGTATTGTAGCAGTGCTGTCAAACGGGTTTCACCTCCCTTGCCCACATCCCGGACCACTATGCCGAGTCGGATTCTGAGGCCCTGTGTGATCTTACAGGGAAGCCTGCTCACAAAAAAATGCCCTAAGGATACCAGAGAGAGAATGTGGTGGCTGGGACAAACACCCACTCACTGCAGAAAACAACTCATTGTAAGGACCACAGAGATGGCATCGAAGACAGAAGCGATCAGCTTATTATAAAGTAGATGCTGCTTATTGCAAAAATGTGGAACCAGCCCAAATGCCAAATCCACAAGTGGATAAAGAAACTGTGGTGTGTGTGTATATGTGTGTGTGTGTGTGTGTGTGTGTGTGTGTGTATTTTAGTTTCTGTCAAACAAAGTTGACAACCTTATGTTAAACCCTCTAATTTTTAAAAAATTACTCTGGTGTATAAGATACCAAAGTCTGGAAACTATTGTACTAAAGTATTGGAGCAGTGCTGTCAAATGGGTTTCACCTCCCTTGCTCACATCCCGGACAACTGTGCCGAGTGGCATATATATATATGATGGAATACTACTCAGCCATAAAAAGAAATGAATTAATGGCATTCACAGCAACCTGGATGGAATTGGAGACTTATTCTAAGTGAAGTAACTCAGGAATGAAAAACTAAACATTGTATGTTCTCACTTATAAGTGGGAGCTAAGCTATGAGGATGCAAAGGCATAACAATGATACAATGGGCCGAGTACAGTGGCTCACACCTGTAATCCCAGCACTTTGGGAGGCTGCGGCAGGTGGATCATCTGAAGTCAGGAGTTCGAGACTAGCCTGGCCAACATGGTGAAATCCTGCCTACTAAAAATACAAAAATTAACTGGGTGTAGCGGTGGGCACCTGTAATCCCAGCTACTTCGGGAGGCTGAAGAAGGAGGCTTGCTTGAACCCAGGAGGCAGAGGTTGCAGTGAGCCGAGATGGCACCATTGCACTCCAGCCTGGATGACAGAGTGAGATTCCATCTCAAAAAAAAAAAAAAAAAAAAAAAGAATGATACAACGGGGCCAGGCGCAGTGGCTCACACCTGTAATCCCAGCACTTTGGGAGGTGGGAGCAGGTGGATCACTTGAGGTCAGGAGTTCGAGACCAGCCTGGCTAATATGGTGAAACCCCATCTCTACCAAAATTATAAAAATTAGCCAGGCATGGTGGCATGCACCTGTAATCCCAGGTACTCGGCAGGCTGAGACACAAGAACCACTTGAACCCAGGAGACAGAGGTTGCATTGAGCAGAGATGGCACCACTGCACTCCAGCCTGGGTGACAGAGTGAGACTCCATCTCAAAAAAAAGAAAGATACAATGGACTCTGGGGACTCAGAAGGAAAGGGTGGGAAGGGGGTGAGGGATAAGACTACAAATTGGGTTCAGTGTATACTGCTCTGGTGGTGGGTGCACGAAAATCTCACAAATCACCACAAAGAAACTACTCATATAACCAAATACCACCTGTTCCCCAAAAACCTATGGAAACAAACAAACAAACAAAATACCCAAGTTCTCCTAAAAAATGACAGCATCCATCAAAAAATAAAAATAAAGTAGATCCTGCTTGTCCATAGGAACAATGGTATAACTGGTGGACCTGGCCAATGACGAGGTGAGACTGAAGCAAAGCCAAAACATAACAGGCAGCAGCACTATGCATATAACAATTATAAAATGTGAATAGCGGCCGGGCACAGTGGCTCACACCTGTATTCTCAGCACTTTGGGAAGCCAAGGCGGGTGGATCACCTGAGGTCAGGAGTTCGAGACCAACCTGGCCAACATGGTGAAACCCCCATCTCTACTAAAATTACAAAAATTACCCAGGCGTAGTGGCAGGTGCCTATAACCCTAGCTACTCAGGAGGCTGAAGCAGGAGAATCACCTGAACCCAGGAAGTGGAGGCTGCAGTGGGCAGAGATCACACCACTGCACTCCAGCCTGGACAACAGAACGAGACTCCATCTCAAAATAAATAAATAGGCTGGGCGTGGTGGCTCATGCCTGTAATCCCAGCACTTTGGGAAGCCGAGGCGGGCAGATCACCTGAGGTCGGGAGTTTGAGACCAGCCTGACCAACATGGAGAAACCCCATCTCTACTAAAAAATACAAAAATTAGCCAGGCGTGGTGGTGCATGCCTGTAATCCCAGTTACTCGGAGGCTGAGGCAGGAGAATCGCTTGAACCCGGGAGGCGGAGGTTGCAGTGAGCCGAGATCGTGCCATTGCACTCCGGCCTGGGCAACAAGAGCGAAACTCTGTCTCAAAATAAATAAATAAATAAATAAAAATAAAAATAAATAAATAAATAAAAGTAAAATAAAATGTAAATAGCATCTAAGATATCCCCCTTTCACCAAGAACCAAGTTCTGCCCTGTTGGGGTGATACGGCCAGCCCCCTTCTCATGAGAGTGTACACGCATGGGCTAGACAAGGTCAGGAATGATTTGCAAGGAAATGGCTACAGCGATTCTCCTTCAGCGGGTGCTACTGATGACTGGGGAACCAGAGAGGGAGGGAGACTCACTTTTAACTGTTACCCTCTTTGAATCCTTTAAGCCATCTGTGTGTCTTGCCTATTCAAAAATACATTTCAAAAACATAAAACCACCATTCACTACCATTTCATAAGAGAGAGAAGGCACTGGCCAATCCCCAGAGGGAAAGAAAGAAGGACACCACATCAGAATAAAAGATATTCTTCCCCATAGAGGAGAGGTGGCAGCTTTACACTGGATCAGAAACGAAGTGTACAGTTACAGTTTCCTTTTTTTCCCAAATGCAAGAAAAGTGACTTTTATTTTGCTGTATTACATCGCATGTAACTGTCAAGAGAGAAGTGTTGTTTGTGGAGGACTCTAAGGCAGTATAGCTTGAAGGAAATCCCATCCAATTTATTCTGGCCAAAGATTTTCATCATATCATTGTCTGAAAACCCACTTTCCCTGACGAATGTGGGAACCACTGGAATTAACACTCTCATTGATCTTTCACTGAGTCTTAACTATTCTGGGAAAAGCTGTAAGAATTCAGGAATCAAGCCTGTAAATCTCTGGTTACCTCCCCTGCCCTCTCCCTGCGGGGCCAGGACAAAACAGTGGCTACAGGTTCCAGCCAGCAAGTGTTACAATGAAGACATATTTCTTGGATTAATCTATTGAAAACAAAACAAAGCCAGACCAATCTCTAACCTACCACCTGCCCCTTTAAAGGTCTATTACGGTCCCAAAACAGCCATGTGAAGTAGCTACCACATCATCTACTTGACAAAGGAGAAAACGGAAGCTCAGAGTAGTTAAATGACTTATCCAGGAACACACAGCACTTAAGGAGCAAAGACAAGGGTCAAGCCCGGCTCAGCCCAACGACCAGCCTTCCTCACTTGGAACCTGGCATACACTTGGTAGATGCTCACTTAGTGTTGGTTCTTGTCTCCCATGTTTACTCCCACTGGGTCCTGCCAGGAGTATGGCAGCCGATGGAAGGGGAGACGGCCAAGACTCAGGCCTGAAACTGTCCTTGTGTTTGGGGTTGGGAGGGGGATGTGCACTGGCCAGTCTTTGGACTTGGTGCTGCAGACAGCCCCATGCCTAGCTGGGTTTCTCCAGAAACACAGACCCTTTGTCAGGGCCCCATGGTCCAAGCACAAGTGAAACTCACCCTAAGAAATGACTGAGGGACATCAGTCCCCACGGCTTCGATGAGCAGAAACGGTGTTTTGTTTTGTTTTGTTTGAGACAGTCTCGCTCGGTCACCCAAGCGGGAGTACAGTGGCACCATCTCCGCTCACTACAACCTCCATGTCTCAGGCTCAAGCAATTCTCCTGCCTCAGCTTCCCGAGTAGCTGGGATTACTGGGATTATGGACATGGGCCACATCTAGTGCTTTTTTTTTTTTTTTTTTTTGTATTTTTAGTGGAGACAGGGTCTTGCCGTGTTGGCCAGGCTGGTCTTAAACTTCTGGCCTCAAGTGATCTGCCCGCCTCGACCTCCCAAAGTGCTGGGATTACAGGTGTGAGCCACCACGTGCAGCTGGGAAGGGTGTTTTAATAAATGTATGCAGTCAAAACCTAATTCACCCAGGCTCTGACCACCTCTCCTCCTATCCCACCCCAAGCCTGGAAACCCTTTCTTACATATTAACATGTAGCCTCTAAGCTGGGAGATTAAAAAAGAGGCGGCCTTCTTATCTCAGGTTGGAGATTTAGAGCGGCCTTCCTGCTAGAACTGTAACAAGATCCCTTCATGGCAAGAACTAATCACCGTGAAAGCTTTTGACGGTAGAGGGGATGTGAAGAGCAGAGAGAGAGAGCTGCAACCAGCCAGCCTCTTTTTCCACAGTGTCCCACACAAGGGAGCACCTTCACCTGCTGGACCCTGTGGCGCTCAGCCTGACCTTAGCTGCAAGGCAAGGGGCTGCAGGTGAGGAAGGGCAAAGGATGGCCAGATCCATCTCACAGATGAGGTCCATCAAGTCTCAGAGGGGCAACATATGAGATGGCACTCCTAAAAGAAATGCCTAGGGCCAGGCGCGGTGGCTCATGCCTGTAATCCCAGCACTTTGGGAGGCCAAGCTGGGCAGATCACCTCAGGTCGGGAGTTCAAGACCAGCCTGGTCAAGATGGAGAAACCCCATCTCTACTAAAAACACAAAAAAATTAGTCAGGCGTGGTGGTGCGTGCCTGTAGTCCCAGCTACTCTGGAGGCTGAAGCAGGAGAATCACTTAGACCCAGTAGGCAAAAGTTGCAGTGAGCCAAGATTGCACCACTGCACTCTAGCCTGGGTGACAGCAACACTCTGTCTCACAAAAGAAAAAAGAAATGCCAGGCGCGGTGGCTCACACCTGTAATCCCAGGACTTTGGGAGGCCAAGGTGGGCGAATCATGAGGTCAGGAGATCAAGACCATCCTGGCTAACATGATGAAACCCCGTCTCTACTACAAATACAAAAAATTAGCCAGGCGTGGTGGCAGGCGCCTATAGTCCCAGCTACTCGGGAGGCTGAGGCAGAAGAATGGCGTGAACCCGGGAGGCAGAGCTTGCAGTGAGCCGAGATCGCGCCACCGTACTCCAGCCTGGGTGACAGAGCAAGACTCCATCTCAAAAAAATAATAAAAATAAAAATAAATAAATAGAAATGCCCAGATACCCCATAAGCCACCAGGGCTGTAGACATCTTGCAGATGAGTAGGGTCCTCTTGTAATTGTAATAACCAGCTTGGCTGGACTGAAAGGTGATCTTGGAGTGTGCTGGGACTGATGGTTAAATAGGAGTTTTGGGAATTGGTTATTGAACTGTTGGTACCCTGAAGTCAGTCATGATGAGGGTATTACAGCATGGAAATCAGCACACATAAAATTCAGAATTGTTTGTTTTGGGTTTGTCTCCCCAGAGAACTAGCTTACCAACACACCACTACATGAGAAGGTAAAAGTACTTCAGACTGAAGCCAGAAAGCCTTGGGTTCACATCCTGGTTCTTCCTCAGTAAGCCTGTGACCTTGGCAAGATATTTAACCCTGTGGGCCTCAGTTTCTTTATCTGTAAAGTGGGGCTGATACTAGTGACTGTGTCAAAGGGCATGTGAGGACTAAATAGGATGTGTGACATGGTTAGCATGGGCCTCGCTGGTACTGAATCCATGTTAGCCATCACTGCAATTAAAATAGTAATCATCTATTCATCAATTTCCTTCTCACAGACATTTCTTTTTACTGTCCAGAATGTAGGCAAATTTTCTCTTTGGAATCCCACTTCCCTGCCTATATGATATTAAGGCAGAACAAGAGAACCTAAAAAAATGTGAACATTAGGCCCAAAAGTCCCAGAATGAGGTCCCAGCATCTCCGTCACTTACTAGTGGCAGAATCTTGAGCAAGTCAAGAGTCCTCTGAACCCTCTACCTGTAAGGCTGCCAGAAGGATTCAATGAGATACAGGTTTGCAAAGCACACAGCACCATTGCCCAGAGCAGGTGCTTGCTAAGTGGCATCACATATGATGATACTGACATGAGGAATCATTTTCATGGCCCCCCTGCTACCAGATTATGAGTTCTGCAAAGGCAAGCTCTGTGCCTAACACATAGTAAGTGCTCAATAAATTCTCATTGAGGGAAATCAGTCCCCCAGAATTAACAGCTGTCCTGCCCACCTCCACTCTCCAAAGAGGCCATCAGCTTCATCTAAGCAGCTGTGCTGCTGTGGGATGGGTTTTGCGTTTAAAAGGAGCCAGAAAAATTGGCATCCATCTAGGCAGTGCCTTCAGAAGCCTATGACATCACAAGACAGAAGTCACCTAAGTCTACTCAGGCAGCCATTAACAAAGTACCATACACCAAGTGGCTTAAACTACAGACATTTATTTTCTCACAGTTCTGGAGGCTGGAAGTCCAAGATCAAGGTGTCTGCAGGGTCAGTCTCTGGTGAGGGCTCTCTTCCTGGCTTGCAGACGGCCATCTTCTTGTGGCCTATTTTCAGTGCATATGCAGAGAGAGATCTCTTCCTGTTCTTAAAATCCCCTACTCTCATGAGTTCATCTAACCCTAATCACCTCCCAAAAGCTCCATCTCTAAAGCCACCACATTAAGGGTAAAGTCCAGCATACTCAACCTATGAACTAGGGGTGGGTGCAATTCAGTCCATGGTGCCAGCTTTCTAATCAGTAACTCTTACAAGTAAGCAGTACATTGGGACCAGCTGTTCTGGTTTCTAGTTATAATCCCCAGTCCCCAAAAAGCTACACACTATCTCATCTCCATGCATTTGCCCAAGCCCTTCCTTCCTTCCTTTCTCTTGTGAAAACTTCTCTTCCCTTCCCCACGTATGGGAGTCCTGCCCATCCTTCAAGACTCAACTCAGGTATCTCCACCCCAGGGAAGTTTCCCTTAAAGAGGAAGGAGCTTCCCCTCTGGTTAGGGACATGCTGACTGTGTGCATGGCTACATCCTCTGCTCCAGGTTAAGATACAGGCTCTAGCTGCATATGCCTCAGTCCAAATCCACTCTGGGTGACTCTGAACAAATCATATGTCCTCACAGAGCCTTGATTTCTTGAAAGACTTCCCAGAGCTATTGCAGGCATTAAACAACAGCAAACAAAAGGATGTAAAGCCCAGTGCCTGGCCTCAGCAAGCCCTTGACAAACAGTAGCTGGTATTTTTACTAAGGATAAGGCCCATTTCTCCACCTCCACCCCACCACACACACACACAGAACATTTAAAAGAGACCTTGGAGTTCAGCATATACTTATTGGTGAATGGCTGGTGACAGAAGAAAGCAGAGGGTGAATCACAGGGGGTGACCTGTCAGTAGGTGTGACAGTTCTCAAAGACACCTATGGAGCACCTACCACATGCAAGAAAAGCACACCAGGGGATGAGGGTGATGAAGAGATGAGCCAGGGTGTTTGAGATGTGAGGGAGACCGATTCATAATGGAAATGAGGCTCCGTCTGCTGCAGGAAACAAAAAACAATCTCTCAACCACCAAATTACAAACATTCCCTGAGTCTCAGCTTCCTCATCTGTAAAAACGAGGATACAAACAGCTTCCATGGGATGGTTATGGGAAGGAGTGAGCATCAAATAAAATAATCCACACAAAGTGCTGGCACAGAGGAAGTGTTGAAGATGTTAACCTTTATCAGTATTATTATTACTGTGGACATAAGACCTAGAGGGTGGCCAGGTGTGGTGGCACACACCTGTAATCTCAGCACTTTGGGAGGCCAAGGTGGGAGGATCACTTGAGGTCAGGAGTTCGAGACTAGCCTGGCCAATATGGTGAAACCCCATCTCTACTAAAAATACAAAAATTAGCTGGGCATGGCGGCAGGCACCTGTAATCCCAGCTACTTGGGAGGCTGAAGCAAGAGAATCGCTTGAACCCGGGAGGTGGAGGTTGCAGGGAGCGGAGATCGTGCCACTGCATTCCATGCAGCCTGGGTGACAGAGCGAGACTCCATCTCAAAAAATAAAATAAAATAAAAATAAACCCTAGAGGGTAACATCACTAGGTACCTCCAGTTCCTTGGAGGTTTTACTCCAAGATCAATGAGAAGAACATTAGGAAATTCCCCCTGAGCATCTGCCCTTCCTTCTGTCTTTAAATAGGGAAAGAGCAGGTTGGGAATGGTCCTAATGGTTAGGAAGTGTTCAGGTGCAGACAGACACCTCACCATGAGTGCCTTCAGCCATGGGGTTGGATTTTCCTGAATAATAAGTCTGAAGTGGGCCATCCAAGGCTTTCTGCACCTCAAGAATGCCAGAGCTCGGGATTGACATTACTGCCATTCTGGTGGCTTCAACTCAGACTCAGCTCCAGACACGACTGTCAGCTTTTTAAATGCAGTGGGGAGAGGAGAGAAAGGACATTTCCCAGAATTTCTCAGAGCAGCTGGCATTGACTCCCATTGGCCAGAACCGGGTCATATGGGTTCCCACAGCCAGTGAATGGGTAAAAATTCTTTGCCAAGGCCAATGTCAAAAAGGGTATTTCCTAGGTTTTCTTCCAGGATTTTTATAGTTTGAGGTCTTACATTTAAATATTTCATCCACCTTGCGTTGGTTTATATGGTGAAATGTAGGGGTCCAGTTTTGCTCTTCTGCACATGGCAGCCAGCAATCCCAGCGCCATTTGTTGAATAGAGACTCCTTTCCCCAACAATGGGATTTTACAAGCAAGCAGAGTGGGGTGGCCGGGGGTGCCCACAACAATCTTCTTCCCTGGGATGCACTTATGGGGAAGGGGGAATATCAGAGACACCGAGGATCCCCATCCTCAACTTCCCCAGGAGCTGAAGGTCATCGAGGCCTCAGGTGGTACCTAGCAGATGCCGACTGTGTGCCCAGCCTCATGCCTGACACAGAGACGTACAGGAGACATGGGCTGGTTCCTAAAACAATGGAGTCAGGTGATAGAAACAGGACACACACGTGCACACACACACGCACACAACTGTATAAAGAGTGGGATCCTCAGTCGCTGCAGGCTGGCCTGATATAGTGGGTCCCAATGCCCTGGGCCTTGAAGAGTGGGAGGGTAGGGGAGAAGGGAGAGGCAAGGGCATTCCAGGAAAGGGGCCCAGCCTGAGCAAAGGCAGACAGGAGCGTGTGATCTCAACCAAGAGCCTCTTTCCATATTGAAAAAACTTCTGTTAAATGGCAAGGCCTACACTGAATGCCAAGTATGCAGAGAGAAGAATCTCGGTCCTTGTCCTCAATGAGCTCATGGTCTTTCAGGCATCCATTCACTTCTACTCCCTGCCCACCCCATGCAAAACAATCGATGAATATCATTTGCTATAACCCAAGCACGGTGCTAAGCACTTTGCAGACATAATCTCAGTTGATCAGCACAATAAACCTACCAGTAGGAACCATTAAGACCCTCAGTTTACAGAGGAGGAAAAAAATGGGCACAAAGAGGTTAAATAGCTAGAGAGGCAGGAAGAGGGTAAGAGGGCATCAGTGGGGTACAAGAATACTGTGTTCCCTGTAAATGTATATAATGATTTGTCCATCAAAAATAATATTAATACAAAGCAAACAAAAATACTATGTGCCAATCTTAGTTCAGCCACAAACCTCCTGTGTGAACCTGGGCAAGTCCTCTCCCCACCCTGGGCCTCAGCTTACCCACCTGTAAAAGGGATGCAAAGTCTCGGAGCTGCAAGGCTCTGAGGTACGAGGGTCTCCAGATGCTGCCGTGCATTAGAAATACCTGGGGACCTGCTAAAAGTCTTGATGTCCTTGTCCGATCACAGGCCAATTAAATCAGAATGTCGATGGGTGGAAGGCAAGCACAGCTTTGCTTTGTTTTGTTTGAGACAATGTCTTACTCTGTGGCCCGGGCTGGAGTGCAGCAGCGCAATCACGGTTCACTGCAGCCTCGACCTCCTGGATTCAAGTGATCCTCCCACCTCAGAGGAGCTGGGACTACAGGTGCTGCCACCACACCCAGCCATTTTTTTTTAATGGTCTCCAGGTGATTCCAAAAGTGAAACAAAGTTTGGGAACCACTGGTCTGAGGATTCCCACTTCCTGGCCTCTTGTGATACCACGGGGATAGCCTGAGACAGGATGAGGGTATTGAGCCAAAAAATAAATTATATTAAATATCCAGAATAGGCAAATCCATGGAGAGAGGAAGCAGATGAGCAGTTGCCAGGGACTGGGAGGACAGGAGAATGGGGTACAGGGTTTCCTTTTGGGGGAAATGAAAATGTTGGGAAACTAGATAGTGGTGATAGTTGCACAACACTGAATGTGCTGAACTGTATGCTTTAAGAAGGTGAAAATGGGGCCAGGCACGGTAGCTCACACCTGTAATCCCAGCACTTTGGGAGGCCAAGGCAGGCGGATCACTTGAGGTCAGGAGTTCGAGACCAACCTGGCCAACATGGCAAAACCTCATCTCTACCAAAAAATACAAAAATTAGCCAGGCATGGTGGTGGGCACCTGTAGTCTCAGCTACTCTGGAAGCTGAGGCAGGAGAATCGGTTGAACCCGGGAGGCAGAGGCTGCAGTGAGCTGAGATCCACCACTGCTGTCCAGCCTGGGCAACAGAGCAAGACCCTGTCTCAAACAAACGAGATGGTGAAAATCGGAATCTCTATGCTATGTGTCTTTTACCACAACATTTTAAAAAACAAAGCAAGCAGGGAGGGAGGGAGGGATGGAAAAGAAAAATAGAAATTACAGTAAAAATAGGGCATGACTTACAGGAGGTCAGAACTTTAAGGTCAAACAGGGGGACACCCAGGATAAGAGCTTAGCCTCTGGAGGCCGACCCAGGTTCAAATCCCCACTCTACAAGTTGCTAACTGGGTGCTGTGTGATCGTGAGCAAGTGACCTCCCCTCTCTGATCCTATATTGGTGCGTCTGTAAAACGGAGGTAAGCAAAGTGCCGACCTCAGCGAGTGGCCGCGAGGCTGGAATAGCAAACGCCGGGCATACACGGCGTGATGAGTGAAGGCCGCTGTGACTCTGGGCCCGCGGGAAATCATCTCGGGAGTTTTGTGGGGACCAAGCACAAGGGAGGAGAGGCGCCCCAGCGCGAGGCTGTCCCCACCCCAACCCCGCGGCCCGGGGGCCCTGACTCAGCGCGGTCCTGGCCTCACCTGGTGCTGCTGACCGCCCACGCCCGCCGCCCGCCTTTCATCTCCCCTGCCCGTGGCTCCGGGCACTGCTTTCCCAATTGCCCGGACCATGCCAGCGCCCGGGCTCTCGGCTTCGCGCGGGGCTGGGCGGGCGGAGCGCGGCAGCCTCCAGGTAGGGCCGCCGCCAGGTGAACCTGCGCCGCTTCGCCTCTTCCCGGTCTGTGGCGACACCTGCTGGCCGTCCGTGGAAGGACACACCCTCCACTCTCACCACCTGCTTCCATTCAGCCCATTCATTACTCAGCCCCTCACTATGCGCCCTGCAGGTATCGCGCCAGGTGTCCGGGACTTTCAGGCAGAGAAATTAAGCAAAGAAAAAAATGCAGGTTGCATCATTTCTTTTTCAGACACAGAATAATTTTAGCTGGGGAGATCCCAGCCAACTTAAAAGAAGCTAAGAAACTCTCCATGGGATGGGAGTGGAACTAATCCAAGCATCAGAAACAGCCTGTGCAAAGGCCTGGAGATAGGAAGGAGCCCCGCTATTGGAGGAAGTGAAATTGACCAGGAAACTTGAGCAGAGTGGGATATGGTATGAAGTTTGCAGAGACCAGGTGAGACCTTCCTTCCACGCTGTCACTGTTACGTTCGAACAGGCCTGGAAGGAAAGGGATCTGCCCTGTTTTATAGACTGTGGTGGTGATCTAGAGGGATTCTCTCCAGACACATCTGCTGTGGGTTTCTGAGAATCATTTATTCATTCAACAAACTTTTCCCGAGCAGCTTTTATGTGCCAAGGGCTGTGCTAAGTATAAAATGCACAATGGCAATGAGACATATTCCTTGAGGTGCTCCCAATCTTGTGAGAATATCTAACCAGACCAGGAAGACTGGAGAAGTCTTCCTTTCTCAGGAGCTCTTTCAATCCTCCACATCCCAGGCCCCCAAGACAAACACAAAGGAATGAATCCATAATGGTGGACATTTGAGATAAGTGGAGGGTAGTAGAGGAGATATTTGAGCTTTTGAAAGCATGCTAGAGGAATGAATCCCTATCCCCACTGAGCTCCAGTTTTGTACAGGGAAAAAATTAAGTCACAGAGGGATTGAGTCAGGAAACCAAGCTAGACCGCTACAGAGATGTCAGGATCTTCATGGCAAGTTAAGCTCAGAGGACTTGTCTTGGTAATAGGGGTTCACCCAAGTTCTAGGACAGAACTTTTGCAAGAGGATTCTCAAAACACACCCACCCAAGGCAGGCTGATGGAGCTCACATGACCCACCACCATCTTCTACATCATCTGCATCAGCTGGAACTTGCCCGGAACCAGCTCCCAAGTCACTGATTGATGAAACCAAAGAAGGTTTACTAAGCACAGACCCTGTTCCAGTATTGCAGTCTGGGGCTGGAATACGCTTACAAAGATAAAGGCCACCCGTGAACAGCAAAGGGCAGGTTGATGTTTAAACAAATTATTTCAACCTGCTGTGATAAAATGAGGAAATGGAGGTGATTTGCAATTTTTAGGAGGCACAGTAAGCTGTAGGATTCATCCTGAGCAGCTTTATGCATTAATCTGTGTTCACACTGCTATAAAGAAATACCCAAGACTGGGTAATTTATAAAGGAAAGAGGTTTAATAGACTCACAGTTCCACCTGGCTGGGGAGGCCTCAGGAAACTTACAATCATGGTGGAAGGCGAAGGGGAAGCAGGCACCCTCTTCACAAGGCAGCAGAAGAACGTGAGTGCAAGAAGGAGGAAGTGCCAGACTTTAAAACTATCAGCTCTCGTGAGAACTCACTCACTATCACGAGAACACCATGGGGGAACCACCCCCATGATCCAATCACTTCCCTCCCTCAACACGTGGGAATTACAGGTCCTTTCCTGTGTTTTAACTTCCCTCCAGGTGATTCTGATGCCCTCTGAAGATTGAGAACCTCTGATCAAGGAAGAAAAGTCCAGAGGAGCCTATAAATGTGTTTTTAACAAGCTACCCAGGCGATTTTGTATGACCCATGTGTCTGGAAACACTACTTTAGTTGAAGCCACCGATTTTTCTTTTCACCTTTTACATTGCCTATTACATTGCCTATTTCTTCTTTATCTCAGAATGAATGTCTCATCTTCATTCTATAAGAATGTGGTTTTTTCTCATGAAGAGTCATGTTCCACACCAAAAAGCCAAGAGAACAGATGGTATCAACTAGAGAAATAGCAACCTAGGGCTCTCCTGATTTTAGCATTGAACGTCCCATGTCCCAGAAGAACCTTAACTTCTGAGCAAACTGGGACAGTTGGTCAGCCTACATGGATATTTATACATGGGCATTTACTGTGACCCAAAGAACAATCAACATAAAATGCTGAGAGTCTTGGATTATACATTCCACAACATTTTCATGCCAGTCCTAATCCTAATCCACATCTTGAAATCTTCATCATCGTTATCTTTATGACTTACTATTTCTGATCCACTTTAATTAACAAAGCTTATAGACAAAATGCTACACATTTCATTCTTCTGGCCATTTGACTTATGAATATCATTAAAACTTGACTGTGTAAATTGAAAATGAGCATTCTGTGATTTAGCAATTCCACTCTTAAGTTTCTAGGAGAAACTTCTAGAGAAGTTAGGTAGAAGAGACTTCTACCTTGCTCATTGATTGCAGTCCTCTTGGAATATAGAAGCAACACAGATGATCAACAGGAGAATGGATGACTATATTGTGTTGTTTTGAAACAGGAGAATGCTACATGGAACTGTAAAGTAAATGAACCAAAGCCACATATATCTACACGGATACCTCAGAAACATAGTCTTGTGTGGAGAAATCAAGTTGCAGGAAGCTATATCTACCTTATTCACATGAAGTATAAATGACTGCAACTGGTGTATAAATCTTACAGATGCAGAATATGTAATAAAAATACAAAAATAGGGCCAGGCATGGTGGCTCATGCCTGTAATACCAGCACTTTGGGAGGCCGAGGCGGGCGGCTCACAAGGTCGGGAGATCGAGACCATCCTGGCTAACACGGTGAAACCCAATCTCTACTAAAAATATAAAAAATTAGCTGGGCATGGTGGTGGGCACCTGTAGTCCCAGCTACTCGGGAGGCTGAGGCAGGAGAATGGCGTGAACCCAGGAGGCGGGGCTTGCAGTGAGCCAAGATTGCACCACTGCACTCCAGCCTGGGCGATAGAGCAAGACTCCATCTCAAAAAATATATATATAAAAATAGATATGAAAATAATACACACAGTACAATGGCTACCTCCAGAGACAGGGAGGAATGGATGAAGAGAATAAGATCTGAAAGTGAATTTTAAGTGGATCTTTTTAACTTATCTCTTAAGCTGAGACACATGAATAATCATTGTGTTATTCTCTGAACTTTTGGTATGTCTCAACTATTTCATCGTAAATATTTTGCATATTTGTTCTTTGTGCAGGGATCCCTGCTGTTTTTAATATACAAAAGCCCCATGACTTGCTAATACTTTAAAACTCCTAGTCTATCTAAGCTAAAATTGAGTTTCTTGTGCTACACTAAGTTTGTATGTTAAGGAAACAATCAGTATGTTTCTTGTTCATCACTGAATTCCCCATGCCTAGCAAAGACGTATTTGCAAATGAATAAAATATTGACTAAAACATCTTCATTTTATAGATGAAGAAACTGAGACTCAGAAGTGATATGGTTTGCCCCAAACCAGATACTGACATAGAGGGAGAGCCAGGGACTAGAACCCAAATATCGTGAATCTTCCAGGCCACTGCTTATTCCAATGCACCAGTGGTTCTTGAAGGTTCATCCCCCAATCTGCTTGTTTCTGGCAAGCCCAACAGTATACCTTCACAGTTTTGCCTCAGGGCAATGCCAGTTCTCCTATTTTCTGCCAGAATATAGTTCACAGAGGTATTGAACTCTTGGCTCACTGCACTGAAAATATTACACTGATTGGCTCTGCTGAGCACCAATGGAGTAGCCAGGTACTTAGATGCCCTGGTAATATATGCAGATGAGAGGGTGGAAAATAAATCCCACAGAAATTCAGGAGCACACCTCCTCAGTGAAGTGCCGGGGGCTCAATGCTTTGAAGAATGTCAAAATTTCTCCTCCAAGGTGAAAGACAAGTTGCTGCATTTCACACCACCAAAAACCAAAAAAGAGACATGATGATTGGTAAGCCTTTCTAGATCCTAGAGGCAACATGTAATGCATCTGAGTGTGCAGTTTTGACCTATTGAGAGAGTTACCCATAAGGCTGCTAGTTTTGAATAGAGACAGAAAAGGCTCTGCAATAAGTTTAGGCTGCAGTACAAGCTGACCTATAACTTGGGCCTGTAATCCAGCCAACACAGTGACACAGTAGTGGTTCTAATGGATTGAAGATGAGCCTATAACCTGGACACTTCAGACTCCTTATGCCACTGAACCAACATGAAAAAAGTGGGAGGAATTAATTTATTGGCTGGAGTGATTGATGCTGATTACCAAGGGGAAATTGCATTGTGATATGGCTTGGCTCTGTGTCCCCACCCAAATCTCATGTCAAATTGTAATCCTCAATGTTGGAGGTGGGGCCTGGTGGGAGGTGATTGGATCATGGGGGTGGTTTCTAATAGTTTAGCACCATCTCCCTAGCACTTGTTGTTTAAAAATGTGTAGCACCGGACAGGTGCAGTGGCTCATGCCTGTACTCCCAGCACTTTGGAAGGCCAAGGCAGATGGATCACGAGGTCAGGAGATCAAGACCATCTTGGCCAACATGGTGAAACCCAGTATCTACTAAAAATACAAAAAAAAAAAAAAATAGCTGGATGTGGTGACACGCACCTGTAGTCCCAGCCACTCGGGAGGCTGAGGCAGGAGAATCACTTGAACATGGGAGGCGGAGGTTGCAGTGAGGCAAGATCGCCCCACTGCACTCCAGCCTGGGCGACAGAGCAAGACTCTGTCTCAAAAAAACAAAAAAATGTGTAGCACCTCCCCCTTCATTATTTCTCCTTCTCTGGCCATGTAATGTGTGCCTCCTTCCTCTTCACCTTCCGCCATGATTGTAAGTTTCCCGAGGCCTCCCCAGCCATGCTTCCTGTACAGCCTGCAGAACTGTGAGTCAATTAAACCTCTTCTCATTATAAATTACCCAGTCTCAGATAGTTCTTTCTAGCTATGTGAGAACAAACTAATACAAGTTGCTTCAACACAGCAGAAGCAAGGAGGACTATGTCTAGAACTGGGGAATTCTCTGGATGCCTCTTAGTACTTCCATGCCAAATAGTAAAGGTTTAGGGAAAACTGCAGCAAGCAAAACATGTCAGGATGGTTAAGAACTCAGATCCTTCAGAAACAAAGGTTTTGGTCACTCCACCAACTAAAGAACCCCAACAAGTTGACATTCTGACTGAGAGTGGAGTGAATACAGATGAGTAGCAGGAGAAAGATGCCGTAGATATCAATTACGACCTCATGACCATGATTACAGGAATGAAAATGTAATGTTGCATATTTTCTACTTGCTTGTGGTATGCATGTGTTTGTCTGTATACATCAACCATTTCCTTCTTTTCCTTTCTTCTCATTTTTACTTTACAGATAAGTGTTTAGAAGTTAACTTTACAATTTAGCCTTTAGGCTAAACAGGATATCAGTGGGATTGGGACTAAATTTCAGGAATGGTTTATATACTCAATGACAGCTACAATGACTCCTAGGACTGTGTATCTCCTCATTTTGGAGAAAAAGATGAGAACTTAACTTGCGGGAAGCATAGCTCTATCTTGTTATGTAGAAACATAAAGTTGTTTCATTGTTGTCTATAAAATAAAAATGTGTGCAGTGGAGTGCATATGAAAGCTGAGTAGTCAAAGGAAGGGACATTATCAACGTACTGCCTCTTGATTCCAAATTCATCCTTTTTGCCTTCTGTGTAAAAAGGAATCTGGGCACTTTAAGTATTTTTCCCTTTACCAGATGGTACAATATTAAGTTTGCCAATAGATGGCGCTGGAGAGACATTGCGGGATGAAAGGGTTTTGCTTTCTGCAGCTGATGGCCGCTCACTAGGTTTCTTTAGGGCTCCCGTAAGGCCCCGTTCCTGTAGCTCAGGAGGCTTCCCCAGCCCTGGCTCCTGCAGTGCATGGCAGCAGGTTGCATCCAGCAGCCTCCCCCAGCAATCCCCTCACCCACCCACCCTCCAGCAGTTTTGTAGCAGGGTGCCTCCAGTAAGACACCTCCCAGTAACACCTTTTCCCAGCACCCTGGGGGTGGATTTCCAGCAAGTTCCACCAGTACAGCATCACAGCACCTCTCTGGCATCTGCTGAACCATGGCCATGCCTGTCCAATAAGGTCTGGATGTCAGCCCTGTTGGTGGAGGCTCTATCACAGCCCTAGGGGTAGTAGCTTCCCCTTATATTTGCTATTGCCATAGTCTTTAAATTCTTCTTTACTTATTACATCCTCACTAATATAATATAAGGCGAGTAGGAATGGTCCTTGGCGAGGGGGCTTCTCAAAAGAACATCTCAGCCTGTCCTGCCCTCTCCTAACCCCCACCCTGCCATCTTCCTTCCCTCCTTCTCTACTCCTCCCTCTCAGAGCCCCTTCATCCTCTTCCTCTCCCCTCATTCTCCTTGTTTCCTCTCTTTCTTCTCCTCTCCTCTGTCTCCTTTCTCCCCACCCCCTCCTCCTTCTCCTCTTCTGTCCCTCTCTTCCCTTCCTCCTCACCTTCTCACCTCCTTCCTACCCCTTTTGAAAAATAAACAGCACCACCTGCCCTGCACTTGACATGACGCAAACATCAGATGCGTTAGTGCTTGGCAGAGGGCTTCCTTGCTTCGCTCTGATGTCATGCAGGGAAAAGGTGGACAGAGACACCAGGCAGACACAGCAGGCCGCTGGTGGTCACCTCCCCAGCCCGGCCATCTGCACAGCGCTGGCCCCCCTTCAAACACCTCCTGGAAATTCCATCTCCAAGACATGCTCCTGCACTCTGGCCCCAATCACTGCCTCTGAGTGTCCTCCACTGGCCCCAATCACTAGTTCTGAGAGTCCTCCACTGGGTAGCCAAGGATCCACGGGAGGCCGCAGGGAGGAGGCAGGGACTCACGGCTTCTCCAGGCAGGGCCGCTCATGGAGGTTGTTCCCCAAGCTGAGGTGGCAACTCAGGGTTGATTTTGGAAGAGAAGGGTGTGTGTGTGTGTGTGTGTGTGTGTGTGTGTGTGTGTGTAAGAGAGAGAAGAGGAAGAAGGAGAAGAAGGAGGAGGAGGGAGAAGAAGGAGGAGGAGGAAGAGGAAGAGGAGGAGGCAAGAGAGAGACAGAGAAGAAGAGAAAGAAGAGGAGGAAGAAAACAAAAAAGACAGAGGAGACAGCAAGACAGAGAAGAAGGAAGAGGAGGAGAGGGAGAAAAGAGAGACTGAGAGAGAGGGCGGGGAGAGAGAGATCAGAGAATGTGGATTGAAAACTCTACCTGGAAAGGTCTAAAGAAAAGTCGAGGCACACAGACGACGTGCCACAAGGCGTGAAGGGGCTGAAAATTTCATCCTGGAAGCAGAACGCTCCCCAGAAGAGTGAGGAAGCCAGTGCCCCCTGGGATGTTCAGTGTACCCCACACACCCCCGCCCCACCACAGCCAGGTGTGGCGTCGGGAGATGAGGAGGTGAGCAGAGGTGCTACCTGCGAGGTGGCAGCTGGTTTTTGATAACTGACTGTGGGGTATGCTGTGCCCGCCCAGTGGGAGGGCTGCTGGGTGGATTACAGTGGAGTCTCACACACTGGAATGCAAGGTGTCCACCTGGAGAAGGAAAGGGATAGATGTGTATGAGAATGGAAAATTACCTGTGATGTGCTGATCAAGAAAGAAAAGCAGTTTGTAAATGTATATGTGAACGTGGACATTTTTCTTTCTTTGAGACAGGGTCTAGCTCTGTCACCCAGGCTGGAGTGCAGTGGTGCGATCTCGGCTCACTGCAGCCTCAAACTCCCAGGGTCAAACGATCTCCCACCTCAGCCTCCCAAGTAGCTGGGACTACAGACACGGGCCACCATGCCCTGCTAATTGTTTTTGATTTTTAATAGAGACAAGTCCTCACTATATTGCCCAGGCTGGTTGCAAACTCCTAGGCTCTAGCGATCCTCCCACCTCAGCCTCCCAAAGCACTGGGATTACAGGCGTGAGCTACTGTGCCCAGCCAAACATGGACAATTTTAATTAAAGCTGGAGGGACGAAGCATCACCTTGTGAACAACCATAATCTCAAGAGAAAAGGAGATGAGGAATGCACAGATCATCACTTTCAGCTTCATAGTCTTCCGTAGCATTTGACTGTTTTACAATGTGCATACGTCATTTTGTGATAAAATTGAGATATTTCTCATTTGAAAAATGAATATATAAAATGCAAAAACTGATGCAAGTCAAATTCCCTCTCCAGGCCTCAGTTTCCTTATCTCTAAAGCAGGGGTGACCTTCACTCCCTCCCGTGGTTTGATCTATTTAACAAAGTCTCATGTAACACTTCTTCTGTGTTGGGTACCATTCCACACACTTCACAAACATTCATTCATTCAATCTTTATGCCAGGTCTACAAGGGCGGGACTATTAGTATGCCTGTTTTACAGATGAGGAAAACTGAAGTGCATAGAGGTTGAGTAAACTTGCTCAAGCACACTCAGCCAAGAAGTGGCAGAACCA
Organism: Pan paniscus; assembly: GCF_029289425.2. Lineage (NCBI taxonomy): Eukaryota > Metazoa > Chordata > Mammalia > Primates > Hominidae > Pan > Pan paniscus. The sequence goes on from NC_073259.2 coordinate 123,983,206, forward strand.
AGATTCAAACTCAAGCAGTCAGGCTCTGGAATCTGACTCTTTAGCTACTAGGCAACTTTGTAAAGTGTTGGTGAGAAAATGTATATAAGGTAGTTACCATATAAAATGTATCAGTAATTTTTGGTGGAAGGCGAGATGCTTCTCAGACTCTGCCTAAAAGTGTGTGCTCCCACAAACCCCTGGCATGGCCTCTGGCACACCAAATCACCTGGGACCTGAATTAATGAATGCGTGAATGAATGAAACCACAGCTATTTGAATTCCAGCCGTAAGTTTCTTAGCTTTTATGCATCTCCATCATCTAGCCCAGGACATAGCACATAGTAGGGCTAAGGGATGGAGACAGGGAGAGAGTTGAATGCCCATGTGGCACACAGTAGGCCCTCAGAGTCCTACAGGAAATGACTGACTCTTACAGCAGGATGGTTTTTTCTTCCTCCTGGAGCCCCATCCTGACTCTCTCACTAGACTGTGAGCACCAAGCGGACAAGGACCCCAGCACCCAGGTCAGGGCCTGGCACACAGTAGGGGCTCAATGAAGACTGAAGAGCACATGGTTGAGCAAGTGAGTGAGTAGGGGCTGGAGTAGAGGGCAGGCCAGGGCTGGCTGGGCTTCTGTCCTGGGAACTCAGGTTGGATGACCCCAAAGGGCCAGCATCCTTGCCTCTCTGAATTCTTGAGGTGGCACCAAGCTGCGCCCTCGGCTGGGGGTGAGGGGTAGGGGGGCAGCTGCATCTTCTTCTCTTAGGGGAGGTGAGTGGAGAGGCCATGGCAGGGAAGGGAAGGAAGCCTGCAGGCTGTTGATGGGGGTCTGTGGCTAAGACGAACCCACTCCTCCCTGTTCCCTCCAGGAAAAAGCATCCTAACCCTGAGGAAAAGGTTCTTTAAGGAAACTGTGTGCAGGCTTCTCCCAAAAGGCCTCCTCCTCTCTCCGTCACCCAGAGAAGCACCAGTGTCCACCCTATGAGAAGTCCCACCCAGGCAGCTGGGCGCAGTGGCTCACACCTGTAATCCCAGCACTTTTAGAGGCCGAGGCAGGCAGATCACGAGGTCAGGAGTTCAAGACCAGCCCAGCCAACATGGTGAAACCTCGTCTCTACTAAAAATACAAAAATTAGCTGGGGGTGGTGGCGCGTGCCTGTAATCCCAGCTACTCAGGAGGCCGGGGCAGGAGAATTGTTTGAACCTGGTAGGCAGAGGTTGCAATGAGCTGAGATCATGCCACAGCACTCCAGCCTGGACAACAGAGCAAGACACCATCTCAAAAAAAAAAAAAAAAACAAGAACAAGAAGTGCCACCCAGGAAGGCTCCCCTGCCTAAGTAAAGCCCCATGGGTAGTATTAAAAATCCCTTCTATTTTCCAGGACCACCCCCACCCCCTCCCCCGAAACGTGATCTGTTTCAGCCCCTTTCACCTGCTTCCCTACTGCAGAAGAGACTCCCATTGGCCCTGGCCCAGGAAAAGGGCCCAATCAACACCTATGCTAGCCTCATTCAGGGAACATTTCCTGAGCACCTTCTCCAGGCAAGAGCCACACTGGTTGCTGGGCAGGCAGTGGGGAGACTGGGAGTGATGGCTTAGGAGCTTCCAGTCAGGTGGGCTGTGGAGCTTCCAGTGGGGTGGATCTATACTCAGATCAAGGCCATCCGTGGTACTGTGGACTCTGTCTGGAGCCCAGAGGAGCCAGCCCTAGAGCCAGCATGGAAGACTTCCTGGAGGAGGTGTCTGAGCAGAGACTGGGAGGAAGAGCTTGAGTTGAAAGAGTGGGGTTAGAGATGGAGAAAGTGGCCTGAGTTAAGAGAAGGCCTGGTTTAGTGGAGGAGTTGAGAGTCACACCATACAGCAGGTAAAGGAGTGGGTATGTGCAGCCAGGATGGGGCGGGGAACCTGGCCAGGTTCATTCTGTCATCCAAGGGAGCAGAGAAGGGGACATTTGTTCCAGCCCCTCTGGTCCTGGTGCCTGCCTTTCCTGCAGGACTGGCCAATGCCCTGAGGCTTGAATTTCTAAGATGCTCCTTCCCCTTTTGTCCTCATGCCTGATATGGGTTGAATTATGTCCCCTGAAAAAGACATGTTGAAGTCCTAACTCCCAGTACCTTCGAATGTGACTTTATTTGGAAATAGGGTCTTTGCAGATGGAATCAAGTTAAGATGAGGTTGCACTGGATTAGAGTGGGCCCTAAATTCAATGACCAGTGTCCTTACAGGGAGAAGGAGGCTTAGAGACACAGACGCGCACAGAAGGAAGGCGGCCACACGATGATGGGGGCAGAGACTGGAGTGATGCAGCTACAGGTAAGGAGCACCAAGGTGCAGCAGCCACCGGGCTCTGGAAGAGGCACAAAGGATGCTCCCCTAGAGCCTTCGGAGGGAACACGGCCCTGCCAATGCCTCGGTTTCAAATTTCTAGGCTGCAGAAAAAATTTCTGTTGCTTTCAGCCACCTGGTTTGTGGCGATTTGTTACACAGCCCTGAGAGATTAATGCATACCCTGAGAACTACATGGGTAATTCCAGCTCACATTGGCTGTGCTTTGGAAATCAGTACCTGGAGTTTGGCAGGACCAAAAAGGGCTAGGGGCTGGCTGGGATGATGCTTTCTAATGCTACAGTGTCGGTCACTTTTCTAGGGTTATTGGCCCTCATAAAATAGTTAAGCTGGCCGGGGTGGCTCATGCCTGTAATCCCAGCACTTTGGGAGGCCAAGGCGGGCAGATCACCTGAGGTCAGGAGTTTCAGACGAGCCTGGCCAACATGGCGAAACCCCATCTCTACTAAAAATACAAACATTAGCTGAGCATAGTGGTGCACGCCTGTAATCCCAGCTACTCGGGAGGCTGAGGCAGGAGAATCACTTGAACCCGGGAGGCAGAGGCTGCAGTGAGCTGAGATCACGACATTGCACTGCAGCCTGAGCGAAAGAGCGAGACTCCATCTCAAAAAAAAAAAAAAAATCGCTAAGCTGAGTTAGCTGCTGAGCCTTCACTTTGCTGGGAATCTCATATCTGCCAAAGGACCTGTCAAGTTGAGTTGAATACAAAATACTTGAGCTCAACAGAAAGACACAGGGGTGGGGGCCTGGAAGACCCCAAAATTTTTGTCTGCTTTCTTTTCTAAGATTCTTCTGCAACCTATCAAGTCAAAATGCCCCTGTTTGAGCCCCTATCGAGTCAAAATCTCTTCCTGAATTCAGAGCTGCTGTGAATACTTTTTTCCAGAAAGGAAATATGTTTAAATGCCTTTGCTAAGTAAAAAGTAAAATATGTTTGTTTGTTTTAATCAGAAAATACAAAGAAGAGCCAGGTGTGGTGATTCACCCCTATAGTCTCAGCTACTGGGGAGACTGAGGCAGGAGGATAACATGAGCCCAGACCAGCCTGGACAACATAGCAAGACACCTGTCTCTAAAAAGGGGAAAAAGAAAATACAAAGAGGTAGTAAGGAAAATAATTCAGCTCTAATCACACTCCACAGACAGAAAGAATAGGAATTTGCTGGTGTGTTTCCCTTTAGACTTTTTCCTTATAACATATAGACATATATTTTTTCCTACTAAATATGCATAATCTATCATAGTGTGTGTGCATACATGCAACTCAAGAATATATTATTCCGGCTGGGCTTGATGGCTCACACCTGCAATTTGGGGAGGCCAAGGCAGGGGAATCACTTGAGCCCAGAAGTTCGAGGCTGCAGTAAGCTATGATGGTACCACTGTACTCCAGTCTGGACGACAGAGTGAAACCCTGTCTCTAATACACACACACACACACATATATAATATATACACACACAGACACACATATATAATATATACACAAACATATATGTTTGTATATATGTGTGTGTGTATATATACACACACACACACACACACATGCCCTAAGAGCTACATGGGTAATTATACACACATACATATATACACATATGTAATATGTACATATGCATATATCTGTGCATGTATATACATATATGTACAGATACATATAATTGGAATTTTATATGCAATTGCAACTGAGGCTGAACATTGCCAGATTTTTTTCAAGTTCTAACTTGTCCTCTTTCCCAGAAATAACCACTCTCCTGATACTGGTGTCTATCATTCCCACACAGGTTTTTGTGGTTTTGCCTCATATACAAGTATCCAGAAACTACATGTACCATTGTTTTGTGTGTTCTGAAATTTTACCCAAAAACTTGCTATTGAAATGCACATTTTCTATTGCAATCTGTTCTCACTTAGCACCATGCTTTTAAAAATGTTGACGTCTATAGATCTAGTCCATACTTCTTGCGATGGTGTCTCTCTGAAGAATCCTAATACACCATTCAATAGGGTTGTTTTTTCTGTTATGAATAATCCACAGTTTGTTTAACCACTCCCCTGCTGAAGGCAACTGGGTTGTTCACTATGACTGACACATTGCAATAAGCATCCTTTTTACGCCTTTATAAAGGTTTCTTAGACAAGACCCCAAAAAGTGGAATTACCGCACATCTCCTAGGTATGACCCATCTTCAGTGCAATTGGATACTGCAAAGTTATCCTTCAAAGAGACTGAACCAATGTCACTCCCACTATTCTAAGAGATCCTGTTTGCCCACATTCTGGCCAACTCTTGAGGTTAATTAGATTTTTGGTTTAGTTTTTGCCAATAGGGTGAGAGTGAAATGGTATCTCATTCTTTTTATATGACTTTCCTCAATGTGTGGCACGTCTTTTCATGTTGATTGGCAGGTCAGCCTTCTTCCCCTGAATTGGCTATTTATAGCTCTTGCCTATTTTTCTACTGGGCTATTTTGTCTTTTTTCCTGCTGATTTTTAGATCTTTATATATTCCTGAGACTGATTTTTAGTCTTTTCTGTGTGTTGCAAATATTTTCTCTGTAGCTGATCTTTTCACATTGGATGGAAAGCTTTTTTCTCTGGAAGTTTTTAGTTATGAGTTTGACTTCTTATATTCTTTTTTTAAAGAGTCTCATTCCAACATCATAAAAATATTCAGCCAGGTGTGGTAGCTCCTGCCTGTAATCCCAGCACTTTGGGAGGCTGAGGCAGGGAGATTGCTTGAGACCAGGAGTTTGAGACCAGCCTAGTTAACATAGTGAGACCCCCATCTCTACAAAAAATACAAAAATTAGCTAAGGTTTGTGGCGCACACCTGTAACCCCAGCTGCTTGGGAGGCTGAGGTGGGAGGCTCGCTTGAGCCTGGGAGGTTGAGGCTGCAGTGAGCCGTAATCACACCACTGCACTCCAGCCAGGGTGACAGAGACCCTTTCTAAAAAAATAAAATCTGTTTTCTTTTAACAGTTTTAAGGTTATGCTTTTCATATATAGCTCTTACTCCTCTCAGGCTACTGCAAGAGTGACATTTTATCTTTTTTTTACATATGGACAACCAACTTCCCAGCACTAATTATGTGTACCTACCTGGGTGTAGGACTGTCTGGACTCGGTTTTGCTTTCCCACTGATTTGCAACACTGTTGTCATAAAACAGGCACACTATGTGTCAGGCTCTGGGTTCTGTGCTGTTGATCTATTTGTCTGTCCCTGCACCAGTGCCATATTGTCTTAGTAACTACAGTGTTATCATAAGTTCTACATCCTGGTAGGATGAATCCTTTCCTTTTTAGACTTCCCTTTCAAATTTTGTCTTGACTAGTCTTAACACCAATCTTCCAAAGAAATTTTGGAGTCAGATTGATATGTTTCACACACACCGTCTCTCCGCTGCAATATTTATTGGAAGTGCACTTAATTTATAAAATAATTGGGAAGACTTGATCTTGTCATGGTATCAAGACTTCCTGTTGGTGGCTGGGCACAATGGCTCATGCCTATAATCCCAGCACTTTGGGAGGCCAAGATGGGTGGATCACTTGAAGTCAGGAGTTCGAGACCAGCCTGGCCAACATGACGAAACCCTGTCTCTACAAAAGTTACAAAAATTAGCTAGGCATGGTGGTGCATGCCTGTAGTCCCAGCTACTTGGAAGGCTGAGGCAGAAGAATCACTTGAACCTGGGAGGCGGAGGTTACCGTGAGCTGAGATCGTGCCACTGCACTCCAGCCTGGGTGACAGAGTGAGACTCCGTCTCAAAAAAAAAAAAAAAAAAAAAAGTCCTGTTGGTATTAGAGGGATCCTAACAGACAGACCCTGATATATCAATGGCTTAACACATTTGTTTCTTGCTCTCACAATGACCAATGTCCCCAGCTGGCTCTGTTCCATCTTGCAGTTTACAGCTTGAGAACACATGGCTTTTAAGACTCTCTGGCTGGGGAAGAGGGGACAATGGAAGTGAAACACATCCCTCCCACTCACAACCCATTGGCCAGAACCAGTCAGATGGCCCCAACTTGGCTGCAAGGGAGCCTGGGAAATGGCACAGAGCACGTGGAATATTGGTGAAGACAGTTCCTGTCACATGCTCTATCTCTGCATATTTAGGTCTTCTTGAATTGCTATCAACTTTTCATTGCTATTTTAAGTAACTTTTTATTCATTGTGTTTTCTTATCATTTGTTGCTCATATACAGAGACTGTTTTTTTGTCATATACATTTTGTAAGCAGCAACATTACTGAACTCTTTTATTCTAATGATTTTTGTGTGAATTCCTTTGGAATTTCTATGCAAATGAAAAATTGTGAAAAATAATTTTTTTCTCCTTTTCAAATCCTCATTCCTTTGAAGTGACTCTGACTAAAGCCACCAGTACAATGCTGATCAGAGACACTTGATTTTACACGTGACTTCAAAGGGTTTGCTTTTAACATTTTGCTAAATTACATAACCCCGCTGTCACTCAGTTGTCCCATCTATAAAAGGAGAATTATGATAGCACCTTTTAAAGGGTTGTTTTGAAAACTAGGCTGGGCACAGTGGCTCACGCCTGTAATCTCAGCACTTTGGGAGGCCGAGGCAGGCAGATCACCTGAGGTCAGGAGTTCAAGACTACCCTGGCCTACATGGTGAAACCCCGTCTCTACTAAAAATAAAATAAAATAAAAGTTAGGCGTGGTGGTGGGTACCTGTAATCCCAGCTACTTGGGAGGCTGAGGCAGGAGAATCACTTGAACCCAGGAGGTGGAAGTTGCAGTGAGCTAAGATTGTGCCACTGCACTCCAGCCAGGGCCACAGAGTGAGACTCTGTCTCAAAAAAAAGAAAAAGAAAGAAAGAAAAGAAAACTAAATAATATATATGACATGTAGTTAGAACAATTATTATCATTGATACTGTTATTAGTATTAATATTGTTTGCTATAAATAACAAGGTAGATGTTCTTTACCAGATTAAAGAGGTTCTCATCTCATACTAGCTTGCTAAGTATGTTTTAATCACAAATACTGTTGAATTTTACAAATTATCATTGTGCATCTATTCTTTAATTTTGTAATAAAATTATTTGTAAAGACAGAGTCTCCCCATGTTGCTCAGGCTGGTCTTGAACTCCTGGACTCAAGCAATCCTCCTGCCTCAGCCTCCCAAAGTGCTGGGATTACAGGCATGAGCCACCATGCCTGGCCAGTGCATCTATTCATATTGATAAAATAAATTACATTTGTAAATTGCTTCAATGTTGCGTCATCCTTGTGATACTCAGTTGATGATGACACATTTATTTTTTAACACCATTCTGGATCATCTGGGTATTTTAACACCATTCTGGATCATCTGGGTAAATACGTTATTTTGGATTTTTCCATCAGTGTTCTAAGTGAGGATAAGCCTATAATTCTTCTTTCCCCTGGAACTTTCCTCTTCATCTCTTCAACTTCTACGTGTTCTCCAACAAGGAAGTCTAGCCCCCTCTCTTCTCTGTTTGCACTCCCTCTCTGCGTGACTGTCCTGCAGCTTGAATTCCAATTTTATATTCCTCAGTGATTTACTACTTTTGCTAAATATCATTTTTAATAGTTGGTCATCTTGATGAATCTAGCTATAGTTTATTTATATTCCCAGCTAGATAATATTCCACTGCCTAACTACACCACAGTTTACTGTTGATGAATATTTCTAGTTGGAAGCTATTGTAAATAATAATGCTATGAACATGCTTAACAACTCTCTTGGTACATGAGTTTCATTTCTTACATCTCTAGGAGTTGAACTGCACTTGTTTAGTATTTCAGTTCATCTTTGCTGTGTTAACAAACCACCCTGAAACATAATAGGCTAAAACAAGAATAATTTTTCACAGTTCTTTGGGTCAGCATTCTGGGAAGATCCAAAGAACTGTGGGATCTTTGGCTGGGACATTTGATTCTCTTTCATGTGTTCTCTTGAGAAGGCTGGCCTGGAGTTTTCCACATGGTTGTCTCAGGGCAGCAAGAGATTGCAAAAGGAAGCCACAAGGCTTCTTGATGCCTGGCCTTGAAATGCTCACTATGTCACTTCACTGAATTTCACATGGGACCCATCACTGGCTCGAATGCAAGAGTGGAGAAATAAACTCCACTTCTTGATGGGAGGAGCTAGAGAAATCACATTGCAAATCATAGAACAGAGATTGGAGGAATTTGTGTACTCTTTTTGTAAGCCACCATATTCAACTTTAGTAGATATTTAAAAACTATTTTCCAAAACTGTTTTATTAACTTAGAAGTCTTTTTTTGGAACTATTTTCATACCTCCTTAGGTGGCCTTAATATATACATACATATATATATATATATATGTATGTATGTATATATTATATGTATGTTATATGCATATATATATATATATATATATATATTTGAGATGGAGTCTTGCTCATTGCCCAGGCTGGAGTGCAGTGGCACCATATCAGCTCACTGCAGACTCCACCTCCCAGGTTCAAGCGATCCTCCTGCCTCAGCCTCCTGAGTAGCTGGGATTACAAGCATGTGTCACCATGCCCAGATAATTTTTGTATTTTTAGTAGAGTTGGGGTTTCACCACATTGGCCAGGCTGGTCTCAAATTCCTGACCTCAGGTGATCCGCCCACCTCGGCCTCCCAAGGCACTGGGATTACAGGCGTGAGCCACCATGCCCGGCCTATATTTTTTATTCATATGTTCTTCTGTCTCCCAGATGCTCTATTTCGGGGGTCAGCAAAGAGCCAGATTAAGCTTGCAGGCTATCTCGTCTCTGTCACAATGACTCAATTCCGCCATTGGAGTGAGAAAGCAGCCATGGAAAATGTATAAGTGATGACAAGTGGCTGTGTTCCAATAAAACTTTATTTGTAAAAACAAGTCATGGCAGAGGTCCCAGAAGTAGATTCACCTAATTATAATCAAATGATCTTTGGCCAAGGAGCAAAGTTTTCTCTCAATTTTGCTGTGAAAGGCAATAGAATGGAGGAAAGATTATCTTTTCAACAAACAGTCCTAGACATCCACATGCAAAAAAGGGAATTTAGACATAGATGTTAAAGCCTTTGCAAAGTTAATTCAAAGTGGATCATACGCCTACATACAAAACATGACACTATAAAACTTTCAGGAGATAACATAGGACCACATCTAGGTGACCTTGGGTACGGTGCTGACTTTGTGGATATAACACCAAAGGCACAATCCATGAAAGGAGTAGTTGATAAGCTGGACTTCATTCAAATTAAAAGCTTCTGCTCTGTGGAAAACACTGTCAAAAGAATGAGAAGACAAGCAGAGACTAGGAGAATATATTTGCCAAAGACACCTCTGATAAAGGACTGTTATCAAAATGTGTAAAGAACTCTTAAAACTCTATAATAACAACCTGATTTTTTTTTTTTTTTTGAGACAGTCTTGCTCTGTCGCCCAGGCTGGAGTGCAGTGGCAAAATCTTGGTTCACTGCAACCTCTGCCTCTCGGGTTCAAGCGATTCTCCTGCCTCAGCCTCCCTAGTAGCTGGGATTACAGGAGCCCGCCACCACGCCCGGCTAATTTTTGTGTTTTCAGTAGAGATGGGGTTTCACTATGTTGGCCAGGCTAGTCTCGAACTCCTGATCTCAAGTGATCTGCCCACCTCAGCCTCCCAAAGTACTGGGATTACAGGCATGAGCCACCACACTGGCCCCCAACCTGATTTAAAAACAGGCCAAAAACCTTAACAGACACCTCACCACAGAAGATATACAGAAGGCAAATAAAATAAGCACGTGAAAAGATGTCCCTCATCTATGTCACCAAGGAAATTCAAATTAAAACAATGAAACCACTACACACCTGTTAGAATGGCCCAAATCCAGAACACTGACAACACCAAATGCCGGCGAGAAGGTGGAGCAACAGGAACTCTCTCATTCACAGCCGATGGGAATGCAAAATGGCCCAGCCACTTTGGAAGATAGTTTGGTGGTTTCTTACAAAACTAAACCTACTCTTATGATAGCATCCAGTAATCGCATTACTTGGAACTTACAACAAGGATTTGAAAACATCTGGATATTCATAGCAGCTGCACATGGATGTTCATAGCAGCTTTATTTCTAATTGTCAAAACATAGAAGCAAACTTGATGACCTTCAGTAGATACATGAATAAATAAATGGTGATCTATCCAGACAATTTAATATTATTCAGTGCTAAAAAGACATGCACTATATGTTAAATGCATAGTACTAAGCAAAAAAAAACAAAAAAAAAAAACCCAGTTTGAAAAGGTTACATGCTATGCAATTCCAACTATATAACATTATGGAAAAGCCAAACTATGGAAACAGTAAAAAGATCAGTGGTCACCAGGGATTAGGGGTAGGACAAAAGATTTTTAGAATAGTGAAACTACTCCATGATGCCACAATGATGGATACATTTCATTATGTATTGGCCCCTGTATTAGTCTGTTTTCATACTGCTACAAAGAACTGCCAGGGACTGGGTAATTTATAAAGGAAAGAGGTTGAATTGACTCACGGTTCAGCATGGCTGGGGAGGCCTCAGGAAACTTAGAATCAGCAGGTGAAGGGGAAGCAAGATACTTTCTTCACAAGGCGGAAGGAAGAAGTGCTGAGTGAAGGGGGAACAGCCCCTTATAAAACCATCAGATCTCATGAAAACTCACTCTCACGAGAACAGCATAGGGGAAATTGCCCTCATGATTCAATTACCTCCACCTGGTCTCTCCCTTAACATGTGGCGATTATGAGGATTATAATTCAAGATGAGATTTGGGTGGGGACACAAAGCCTAACCATATCAGTCCCAAACCCAAAGAATATACACCACCAAGCATGAACCCTAATGTGAGCTATGGACTCTGGGTGATAATGATGTGTCACTGTAAGTTCATCAGCTGTAGCAAATGTTCCACTCTGGCGCAGGATGTTGATGATGGGGGAGGCTGTGCATGTGGGGTGGGGGGCATAGGAGAAATCTCTGTGTTTTCCTCCCAATTTTGCTGTGAACCTAAAACTGCTCTTAAAAAATAGAATCTTTAAAAAACAAATAAAAAACAGATGGTAATCTGGATGTGGCCCATGGGCCATATTTGGCAACCCCTGTTCTATTACATTAATTGTGTGTTCTGAGAGCTCTGCCCATGCTGTTTGGCTTCCTTAGGTAAGGCATTTTATTTGTTAAAGCACAGGGGCTCGAGGAGGGTTGTGGAGCTTTCCTGTCGGGCAGGAATCTCTCGGCCTCACTGAGGCTCCAAGGATACAAAGCTGTCTTGATCTTGCCCCCGGGTTGTGACTCTCTAGATGCTGCTTGATTGTAGGAGAGAGAGCCACAAACCGGTCTGTCTGATGGATCCCAGATGACCCCAGGACTTGTTCACACACTTGCTCACAAACTACTGGACTCTAGCTATGAGCAGCTATTTCAGTCCAGGACAGACAAATTACTTGGAGTTGTGAGTTGTGGGGAGGGAGCTATTTTGGGTGGACACCACCCAAAATGTTTTCCTGGGTAAATGCACAGTATTTGCCCGGCTTATATTTTCTGTCCTTATTCCAGGATCCCCCACTCTTCCCTCTTCCTCCTTGCATCAGTGCCTTTGTGACTGCTGAGCCTTGCTTTTTGGTCTTGTTCATTATGTGATTAATTTTTGTAAATGCTTGAAAAAGATATGCAGTCTCTAATTATGGAGTTCTGTGCATGTCCATTAGATCTAGGCTGTTAATTGTGTCACTCTCATCATCCATGTTCTTATTTACCTTTTGTCTATTTCAGCTCTCAATTACTGGGAGAAGCATGTTAAAATCTTCCACTGTAATTGTGGATTTGGGGTATGATGAGTGCATACAAGTTTAAAATTATTCTAGCTCCCTGTTAATTAAATCTTTTAACATTATGGTGTAAGCTTCTTTATTTCTGACAGTGCTATTTGCCTTAAAGTTTTTTCTGCCTGACAGCAATTTGGTCATACGAGCTTGTTCTCAGTATTTGCTTGACTTACATTTTTCTGTCTTTGTACTTGTAATCTTTCTGAGTCTTTACTGTTTTAGCTGTTTCTTTTATAAACAATGTATAGCTGGTTGCTGTTTTTAATTTTGTTTTTAATCCCACAAGACAATGCTTTTTGTTGACATTACTGATATATTTAGATTTATTGTGACTGCTGATATATTTGAATCTATTTCTAGAGTCTTTTTTATATCATTTATCATTCTTCTTCTGTGCATCATTTTTTTTCCCTTTTCTGCTTTCTACTAGATTGACTTAGTTTTCCTTATATCCCCTTTGGCCTTTCTGTGGGGTCAGAAACTGTACATTCTGGTCCTATGATTTTAGTGTCTACAGTTAAATTTTTAATATATCCCCTTGACTTCAGGCTAATTATGGATAATTGAGTTAATCAATGTTTATGCTTTCCTTTCTGGCAATAAGGAAACTTAGAATATTTTTATTCAGATTATCTTGTAGCAATATGTATTTCCACATGGTTTTATGTCCTCAAAAACACTCATTGCTCTTGCTTTGTACAATTAGAGCATTTGGATTTACCCACATATGTGCCAGTTTTTTTTCACCATTTTGTCTCATATTTCACTGATTCCCTCTGGATTTGGTTTCCTTCTCCCCAGGAACATGCATTGATAGTTATTTCAGCGTGTCAGTTGATGATAAAAATTTACCTTGTGTTTATTTGAAAATGACTATTTCAACTCTCATTCTTGAGTGATAGTTTCACTGGGTATAGAATTCTGGGTGGTCAATTACTATTTTCTCAGCACTTTTATCTTCTGTCATTGCTGGTGAGAAGTTTGGTATTAGGACTTTGTTGGTAATCTTTCTTTACCTTTCACTTGATCAAGATTTTTTCAATGGATTACAATATCTTTCTTGGCTTTTATGTTCTATGGTTGTATTATGACATGTATTTATTTTTACTTATCCTGCTAGGATATTATTGGACATCTTGGATTTAAGGATTCATGTCTTTCATTAATTATATGAAAACATATTTTGGATAATGCCTCTGTTCAATTTTCTCTGCTCTCTCCTGCTAAAATTTCTATTACTTGCCTGTCAGACCTTCTCATTCTATCACTAAAGCTGCTTAACCTCTTTTTTTATATTTTCTGTCACTTGGTGTCTTTATGCGGCATTCTGAACATTTCCTCACATTTGTCTTTTAGTTCAAAGTTATGGTTGTTATTGTCTGCTGCTAAATCTTGTTTTATATATTAATGTAAAAGTTCATATTCAATAGTACAGTAGAGAAATTATGGTTAATAATAATTTATTATATAATTCAAAAAAACTAGAAGAGAAGAATTGTAGTGTTCCCAGCATGAAGAAAAGATAAATGTTTGAGGTTTTGGATACCTCAATTACCCTGATTTGATTATTACAAACTGTGTACATGTATCAAAATATCACATGTGGCCCCAATATATGAACAGCTATATCAATATTTAAAAAGGCTTAATGTAAGAAAAAAGTTTATATATTACTCTATCAGAATTGTTTTACATACTTAAAGTGCTTGTAGTCTCAGCTACTTGGGAGACTGAGGCAGGACAACCTCTTGAGCCCAGGAGTTGGAGTCCAGCTTGGGCAACATAAGGCGACCCCATCTCAAAAAATAAAAATAAAGATAAATTTACATTATGGTGAAATACAGTTATTTGTTTCTTTCATAATTGTATTTATTTAAAACATTTAAGAACATCATTCCGAGAAGGGATCCCTAGGCTTCCATAGACTGCCATAAAGGTCATGGCACACAGAAAGTGGAGATTCTCATCTAAAAGGATGGGTTTTACATGTGATCCTAAATTTTTAGGTAGTTTTTAAGCAGAAGTTTTTGGTTTGGTAGTTCACAGTGTTGCCTGAAAAAGAGCCACATCACTGTTGGAGATGCCCAGGTGCATCCCCAGCACTGCCCAGCCCTGAGCTCATGGATGGGTCTGGCAGAATGGGGAGTGGGGGCAGGAGTGTGCCAGGCTTAGTATTAAATGAGTCTGGCCTTCAATTAGCCCCCCTAGTTGAACAGGACATGAAGGTGAAGATAGCTGGGCCAACAGTAAAGATACATTGACAGGTACCCAAAGATACTTCCTTTGGAAGGAAATTCTTCATGCTTGAGAGCTGAGAAAGGAAAAAGTAGGGGCTGAACTGCAGCTATGTGCCAGAGACTGGTCCAGGCATGGAGAGACAGGGATGTATTCCTACAAGGTGTGGATCTCAACTCTGAGGAGTTCACAGTCCAAAAAAGGAGATCATTTATTTAAGGGGGAAACTGAGGCTCCCAATTGCTCACTGATTGTAATGGAAGGTATAAGTGCAGATGTGCAAAATACAATGTGTAAACATCTTCATAGTTTACAAACTGTTTTCATTCCACAGAAGTCTAATGAGCTTCCCTTTTAAAGATGGGGAAACTGAGGCTCAGAGGGCAAATCATGTCATTCTCTGTGCCTCAGTTTCTTCATCTGTCAAATGGGGATAACAAGGGCACCAACCTCTTTGGGCTGATGTGAGAATTAAGTGAGTTGGTATACATGAAGTGCTTACAACCGAGACTATAGGAGAGGCAGCACAAGTGTTATTGATTAGTTATTACTCACCCATCACCCGGAATCTAGCCACCCTCACTGGCCCTAGACACGCCCTGCTACAGAACCTTGTTCCGTTTTCTTTGTAGCACTTATCCTTGTCTGAAATTATACTTTCCTTTAACTCTATGCCTGATCATTATGAATCCCCCTAAAGATCACATGTACCTTGAGGACAGGGACCTCAACTGCAGCCCCAGCACCCTGGACATGGTGGCGCTGGATAAATACTGCTTGTCTGCAAGGGACTAAGAAGCTGGTGGAGGTTGGATTTCAGGAAATCCTCAATTAATCTCGAGCCACAGGCCAGCCTCCTGCTATGAACCATGGAAAATGGCCTGGGAACTGCTACACACCTGATCAGCCACAGCCATGACTGTCATCAATGCCACCATGTCCAGCCCTGTCTCCTCCAGTGGTGTCCTCATTCCTGTTCTCCTGATGCACTCTGCTTAGATTTCTATTTATAACCCCTTTTGGCAATGATTGGTTTTCTGGACAGTCTGGGAAGATCCTTATAGGCAGAAACTAAACTACAGATGGACCGGACTTGCAATGGTTCAACTTTCAATTTTTCAACTCTACAATGGTGAAAAAGCAATACATATTCAGCAGAAACTACTTCGAGTGTCTATACTACCATTCTGTTTTGGATTTCCAGTACAGTATTCAATAAATCCCATGAGGCCAGATGCGGTGACTCACACTTGTAATCCTAGCTCTTGAGGAGGCCGAGGTGGGCGGATCACATGAGCCCAGGAGTTGGAGACCAACCTGGGCAACATGGCAACCCTGTCTCTGCAAATTACAAAAATTAGCTGGGCATGGTGGTATGTGCCTGTGGTCCCAACTACTTGGGAGGTTGAGGTGGGAGGATCACTTGAGCCCAGGAAGTCAAGGCTGCAGTGAGGTGTGATAGTGACACTACACTACAGCCTGGGTGACAGAGCAAGACCCTGTCTCAAAAATCAATCAACAAATAATTAAAAATAAATTTCATAAGATATTCAACACTATATTATAAAAGAGGCTTTGTGTTAGATGATTTTGCCCACCTGTAGGCTAACGTAAGTGTTTTGAGCACATTTAAGGCAAGCTAGGCTAAGCTGTGATGCTCAGTAGGCTGAGTGTACTAAATAGATTTTCTACATAAGAGTGTTTTCAACTTACAATGGGTTCATTGTTACATAACCCCATAGTAAGTCGAGGAGCATCTGTCGTCATCTCTGACTCCCCAGCCAGTGCCGGGCATGTAGAAGGTGTTCGAATGAATGAATGAATGAATGAATGATAGGTAACTCCAGGATAGGGTTGCCAGATGCAAGACACCTAGTTGAACTTGAATTTCAGATAAATGATGAATGCTTTTTTACTATCAGTCTGTCCTAAATATGGCATGGTAAATACATTAAAAATTGTTTTCTGAAATTTAACTGGACATCCTGCGTTTTTATTTACTATTAATAAATCTGGCAACCTTATACCACCTGCAGCAAGGGACAGGAAGGGGTGGCTAGACAGAGAGGTCCAAGTTAAATGTGAGCCTGGGCCTGCTGGGGAGGTGGGTGTGGCAGGCACCATAGCGGTCAGAGCAGTGGTTTCTGAAATGTGGCCTTGGAGGATCCAATTCAGAGAAAGTGTCCAAGGGTCTAGGGTCAACCCCTCTGCCTCTGACCTCACAGGGACAGTCAGTGAGGACAAGATGAAAGACAATAAGACGAGGGCTCCGGCTAGTGGCTGCCAGAAGGGAGGGGAGAGGGAGGAAGATCACTTTGGATAAGGGGAACACCCTTATTTCAGGTCTAGCACACAACAGGCCCTCAAGAAAGATATCTTCACCTGCAAACACCACACACACACACACACACACACACACACACACACACACACACACCCTGTGGCCGGCTCCATTCTGTCTTCCCCAGGCTAAGCACAGGCTTCAGAGACCACCGGCAGCATGAAGTATTGTGTTTATCCTCAGGACTCGCTGCTACCTTCCAACATTGACAAACTGCTCCATACATTTCTACAGAATTTTATAGCTTTTTCCAATTTAACTTTTTTTTTTTTTTTTTTTTTGAGATGGAGTCTCCCTCTGTTGCCCAGGCTGGAGTTCAGTGGTGCAATCTCAGCTCACTGCAACCTCCACCTCCCAGGTTCAAGTGATCCTCCTGCCTCAGCCTCCCAAGTAGTTGGAACTACCGGTGCGTACCACCATGCCCGGCTAATTCTTGTGTTTTTAGTAGAGTCAGGTTTTCACCGCATTGGCCAGGCTGGTCTCAAACTCCTGACCTCAAGTGATCTGCCCATCTCAGCCTAGCAAAGTGCTGCAATGATTACAGGCATGAGCCACCATGCCCGGCCTCCAATTTAACTTTTTTATTATGGAAAACTTCAAGCACACACAGGAGTAGAAAAAGGATAACAAGCCCCCGGGCCCTTAGCCCAGATTTGAGGGCGGTTCTCCCACCCTTTGCATCTGCACTCTCCCTCGATCCCCTGCATCCACTCACGTCCTCTGTGCACCTTTTAAAGCAAAGCCCCAACATCACATCATTTTATCCAACTTTACAACTTTTAAGGGCTTCACAAACCTACCGAGCCCTCCCTGAGAGATGGGGATTGTCAGCCCATTTTACACATGTGGAAACTGAGGCTCAGAGAAGTGAAGTTCTTGTCCAAAGTGACATCACTGCCGAGGGGGGTGCTGGCACCCAGCTGCCCAGCCTTCCCAGGCCCTGAGACCCACGCTCTGTCCACAAGGCCCCACGCCAAGCCCATGGGGGCACAGAGCTGAGCCAGCCCTCTTCCTCTTCCCCAACCCGGGGCTCCAGACGGCTGGACTTTGATCCTTGCCAGGGCTGAATTCCAGATGGAGGGCTTCCCGGCTGCTTGGGCAATACGATTGATGGTGTGTTAATGATGTCAGGGCTATAGACAAACTCCAGCCTTGGCCGGGTGCAGAGGGCCAATTATCAGTGGTGATCGGAGCCAGGCACTCCGGCCCCATCAGCTCATGGGCAGGGAAGACGCAGGGAAGGGGACATGGGGACTTCTTGCAATGGAGCAGTTGACAGAATCAGAACTACCTGCCAGGTGAGAGCCAGAGGTGCCTGTTCCTTCAGGGTCTTAGGGTGGCTTCATGGTGTGGGAGACGGGAGTGTAAAGGGGACACTGAAACCCTCCATATGGGGTTCGTAGGAAGAGCACTGGATTCAAAGTCCAGCCACTGACTTGGCCACTGAGAATGACCTTGGCTCCCTCCTTCCCTCTCTGGGCCTCAGTTCATGCATCGATAACAAAAAACGATTGTACAGTTGGATGAGATCAGAGGTCAGCAAAGTTCTTCTGCAATGGGTCAGACAGTAAATCCTGCAGGCTTTGAAAACCACACTGTGGCAGGAAAGCAGCCATAGGCAATACCCAAACCAATGGGCGTGGTGGTGTTCCAATAAAACTTTATTCACAAAAACAGGTGGAGGGCTGGGTTTGGCCCTCAGGCTGTAGTTTGCTGACCCCAGGTCACAAAAGGTTATTTGAGCTCCTCATAAATGTGGGAAACAGATATGTAGCTCTCTGTTAGGGTTCACAAACTCACACCTACAGGGGCCGGGCAGGGAACGTGAATGAATAAAACAAACGTCAGTGCAAGGCGTTAGGGCATGGTAAGGATTGCAGCAAACTGGCCAGTCCGTGTCCGAATTAAAAATGGATGGGCTGGGGGGCTTCTACAGGGCTCCAGACTCCAGTCAGTCACTACCAGGTGGAAATATAGATCTTGCTCCCAGATATAAGTGATCGCTCAAGAGAAGGTAAAAATCTGCTTTTTTTTTAGAAAAAAAAAAGTGAATTATCCTATTTTGAAATGTTGGCTACTGATTCAAACTTTTTAAAAACACTGTGCAGTCCAAATCCATCCTGCAGAGGCAAAGGCCGTATTAGGCCCAAGGGTCACCCACTTGTAAACTCTGCCCTACGTTTAGAGGACATTTTTGCCCTTCAGGAACCGTGTTAGTAATTCGCAAAAGCACAGGGGTGATTTAGGGTCTTGAGCTCAGTGGACAGTATTGCTGCTTTCCCCGACATCGTGGACGCCCACAGGCAGATGGAAAGGTCAGGAATACAGATGAGGAAAGGGCCGATCTGGCCTCAGCTCAGAAGGCTTCACAAGCTACAGAGGACTTACCAGAGAAATCTCCCTGCTTGCTCAGTGTTGCCACCGGCTCTGGAACAAGTGACCTGTCAGGCTTCTATGCCTAGGACTTGAAGGGACGTGGAGGCTTCTTTACTTGGAAGCTGATAGGGTTTGGCTGTGTCGCCACCCAAATCTCATCTTGAATTGTGGCTCCCATAATCCCCATACGTCATACGTGGGACCCGGTGGGAGGTAATTGAATCACGGGGGCGGGTCTTTCCGGTGCTGTTCTTGCGATAGTGAGTAAGTCTCACGAGATCTGATGGGTTTATAAAGGGGGTTCCCCTGCACACTTGCACGCTCTTGCCGTGACTTTGCTCCTCGTTTGCCTTCCGCCATGATTGTGAGGCCTCCCCAGCCACGTGGAACTGTGAGTCCACTAAGCTTCTCCCCTTGATAAATTACCCAGCCTCGGGTATGTCTTTATTAGCAGCGTGAGAACAGACTAATACAGAAGGGAAGAAGGCAAGAATATCTCTCCGGCAACCCAATCAAAAATCTCAGGACAGCTCAGGCCCCTGGAGGCTTTTACTTGAGTCAAATCCTCAGGAAGGCCAGCACTGCTCCTGTAAATCACTGTCTTCCTCCTGGTATGGAAAGGGACCAGGAAGCCAGAGTGCCCAGCGTGCCAGGGTTTCACTGCCAGATGTCTAGAAAGCCACATCCAACCGAGATGCCCAATTCCAAAAACGTCCACAAGTCAGGAGGTAGAGTGGGGCAGATGTGTGGGGCAGATGTGTGGGGCTGGCCCAGGACGGGGATGTTTGTTTTTGTTTGGGGGCCTGTAGGCCTGGGAGCTATTAACAAATGCCTATTAATCTTCCTGTTGGTTTCAGGGGGCAAAATTAGAGCCAGAAATGAGTCTGGAGCTACATGGACCTAGGAAGAATATTTAGAAGCCCTGCCCTCATGAACTGGGAAGGAAGAAAAGACACCTTCCCCCACAACGCCACAGGAGCTATCAAATGTGCTCTTTTTAAAGTCATTTCTATTCTTTAAAAAAATGCACCATTTTGGTGCAGCCACTGTGAAAAACAGCATGGCGCTTCCTCAAACAATTAAAAACAGAATTACTCCATGATCTAACAATCCCAAAATGTGTACGGCCATGTCAATTTTAGCATTAGTCACGATACCCAAAAGGTGGAGGCAAGCCAGTGTCCACTGAAGCCTGAAGGGATCCACAAAATCTGGTATATACATGCAATGGAGTGTGGTTCCACCTAGAAAAGGAGGGAAATTCTGGCACCTGCTACACAGGGGTGAACTCGAAGACATTATGCCAAGTGAAATAAGCTGGTCACGAAAGGACAAATACTGCGTGATTCCATTCATAGGAGGTGCCTAGAGGAGTCAAGATCACAGAGACAGAAAGAATAGTGGTGCCAGCGACTGGGGAGTTAGCGTTTGATGGGCACAGGGTGTGTTTTGCAAGAGGAAGAGGTTCTGGAGATTGTTTGCACGGCACTGTGGAGCTGCTCAACCCTACTGAGTTATACGCTTAAAAGTGGTTAAGATGGTACATTTCACATTATGTGTATTTTTACCACAATTGAATTATTTTTTAAATGCACCCATTTTAAATGGATAATTCCCTGTGCTTTGACAAATATACCACCACCAACTAAAACAGAGATGTTCCTCTCACTCTACTAAGTTCCCTCATGCCCTTTTGCAGTCTGTATTATTTCTAAACATCCTATTGGATTAGAATTTAATTAAGTAGAAATGATATCTCCAATGCCCTGGGTCTGCTCCAAGCCTAAAATCTCTGAGGCTACCAGGAGCCATTTCATATGCAGGTCCCCTTCTGCCCGGGGCCCACGGGCCTTTCCCGAGGTGTCTGTGGGGGTTTACAGGGGCAGGGAGACACCACAGGAAGGATATTTGCTTTGGCTTCTTCAAGTCTAATGAACGCCCAGGTATTGAATGTAACAACATTAAAGCTTCTCCTCCTCACACACATACACACACACACAAGTGCACATGTGTGCATACACACGTGCGCGCAAACCCCCCCCCAACCCGCCCCCGGGCAGCTACCAGCCTCTTAGCTCAGTCTTCTATGCACTATAAATTTGCCAAGCCAGATTGCTCTTCTCAGCCACCCCTACACCTGGCACCTATGCCCAACCGGGAATCTGTCCCCTGGGGCTCTTCACCTAAACGAGGGCTGCCCTGGGAGAGTGGACTCAGACCAGCCCCCCAGGGCCTTGGCCCCCTGCTTTCAAATCCCTTGACTTTTGCCCATTAAGATTTGTCAGTGAACGTCGTCCCCTGGTGGAAAATCTAGGACATAACAAATATGTATCTGAGCTTCTGCGGTATTTCCTAGAATTTATTCATTCCAAAATATTTGCGAGGGAAATAACTTTTCGGTGGAGAAATCCAGAAGACGCAGCCTTAACCAAGGGTTCAAGGTTAATGTCATCTGTAAGATGATACGATGACATCTCGAACCCTCCCAACACTAATGCATTGGGAAGGACGTGTCACTTCCATGGTGTTCTTGTCCCAAGATGCATAACCGCAATTTCACCACTAGAAAATATCAGACTAACCCAAGTGGAGAGACCAAATAACTACAAAATAACTGACCAGTCGGTTTTGGGCTGTTCACCCAAACGAGAGCTCAAACAAGAACAGTTCTGTCAAAGTCACAAAGCAATACGGAAAGACGGAGGATTGGTCACAGATCAGAGGAGACGAAGGAGACGTGATGAGTGAATGCCATGTGGGGTCCCAGATTGGACCCTGGATCAGGAAAACGACCTCATGGGAAAACGTGCAATCTGAGCAAAGGCTGAGGTCGAGTTTACGGTGATGCACAAATGTCCATTTCTTAGTCCTCATTCTTGTCCTGTGACAATGCAAGATGTCAACACCAGGGGGAGACGAGTGAAGGGAATCTCTGTGCTGCCTTTGTAACTTTTCTGTAAGTGCAAAATTATTTCAAAATAAAACGTTTTTAAAAATTGCAGGCCTTTTTCCAAATATGGAAGGCCCCGATCTACATGCTGGGAATACAGTTCCTGCTGTATGGAACCTGCATTCTAGTAGGAGAGATGGCACACAAACAGACCAAGTAAGTGTGTCTGCATTGAGTAACAACCCCTACAAAGCAAAGTGAGGGAGTGCCAGGGGCTGGGGGAGGCTGGGAGCTGGGGGCTGGAAGAGAGTGGGTCAGGGACCAACTCTCTATGGAGATGACTCTGGAGTAGGAACCCGAGTAAGGGAGGGTAGCCCCCGCCCCCAACCCAATTCATTCATGAATTCAACAGCTACGATTTGAGAGTCTGCTGCATGCCAGGCACCTGGGGATACAGCAGTGAGCAACACGGACTCAAATCCCTAGTGATGTCCTAGGGATGCTCACATTCTAGGAGGGAAGAGAAAGAAAACGAGTCACTAAGGAACACAGTGTGTTCCACTGGGGAGGAGCTGGCAGCACAGGGGCGTGCCTGTGCTTTTCAAACAGTGCATGCCATTAACAACAGGCCTTACAGAGCAAGTGACAGGGAATGCAGGCCTGCAGGAGGGGGCAGATTGAGAAATTCTGGTGAAGGGAACAGGACTTGCAAAGGCCCAGAGGTGGGAGCATGTTTGGCAAACTCAGGGATGCCAGTGTAGCTGCAATGTGGCACAAAAAGGGGCAAAGGGGGCCAGATATGCCAGGCCTTGTGGACTGCAGTTTGGATTTTATTTCCGCCCTCTGGAGGATTTTGGGTAGAGGAAGCACAGAGCGGCTCCATCCTTTGTTCGAGACCAGTGAGCAGATGCTGGCTGGAGGATGGACTGCACTGGGTGTGGGTGGCGAGACGTCGCCTGCTGCAGCTGGGTGACAGAGCACTGGCCCCAGGACAGTGGTAACAGTGGACGTGGTATAAAGAAATTCAGATTCTAGATTCGTTTTGAAGGTGGGGCTCACACGGTTTAAACAAATGGATCAGATGCAGAGAGTGACGAAGAAATCAGTTTGGAGTCTCCCCAAGGTTTTTGGTTGGAACCCAACATCTGGAAGAAGAGAGGACTGCAGAGGGTGATGCAGATAAAGGGCAAAAATCGAGTACTGCATTTCATGTATGTTTCAAATGCCTATTTGCCAAATATGTAAAGGGGTTAAATGAGCCTTCCATAACTCTTCTGGGAAAAAACAAGAACGGACATGTATTGCGTGTCTACTGCAGTATGCCTGTCCCATCCATGTGGGGATCACTGCATTTCTCTCTGCAGTAGGTGAAGGCAGTGCTGTGAGCGTCACATGTTACAGGCAAGGAAAGAGACACAGAGAAGGCCCATGGAGAGCAAGCCACGGCAGAGCCAGGACATCGATGGCACATCCGGGCTCTAAACCACGTATTTTTGAAATGTTAGGGAGGGAACTTGGAGAAAACAGATCTTGTCTTGGAAGTGTAGAAGGTTCCGGAAAAATGACCAGGTAGGATGGTAGGAAGGAACTCATCTCTCCAAGGCTCAGGGCATGCAGCTATTCCACTTGACCATTCGGTCTGTTGAATGTCTCCTCTGTACCAGGCAGGAAGGGGCCGTGGGAGAAGAGTCCACTGATAACACAGTGTTGTCGGTGCCCTGATGGGGCATCAGCTACTCTGGGAGTCCCAGGAGGGACAGAGGGGCCAGCCCAAAGCTAGAGACGGCTCCGCAGAGGCAGCAAAGACCAGAGAGTTTGGGCTTTATCAGCACCAAGACTGGGGTGAGAAGTGCCTCAAGCAGAGATGGCTTTCTAGGTGTGAGCCGCATGCAAGGTGGAGCTTTAGTCAACGAAGCGGAAACAAGGACTGCAAGACTTCAGGGTTTCCAAGGCTCCTGTGAGAGGAGCTCCCTCTCCTGTTGATTTCTGTTGCTCCTCTGAGTAACTCAAACTCAGGTGGAAGTCACAGCATGCTGGACCTAGTTCTGTCCCGGTCCCGCACTGTGTTGCCTTGGGAGACCAGCCTAAGAAGCTTGCTCAAGATCAGATCATGGTGAACCTCGCTGGGTTCCCTGCCTAGGAAGTTGGACTTCACTAACACCACTAATAGCTTGGAGATTGGATTGAAAGAGGCAGGCTGCAGACAGGAGGGCATGCAAGGAGGCCACCGTTGAGATCTGGGTAAGAGGTGAGGGGAAGGAATTGTGG